>NC_092039.1:50070248-50419573 GCF_003086295.3 Arachis hypogaea | reverse complement strand
TTTTTCTTTCTTTTTCGTTTTCCAAACTTTATTTTCGAAAAAAAATTAATAAAAATCCAAAAAAATAATAAAATCATAAAATTCAAAAATATTTTGTGTTTCTTGTTTGAGTCTTGAGTCAATTTTTAAGTTTGGTGTCAATTGCATGTTTTAAAAATTTTACTTGCATTTTTCGAAAATTCCATGCATTCATAGTGTTCTTCATGATCTTCAAGTTGTTCTTGACAAGTCTTCTTGTTTGATCTTGATGTTTTCTTGTTTTGTGTTGTTTGTTGTTTTTCATGTGCATTTTTCGTTTGTTAGAGTCCATGCATTAAATATTTCTAAGTTTGGTGTCTTGCATGTTTTCTTTGCATAAAAAATTTTTCAAAATTATGTTCTTGATGTTCATCATGATCCTCAAAGTGTTATTGGTGTTCATCTTGACATTCATAATGTTCTTGCATGCATTCTTTGTTTTGATCCATAAAGAAAAGAGAAAAACACAAAAATGATGTTTTTAATTTTTCTCTCTCATCATTAAAAATTTAAAAATCAAAAAAATATCTTTTCCTTATTTCCCTCCAAATTTTCGAAATTTTGGGTTGACTTGGTCAAAAATTTTTAAAAAAATTAGTTGTTTCTTACAAGTCAAGTCAAATTTTCAATTTTAAAAATCTTATCTTTTCAAAATCTTTTTCAAAAACTATATCTTTTCCATCTTTTCCTTTTTTTCAAAAATTTCAAAAATCTTTTTCAAATTATTTTCAAAATCTTTTTCTTATCTTTTACATCATATTTTCGAAAATTAGCTAACAATTTATGTGATTGATTCAAAAATTTGAAGTTTGTTACTTTCTTGTTAAGAAAGGTTCAATCTTTAAGTTCTAGAATCTTATCTTGTAGTTTCTTGTTAGTGAAGTAAGTAATTTTAAATTTAAAAATTAAATCTTTTTCAAACATATCTTATCATATCTTTTTCAAAATTTTATCTTTTTCAAAAAATTTAATTTCAAAATATCTTATCTAACTTCTTATCTTCTTATCTTTTCAAATTTGATTTTAATATCTATTTCAACTAACTATTTAACTTTTTGTTTGTTTCTTATCTTCTTCAAAATCACCTAACTACTTCTCCCTCTCTAATTTTTGAAAATATCTCACCCTTTTTTCAAAAATTCTTTTTAATTAATTAATTGTTTTAATTTTAATTCTATCTCATCTTTTATTTTCGAAAACTACTAACCCATTTTTAAAAATTATTTTCGAATTCTCTTCCTCTTCTCTTCTTCTATTTAATTAATTATTTACTAACACTTCTCTTCACCTCTCTCCATCTAAATATCCGAACCCACTCTTCTTTATTCTTCTCCCCTCTCTTCTTCTACTAACATAAAGGAATCTCTATACTGTGACATAGAGGATTCCTCTTTCTTTTCTTGTTTTCTTCTCTTTCATATGAGCAGGAACAAGGAAAAAGACACTCTTGTTGAAGCTGATCCAGAACCTGAAAGGACTCTGAAGAGGAAACTAAGAGAAGCTAAATTACAACAATCCAGAAGCAACCTTTCAGAAATTTTTGAACAAGAGAAGGAGATGGCAACCGAACCCAACAACAATAATGCAAGGAGGATGCTTGGTGACTTCACAAAGCCAACGTCCAAATTTGATGGAAGAAGCATCTCCATTCCTACCATTGGAGCCAATAATTTTGAGCTTAAGCCTCAACTAGTTGCTTTAATGCAACAGAACTGCAAGTTTTATGGACTTCCATCTGAAGATCCTTACCAGTTTTTAACTGAGTTCTTGCAGATTTGTGAGACTGTTAAGACGAATGGAGTAGATCCTGAAGTCTACAGGCTCATGCTTTTCCCTTTTGCTGTAAGAGACAGAGCTAGAATATGGTTACAACCTAAGGATAGCCTGGACTCCTGGGAGAAGCTGGTCACGGCCTTCTTGGATAAATTCTTTCCTCCTCAAAAGCTGAGCAAGCTGAGAGTGGATGTTCAAACCTTCAGACAAAAAGATGGTGAATCCCTCTATGAAGTTTGGGAAAGATACAAGCAGCTGACCAAAAGGTGTCCATCTGACATGTTTTCAGAATGGACCATCTTAGATATATTCTATTATGGTCTATCTGAATTTTCGAAAATGTCATTGGATCATTCTGCAGGTGGATCCATCCACCTAAAGAAAACACCTGCAGAAGCTCAAGAACTCATTGACATGGTTGCAAATAACCAATTCATGTACACTTCTGAGAGGAATTCCGTGAATAATGGGACACCTCAGAGGAAGGGAGTTCTTGAAATTGATGCTCTGAATGCCATATTGGCTCAGAACAAAGTGTTGACTCAGCAAGTCAACATGATCTCTCAAAGTCTGAATGGATGGCAAAATGCATCCAACAGTACTAAAGAGGCAGCTTCTGAAGAAGCTTATGATCCTGAGAACCCTGCAATGGCAGAGGTCAATTACATGGATGAACCTTATGGAAACACCTATAATTCATCATGGAGAAATCATCCAAATTTCTCATGGAAGGATCAACAAAAGCCTCAACAAGGCTTTAACAATGGTGGACGCAATAGGCTGAGCAATAGCAAGCCTTTTCCATCATCTTCTCAGCAACAGACAGAGAATTCTGAACAAAGCACTTCTAATTTAGCAAATTTAGTCTCTGATCTATCAAAGGCCACTTTCAGTTTCATGAGTGAAACAAGATCCTCCATCAGAAATCTGGAGGCACAAGTGGGCCAGCTGAGTAAGAAAGTCATTGAAACTCCACCCAGTATTCTCCCAAGCAATACAGAAGAGAATCCAAAAGGAGAGTGCAAGGCCATTGATGTGATCAATATGGTCAAATGCACAAGGGAGGAAAAGAACGAAAATCCTAGTGAGGAAGACCTCCTGGGACGTCTCTCAAGCAAGAAGGAGTTTCCTATTAAGGATCCAAAGGAATCTGAGGCTCATATGAAGACCATAGAGATTCCATTAAATCTTCTTCTGCCATTCATGAGCTCTGAAGACTATTCTTCCTCTGAAGAGGATGAAGATGTGACTGGAGAGCAAGTTGCTCAATATTTATGAGCTATCATGAAGCTGAATGCCAAGTTGTTTGGTAATGAGACTTGGAAAAGTGAACCTTCCTTGCTCATTGGTGAACTAGACACCTGGATTCAGAAAATTTTACCTCAAAAGAGACAAGATCCTGGCAAGTTCTTAATACCTTGTACCATAAGCACCATGACCTTTGAAAAAGCTCTATGTGATCCGGGGTCAGGGATAAATCTTATGCCACTCTCTGTAATGGAGAAGCTGGGGATCATTGAGGTACAACCTACCTTGTTCTCATTACAATTGGCAGACAAGTCATTAAGACAAGCTTATGGAATAGTAGAGGACGTGTTAATAAAGGTTGAAGGCCTTTACATCCTTGTTGATTTCATAATCTTAGACACTAGGAAGGAAAAGGATGAATGCATCATCCTTGGAAGACCTTTCCTAGCCACAGCAGGAGCTGTGATAGATGTCAACAAAGGTGAATTAGTCCTTCAATTGAATGGGGACTACCTTGTGTTTAAGGCACATGGCCATCCCTCTGTGACAAAAGAGAGTAAGCATGAAGAGCTTCTCTCAGTTCAGAGTCAAGAAGAGCCCCCACAGTCAAACTCTAAGTTTAGTGTTGGGAGGCCACAACCAAACACTGAGTTTGGTGTTAAGACCCCATATCCAAACTCTAAGTTTGGTGTTGGGACTATACAACATTGACCTGATCACCTGTAAGGCTCCATGAGAGCCCACTGTCAAGCTAATGACATTAAAAGAGCGTTTGTTGGGAGGCAACCCAATTTTTATTTATCTAATTTTAATTTTATTTCATTTTATTGTTATTTTGTGTTTTATTAGGTACATGATCATGTGGAGTCACGAAAAAAATATAAAAATTAAAAACAGAATCAAAAACAGCAGAAGAAAAATCACACCCTGGAGGAAGGACAGACTGGCGTTCAACGCCAGTAAGAAGCATCTGGCTGGCGTTCAACGCCAGAACAGAGCATGAATCTGGCACTGAACGCCAGAAACAAGCAACATTCTGGCGTTTGAACGCTAGGAATGTGCCTTGAGAAAAGCTGGCGCTGAACGCCAGTAACAAGCATGGAACTGGCGTTCAACGCCAGAAACATGCTATACATGGGCGTTGAACGCCCAGAACATGCTACACATGGGCGTTGAACGCTCAGAACGTGCATCACCTCGGCGTTTAAACGCCAGAATGGTTTGCACAGGCATATTGTATGTCTATTTGGTGCAGGGATGTGATTCCTTGACACCTCAGGATCTGTGGACCCCACAGGATCCCCACCTAACATATTCCCACCTTACCTCCTAATCCTATAACACTCTTCCCCATGTCACACTTCCCAACAACTTCAATCTCTCTTCCCAATTACCCCCTTTACCACTCACATCCATCCACTCTTCCCCATAAACCCCACCTACCTTCAAAATTCAAAAACACTTTCCCACCCAAACCCACCCTAAAATGGCCGAACCTACCCTCTCCCCTTTCCCTATATATACCCTTCCATTCTACTTCATTTTCACACAACACAAACCCACTCTTCTACACCTTGGCCGAAATACCATCCTTCCTTCTCCTCCATATTTTCTTCTTCTTCTTCTTCTCTTCTTTCTTCTCTTGCTCGAGGGCGAGCAATATTTTAAGTTTAGTGTGGTAAAAGCATAAGCTTTTTGTTTTTCCATTACCATCAATGGCACCTAAGGCCGGAGAATCCTCTAAAAAGGAAAAGGGAAGACAAAAGCTTCCACCTTCGAGTCATGGGAGATGGAAAGATTCATCTCCAAAAGCCATCAAGACCACTTCTATGATGTTGTGGCAAAGAAGAAGGTGATCCCTGAGGTCCCTTTCAAGCTCAAGAAAAATGAGTATCCGGAGATCCGACATGAGATCCGAAGAAGAGGTTGGGAAGTCCTAACCAACCCCATGCAACAAGTCGGAATCTTAATGGTTCAAGAGTTCTATGCCAATGCATGGATCACTAGGAACCATGATCAAAGTATGAACCTGAGTCCAAAGAATTATCTCACAATGGTTCGGGGAAAATACTTAGATTTTAGTCCGGAAAATGTGAGGTTGGCGTTCCACTTGCCCATGATGCACGGAGATGAACGCTCCTACACTAGAAGGGTCAACTTTAATCAAAGGTTGGACCAAGTCCTTATGGACATATGTGTGGAAGGAGCTCAATGGAAAAGAGACTCCAAAGGCAAGCCAGTTCAACTAAGAAGACTGGACCTCAAGCCTGTGGCTAGAGGATGGTTGGAGTTCATTCAACGCTCCATCATTCCCACTAGCAACCGATCTGAAGTTACTGTGGATCGGGCCATCATGATTCATAGCATCATGATTGGAGACGAAATAGAAGTTCATGAAGTCATCTCCAATAAATTCTACAAAATAGCCGAAAAGCCTTCCACCATGGCAAGGCTAGCTTTTCCTCACCTTATTTGCCATCTATGTTACTCAGCTGGAGTTATCATAGAAGGAGACATCCCCATTGAAGAGGATAAGCCCATCACCAAGAAGAGGATGGAGCAAGCAAGAGAGACCCTCCACGGTTATCAAGAGATGCATGAGGAAGCTCATCATCAAGAAATCCCTGAGATGCCTCAAGGGACGCACTTTCCTCCCAACAATTATTGGGAACAACTCAACACTTCCCTAGAAGATTTGAGCTACAATGTGGGATAATTAAGGGTGGAACATCATGAGCACTCCATCATTCTCCATGAAATAAGAGAAGATCAAAGAGCAATGAGGGAGGAGCAACAAAGGCAAGGAAGGGACATAGAAGTGCTTAAGGACATGGTTGGTCCTTCAAGAAGAAGACGCCACCAAGGTGGATTCATTCCTTGTTCTTATTTCTTTCTGCTTTTCGGTTTTTATGTTGTGTTTATCTATGTTTTTTGTCTCTACTTTATGATCATTAGTAGTTAGTAACCATGTCTTAAAGCTATGAATAAAATCCATTAATCCTTCACCTCTCTTAAAAGAAAAATGTTTCTAATTCAAAAGAACAAGAAGTACATGAATTTCGAAATTGTCCTTGAATTTAATTTAATTATATTGATGTGGTGACAATACTTTTTGTTTTCTGAATGAATGCTTGAACAGTGCATATTTTTTATCTTGTTGTTTATGAATGTTAAAACTGTTGGCTCTTGAAAAAATGATGAACAAAGAGAAATGTTATTGACAATCTGAAAAATCATGAAAATTGATTCTTGAAGCAAGAAAAAGCTGTGAAAAGTAAAAAGCTTGCGAAAAAAATGGCGAAAAAAATAGAAAGAAAAAGAAAAAGCAAGCAGAAAAAGCCAATAGCCCTTAAAACCAAAAGGCAAGGGTAAAAAGGATCCAAGGCTTTGAGCATCAATGGATAGGAGAGCCCAAGGAAATAAAATCCAGGCCTAAGCGACTGAATTAAGCTGTCCCTAACCATGTGCTTGTGTCATGAAGGTCCAAGTGAAAAGCTTGAGACTGAGTGGTTAAAGTCGTGATCCAAAGAAAAAAGAGTGTGCTTAAGAGCTCTGGACACCTCTAACTGGGGACTCTAGCAAAGCTGTGTCACAATCTGAAAAGGTTCACCCAGTCATGTGTCTGTGGCATTTATGTATCCGGTGGTAATACTGGAAAACAAAATGCTTAGGGCCACAGCCAAGACTCATAAAAGTAGCTGTGTTCAAGAATCAACATACTTAACTAGGAAAGTCAATAACACTATCTGAAATTCTAAGTTCCTAGAGAAGCCAATCATTCTAAACTTCAAAGGAAAAAGTGAGATGCCAAAACTGTTCAGAAGCAAAAAGCTACAAGTCCCGCTCATCTAATTATAATTAATATTCATTGATATTCTGGAATTTATAGTATATTCTCTTCTTTTTATCCTATTTGATTTTCAGTTGCTTGGGAACAAGCAACAATTTAAGTTTGGTGTTGTGATGAGTGGATAATTTATACGCTTTTTGGCACTGTTTTTAGGTAGTTTTTAGTAAGTTCAAGCTACTTTTAGGGATGTTTTCATTAGTTTTTATGCTAAATTCACATTTCTAGACTTTACTATGAGTTTGTGTGTTTTTCTGTGATTTCAGGTAATTTCTGGCTGAAATTGAGGGACCTGAGCAAAACTCTGAGAAGGAGGCTAACAAAGGACTGCTGATGCTGTTGGAATCTGACTTTCCTGCACTCGAAATGGATATTCTGGAGCTACAGAACTCCAAATGGCGCGCTCTCAATGGCGTTGGAAAGTAGACATCCAGAGCTTTCCAGCAATATATAATACTCCATACTTTATTCGGGAATTGATGACGTAAACTGGCGCTCAACGCCAGTTCTATGTTGCTGTCTGGAGTAAAACGCCAGAAACACGTCACGACCCGGAGTTGAACGCCCAAAACACGTTACAACTTGGCGTTCAACTCCAATAAAAGCCTCAGCTCGTGGATAAACCAAGCTCAGCCCAAACATACACCAAGTGGGCCCCGGAAGTGGATTTATGCATCAATTACTTACTCATGTAAACCCTAGTTGCTAGTTTATTATAAATAGGACTTTTTACTAGTGTATTAGACATCTCTGGACGCCTAGTCCTTAGACCATGGGGGCTGGCCATTCGGCCATGCCTGAACCTTTCACTTATGTATTTTCAATGGTGGAGTTTCTACACACCATAGATTAAGGGTGTGGAGCTCTGCTGTACCTCAAGTTTCAATACAATTACTATTATTTTCTATTCAATTCTCCTTATTCTTATTCCAAGATATACGTTGCACTTTAACTTGATGAATGTGATGATCCATGACACTCATCATCATTCTCACCTATGAACGCACGTGACTGACAACCACTTCCGTTCTACCTTAGGCCGGGCGCATATCTCTTAGATTCTCCAACAGAATCTTCGTGGTATAAGCTAGATAGATGGCGGCATTCATGGGAATCCGGAAAGTCTAACCTTGTCTGTGGTATTCCGAGTAGGATTCCGGGAATCCGGAAAGTCTAACCTTGTCCATGGTACTCCGAGTAGGATTTCGGGATTGAATGACTGTGACGAGCTTCAAACTCCTGAAGGCTGGGCGTTAGTGACAAACGCAAAAGAATCAAGGGATTCTATTCCAACCTGATTGAGAACCGACAGATGATTAGTCGTGCTGTGACAGAGCATAGGACCATTTTCACTGAGAGGATGGGATGTAGCCATTGACAACGGTGATGCCCTACATACAGCTTGCCATGGAAAGGAGTAAGAAGAAATTGGATGAATGTAATAAGAAAGTAGAGATTCAAGAGGAGCACAACATCTCCATACGCCTATCTGAAATTCCCACTATTGATTTACATAAGTATTTCTATCCTATTTTATTTTCTGTTTATTATTTATTTTCGAACTTATCATAAACCATTTAATCTGCCTAACTGAGATTTACAAGGTGACCATAGCTTGCTTCATACCAACAATCTATGTGGGATCGACCCTTACTCACGTAAGGTATTACTTGGATGACCCAGTACACTTGCTAGTTAAGTTGAACGGAGTTGTGACCACACATAGTTGTGAATCATGGTATTGGCATCATGTTTTTGGCGCCATTGCCAGGGAAAGAAAAAGCAATGAATTTTACAAAATACAAAGAGAACAAATGAATCACAATTTCGTCCACCAATCCTTTAATTGTGTTTTTAGCTATATTGATTGTGAACAACAAGCGGAGGCAGAGATATATTCAGCTTCGGCTGTGGATAGAGCTACTGTGGCTTATTTCTTGCTTGACCACATGTTGAGTGAGCTTCCAAGGAAGCAACACATGCCCGAAGTACTCTTCCTATCCACCCGATCTCCCACATAATCTGCATCACAAAACTCTACTGCACAAAAATCATCAAATTTTGGATATCATAAGCCTTAATCACTAGTTCACTTAATGTACCTAATGATGTGTTTAATGGCTAAAAGATGGGATTCTTTTGGATGAGATTGAAATCTTGAACATACACCCACACTTTGAACAATATCCTGTCTAGAGGAAGTGAGATACATAAGTGATCCGATCATTCCTCTATACCTTGTTTCATCCACATCTTTCCCATCATTATCCTTTTCAAGTTTAGTGTTTGGATGCATTGGAGTTTCCATTGGTTTGGAATTTTCTAGGCCAAACTTTTTGATCAATTCTTTAGCATACTTTCCTTGGTGAATAAAGGTACCACTAGGAGTTTGTTTAATTTGGAGGGCAAGAAAGAAAGTTAGCTCTCCCATTAAACTCATTTCAAACTCACTAGTCATGAGTTTTCTAAACTCTTCACACAAGGATTCATTGCCCGATCCAAACACAATATCATCCACATAAACTTGAACTAGGAGAATATCATCATTAGATGCTTTAATAAATAAAGTTGTGTCGGTGGTATCCCTTTAAAAGTGATTTTCCAATAAGAAGGCACTAAGCTTTTCATACTAAGCTCTTGGAGCTTGCCTAAGGCCATAAAGGGCCTTTGAGAGTTTAAAAACATGATTTGAAAATTCTTTATGTTCAAAGCCATATGGTTGAGCCACATACACTTCTCTATCAATAAAGCCATTAAGGAAAGCACATTTAACATCCATTTGAAACATTTTGAAACCCTTATGGGCAGCATAGGCAAGAAGCAACCTAATTGCTTCCATTCTAGCTACCGGAGCAAAAGACTCATCAAAATCTATACCCTCTTCTTGATCGTAACATTGGGCCACTAATCTAGTCTTGTTACGAACAACTTGTCCATCCTCACCAAGTTTATTTTTAAAGACCCACTTAGTACCCATTACCTTCTTACCATTCGGATGAGGTACTAGTGTCCAAACCTCATTTTTTGTCAAATTGAGCCAACTCCTCTTGCATAGCTTTGACCCAAGAGAGATCTTCAAGTGCTTGCTTAACATTGTTGGGCTCCATTTGTGACAAGAGAGCAAATTTGCTTGGTTTGGATTGCCTTTTGGATGAGAATCTTGTTATTACACCTTGTGAGGTATTACCAATGATAAAGTCATGAGGATAACCCCTCATGGACTTCCATTCTCTTGGTTTTCAGATTGAAGTTGAGCCTTGTTGAGCCTCATCACGCTGGTCAGTTTTAGTTTCTCGTGTTGATTCAGGAGACAAAACAGAAATGTCTCCTCCATTCTGACGAGACAAAATTGGACAAACAGATTCATTCTGAACAGAGTTGGAATTTTCTCCATTGGTTTCTTTATTGACAACATCTTCACAATCTGAATCATTATCTATCACATTACTGGGAATTGAATTAGAATCACAAAAAGAGACATGTATAGATTCCTCTATGGTTCTATGCTCTTTGAGGTAAATTCTTTAAGCCTTGCTAGTGGTGGGGTATCCAACAAACATTCCCTCATAAGATTTTGGATCAAATTTACCAAGATTTTCTTTGTTATTAAGTACAAAACATTTGCATCCAAAAATATGAAAATACTTAAAGTTAGGAGGGGTTCTTTTCCATAACTCATAAGGAGTTTTCTTCAACCCTTTTCTAATGATGGTCCTATTTAAAATATAACAAGCTGTATTTACAGCTTCAGCCTATAGAAATTTCGGAACCTCATTTTCACATAACATAGCCCTAGTCATCTCTTGAAGGCTTCTATTCCATCTTTCAACAACTCCATTTTGTTGAGGTGTTCTAGGGCATGAAAAGTTATGAGCAATTTCAAAATCATCACAGAATTTTTCAAAGTCTTGGTTTTCAAATTCCTTTCCGTGATCACTTCTCAAATGGACAACTTTGAAATCTTTTTCATTTTGAATTCTTTTGCAAAGGGTTGAAAAGGCATGAAAAGCATCATTTTTATGAGCAAGAAAAAGTACCCAACCGAATCTAGAGTAATCATCCACCACCACTAAGCCATAGTGTTTACCTCCTAAACTTTGAGTTCTTGTTGGTCCAAAAAAATCTATGTGTAACATCTATAATGGCCTCTTGGTTGAAATTCCATCTTTTGTTTTAAAAGAGGATTTTACTTGTTTGCTTAATTGACAAGCATCACAAGTAAGATCCTTATCAAATTTAATATTTGGTTCCTCTTACCAAGTTTTTCTTAACTAGCTTAGAAATTTGGTACATGCTAGCATGACCCAATTTCTTATGCCATAACCATTTTTCAGATTCAAGAGAGGTAAAACATGTTACTTTTTTATCTTTCAAGTCTCAAGAGTCAATTCATACACGTTATTACACCTTTTAGCCTTAAACAAAATATCCTCAGATTTTTCACATACAACTAAACATACAAACTTTCTAAAAACTACTTCAAAACTTAGATCACACAATTGGCTAACACTAAGTAAATTATGTTTCAAGCCATCAACAAGAAAAACATCATTTATAGAAGATGAAAAACTTTTACCAACTTTTTCAATAGCCACTATTTTTTCTTTACCATCATCACCGAAAGTGACAAACCCTCTATCATACTCATCAAGCTTTATGAAGAAGGTTGCCTTTCCAGTCATATGCCTAGAACATCCGCTGTCCATATACCACATATTGTCCTTCCATTTGGATGCTAGGCAAACCTACAAAATGAGCTCAAGTGACCTTAGGTATCTAAATCTTCTTGGATCCTTTCACGTTAAACCATCTCCTATGTCCCAATCCATTGTAGTAAAAAACAAATTTGTAAACTTTGTCACCAATCATTCTTTCACCAAGAAAACATTGAACGGGAAAGTGTTCGTTCCTATTGCATAGTCTACAAAATTTTGGAGTTGCTTTTTTGTTAAAGTAGGTTGGGTTTTGAAACCTTGTATCTTTAGAAGATGAAGTTATGTTTTCAAACAAAGGTTTCTCAACAGATTTGAAATTTTTATGAAACCCCAAGCTAGCTTTATCAAAAAAAAGGTTTTTGTCTAGCCAAAATTTGATTTAAATTTTCGGAACTTTGAGTAAACTTGGCTAAGTTATTTTCAAGATTTTTGATCATTTTCAGCAACTCTTCATTTTCTTTAAAACAATTTACATATGCAACAACAGAATGATCACTTTCACAGCTTCTAAGTTGAGCTTTTAACTGCTTGTTTTCTTCAACAAGTTCAACAGCAGTTTCAGCCTCTCTTAGTTTATCTTTAAGGAAACCATTTCAGCTTTTAAGATGGTGATTTGTTGCTCAAGATCTTGGTTTTCAAGCAGAAAACACCTAATTTTTTTAGAAAGGTGGTCTATCATAAGATGGAGATCTTCAGTGTCAGGGTTGTGAAATATTACCTGATCAATATAATCTGCTATGAGACATGGTTGTGACTTGGTCTCGGATTCTTCATCATCCTCTGAGTCATTTTCTAAGTCCTCCCATGAAGCCATCAATCCCTTTTTCTTTCCTTTCTTTGGCTTCTCCTCCTTCTTCAATTTAGGGCAATCAGATTTAAAATGCCCAGTCTTTTTGCAGTTGTAGCATGTCACCTTGCTGAAATCTTTCTTTTGTTTTCTTGAGCTGCTTCCCTTGCCTCTTTCCTTGAACTTCACAATTTTCCTGAATTTTTTAGCAAAAAACACAAATTCATTTTCAGATGAATTATCACTGGATTCATCATCCAGGGGGGTTAGTAATAGATGTAAAAGTAATTCTTTTTTTTGAATCTTTTTTCAAATAAGTATTTTCAAAAGCAAGCAAATTTTCTCTCAAGTCATCATATGTCATGGAATCTAGACTACTACTCTCAGATATGATTAATGCTTTAGTTTTTCACTCTTTAGTGAGACATCTCAAAACTCTTCTCACAAGCACAGAATCAGGATACGTAATTCCCATAGCATCCAAGCCAACAATGATGATGTTGAATCTTTCAAACAGCTCATCAATAGATTCTCCTTCCTTTATTTCAAACATTTCATACTCTCTGTTCAACATATCTATCCGGGTCTTCTTCACTATGGTGGTTCCTTCATGGGTGATTTGAAGTTTGTCCCAGATTTTCTTCGCTGTTGTGCATCGTGATACCCGTCGGTATTCCTCAAAACTGATAGCACAGTTGAGCAAGTTGACAGCCTTGGCATTGAGCTCCACTTTCTTTCTGTCTTCCTCAGTCCAGCTTGCTTCGGGTTTAAGATAGACTACTCCTTTAGCACTTGTGGTGGTTGGAAATTAAGGACCCTCCAGGATAATCTTCCAAAGTCTGTAATCTATTGCTTGCACAAAAATCTTCATTCTTTCCTTCTAATAGGTGTAGTTTTTCCCATTGAAAAGAGGAGGTCTGTTGCTTGACTGTCCCTCTGTCAGATTGTAGGACACTAGATTAGAGCCATTATTTTCTGCCATCTGCATCTTTTCTCCAAGGTGCAAAGCTTGATCTCTTTGAGACGAAGCTCTGATACCAATTGATGGTTTTTGAGTGGCTAAGAGAAGGTGGGGTTGAATCTTAGCCCCTTTTTCACTTAATAACACTTGCTGGTCTTTGAAACAACTTCTGGAGACTTTTTTATTTTTGTCTCGTACCCAGCCACGAGACTTTTTCTTTTTATCTCGTAAACCGGAACGAGATATTTTTCAGTTTTACCTCCTGTGCAGCAGAAATAGAAATGGAGTAGAAGAGAGAGAATTATACCAAGATATATCCTGGTTCAGCTGCTAAGTGCAATGCAGCCTACATCCAGTCTCCATCACAACAATAATGAAATTTCACTATAATCATCTTTGATTACATACACCAATTCTTCCTAGGAACTACCCTTCCCACCCGGGACAAGTCTAGAATCTAAACCCAATCCTGAACTTGACTTGGTCACTGCCAAGCTTTCAACTGTAAAGTGCTAACCCAACTTACAAGGAGATTCCCACAGAATCATGATATACAACACAGATGTACAAAGGACCTCTAAGGACGTCTATGGCTTTTTCTTTTAATTTTGCATACTCTGTATTTTTTCGCTCTATGGCTTTTTCATACAAACCTCACTGTTTGCCTTTTTCCATGAGACTCAAGACAGACAAAATTAAACAGAAAATTATAAAATGGAATACATTGAAGGAGAAGAACTTCTGTTAGTTTAGGTAGCTCTGAGAACCCTATGCTTTGCACTCTCACTCCTTGCTTCACGTCCTGGCTGTTCTCCCTTATTTATAGAAGGGGAAGCCTCCACGGTTGAAGTGTTGAACCAAGCCAAACTTCTTATTCTTCATGCAAACCGGTTCGGCCAGAGAGAGAGAAGAGATAACCGAATGCAATAACCAACATGCAATTACCTCTAGGTGTTCCTTGGTCACCAATCTTCATCAATCCAAGCCTTCCATCTTGCCTTGCACTCCAAGATAGATTTCTAGCCCTTGATGAGTTATGATGATGACAGTTTCATCTGCCCTAACTTCTGCTTTCTCCATCACGTAGCTACTGTAGCTACCTCCTGTGGTGGTTGAGCGAAATCAGAGACAAGCCATCCCTCCATGGATCTTCTCCTTGCTAACCGAGATCTTCTTCATCCATTTTTGGTATGGAGAGCTTGAGGTTACTTCACCAAATCTTACCATTCTTGGTGAAGATCTCAGCCACAACATACTTTTTGTTTTCTTTTTGATGCCATCATTACAATGATCTTATTGCTTGTTTCTTCTTTCTTTCGGTAGCTAGGCTTAGCTTCCATGGTTTCCTCTGTGATATGACCGAAAAAGAAGAGAGATGAGAGAGTAGAAAGAGTAAAAAAGAAAAGCAATCAAATGGATTTGATGAATTAAAAATGAATTAATTACTTCCCTTTGCTTTAGGTAGCGTGCCTCATTAAGGCAATCAATCAAATTAATTACAATTTCTCTCTCATTGTTCCAAGGTCTGCATTAACTCTCCTTAATAAAATTTGAATTCCATCATATGATGAAAAATGAGATCCGTTGGAAGCAATGAAACTTTGCTTTCTTTGCTTAATAGTTTCGGATCAAGCTTTGGTTTATTTAGCAAAGATTTTAATTGCGCTTGTAGCAATAGTAGTTCAAACTGGCCTAACTAATAAAACACTTCAGCCAACATTCATATGACAATATTGCACAAGGTTAAAATTTTGATTTCTTTGGGCTTATGTTCTTTTCTTTTCTTTTCGGCCCAACAAAAATCTGCACAAACAAAATTATTAATTAAGCATGTATGAATTAAGATTCAATTAATAATTTTGTGATTTATTATTTTAATAATATTTGTTCATCATCAAATTAAATTTAGAGTTTTCTAAACTCATCATATATCAATGAAAAATAGTACTAAATATGAAGGATAAGTTTTATTAACTATAGTATAAAATGTTTAATCATTAATTATTTTAAGTTGATTAAATTTTAACATTATTATGTATAATATGTAGAATAATTATGTGAGATAATGAGATTGAGTAGTTGTACTTATTTAATTTAGATAAAATTTTATAATCTTGTGACAAAATCTTAAAAGACTATTTTCTTATGTCTTTAGCAAATGATGAAGAGGATAGTTCTTTGTTAGTTAAAATAATAATTATAATACTGTGTTTAGAATAGAGACTAAAACTGAGAGATAGAGACTAAAAGACAAAAACTGGAAGACAGAGACTAAATTTAAATTAAGCATCTTTATTGTATTTGGTATAAAATGTATTAAACTAAGTTATATCTAAGTATCATGTTTGCTTTAAGATAAATATGGAGATTAAGGGAGGATAGATTCAAAATTTGAAAAGTTAAATGAGAGAATTTTTAAAAAGAAATGTTACTAAAGTTTTTGTCACCATTCCCAAGAATTTCAGTCCGTTTTGTTTTCACTTTCTTGAGTTACTGAAGGGACTAAAAATTTGTTTTTCAGAACTAAAATTTTAGTTCGTTCTAATCTTTAATCACCCAACACAATATTGAATTTCAGTCTCTCAGTCTCAGTTTCAATATCTAAAAATAAATACTACCTAAGAGAACTAAACTCTGAGAAGGACAAGGTAAAACGAATAACGTCAATCACATTGATTTTTATGACACATAACATATATTTGATAAAGTTATTATGATTATGTATCATGGAGAAGGGGTTTTGGCTTTGTTTATGCTTACGGATACGATAACAATATTTTTTTGAGCTTAATTTCGGTTGAAATTTACTCAAAAAATGAAATATACTAAATTTTAATTCAAGTGACATTACATCTTTATTCCTTCGTAACAGAAGAATAAGGACACCTAACATTCAAAATACTATCATATGTAATTGAAAATTCTATATTTAAAATATATCTCAATTAGCTTAAGTAATATTGTCGGTGAGAATCAAACTCATAATTTAAAAAAAAGACTCATTGGTTAATAAGTACAGTTATAAAGCACTTATAAATGCTTAAGTGAAATCTTGATTTTTTTTACACATAATAAAACTTTGGCTTTTGGAGAAAAAGTGATAGTAGTAGATGGGCAAATTGATTTTGATTTTTGAATAATTAATATCACTTCTATTTCAATTGTAATAAAAAAAATTTGTAATAAAAGGCCTATATTAATACTTATTATTTTATGTATGGATAATTCAAGACTTTAGCACAAATATTTTCTATAATTTTACAGGAGTTAATTAAAATAAGATATTGTGCATTAATCTTATCTTTAGCTGTTTTAGTTGATGCTTAAACTAAAAATATGAAACAGTTTTTAGGTATAAATTTAACTTTTTCGATAAAATATGTTTGTGAATTTCAACAAGTAATAACGTTGGTCATATTATTTTGATTACAACATTGAATATGATAGTAGAATATAAAATAATTTTGGATAAATTTTAACAAAAATAATTCTCTATAATAGTTTATTTTGCTACGATAATAAAAAAGATAATTTAAACATAAATTATCTCATACTAGATTGAATTTATTCAAATTGGTTCTAACATAAGAATAAGAAGATTTGAAAAATTTTACTCATGACTTATAAAAAAAAATATCTATAAATTTAACCACTAATATTATTTAAAAAAATTCTTTAAAAATATATAATTCTAATATAAATATTTCAATTTAATCACAAATTATATATTATTTTTAATGAGTAATTGTTATACTTTAAAAATAAATAAAATTATTATTCATTGATTTTATTATTTTTAATATTAAAAATAGTTAAACTTTAAATATAATTAAATTTATAAAATTTTTATAACAAACATTACTATGCGTATTTTCATCTAATATTATATCTTAATCTAATTTTATATCTCATTAATTATTTAGCTTTTCATTTTTAAAAAAGAAAATAAATTTATTAGTTTCATTGTTTCTTCTATAACCATTTGACGTGTACACAAAAATTTAATAAATAAATCAGCATTAATATACGATAAATATAATATATATATTAAAAATATGTAAATTAGTGTATGTAAAAACAATATATATATATAAATTAACTTAATTAGTTTTATTGTATATATAATATTTTTTCATTTTTGAAAACAAAAATATTAAAAAATAAAGACAGGGTAATAGACTCGATTTTACATGTTAAGGCTCTAATGATGTATTATAAAAAGCATTATAAAATTACTAATCATAAATATAAAAAGCATTATGAAATTACAACTACTATTTTAATTTGAAGTTCTTTTCATATGTTATTTTATTACCATGGCACACGTACTTGTTATTTGAATTTTATATATTGTGTACTTCACTATCAATTTAAAAGTGCTTAGAAAGTGTCCTGCCCATGGTCTACATACTGATGCTGACCAATGAACAGGAATACAATTCTTGCAGACGGGTATAAACAAGCAACCTCCTCTTAAAATAATCACACATATATAAAAATAGAATTTAATTAAATTACATTTTAAGAACATATTTTAATTTTTTTTATATTATTTAATATACTAAAAATATAAAAAAATTAATTTTTAAAATTTTTTGATCAATATTATTTTTATAATACTTTTTAAATATGTTCCTAAAACATATTATGATAAAAAAACCAAACAAAATAATCAATTTATTTATTTATTAAAGTTTCTATTGTATAATTTAAGATATTGATATTTTTAAAAACACTAAAAAATATTAGAATTAGAGGATAATTAAGAAAATAAATTATAATTTTTAATAATATTTTATTGTATATATAAAATAAAAAATTTTATGTACTCATAAAATTATTTAAATTTTTAAATTAAGCAACTAACTTGAATTAATAGAGTGATGAACTTATTTATTTGTCTAAATAAGTTTTGAGAATTCGAATTTTTTTATGTACGTAATAAAAGTGATTTTTACCATTTAATTCATATTTATCAAAAATTATAATTCTAGTTTTGTGTTTACTTTTTTACTTTGGATTAAAATTTATTTTATGTACCAATTATGTGTTTCATTATTTATATATTTGTTATTTTTTTATAATATTTTTTTCTAATACTCTCTTATATATTATTATTTTCTATAAAATTTTTATTATTTTTTGTTTATATGAATTTTTGTATTATTATTGTTATTTTTTATATGGAATATATTTTTTTAATTTATATTATGATTCTATTAATTCTATTAAAATACTAAAAAATACTAAAAATATTAAAAAATATATTAAAATTTATTTAAATATCTAAAATAAAATAATATAAAATAATTATTTAAAATTATATTTTTTTATAATTTTTATCTAAAAATAATTTAAATAATATAATTCAAATAATACTTAATTTATTATAATTTATTTTAAATAAAAATTATTAAATATAAATCATGTTAATATTAATTATTTTTAATCGAAGCTAATTTTGTAAAATCAATTTTATATAAATTTCTGTTTATAAATGTTAGTCCAAACACACACTATGCAATAAGCATGAGGCTGCAGCCAATAGGAAAGGAGATACCATTATAGAACTCAATTAGACTTAATAACATCTGACAAGGAATCATTAATTATCAATTATTATAATTGTATTTTTGGTAATAAGATGGAGAGGAGAGAGGTGTGAGAAAGTAACGAATACATTGGGTTTTCCTTACAAGAAAAATGAATAAATAAAATAATAATAATAATAATAAGGTGGCGAGGACTGAGAGAAGAAAAGGAAAAGAAAAGAAAAAGAAAAGAAGAAGAAAGAGAAAGGGGGAAAAAAAGAAAGGGGAGAGAGAGAGAGAGAGGGTGGAAGAAAGAAAAGATGGGTAACAAGGAAGTGTTGTTGTTTGAGATGCGAGCCTGCAACTCCGGTAGAAAGGGAACCTTCTCCGTACTTCTTCTCTTCCTCCTTTTCATTCTAATTCTTCCTATCATTTAAAGTTTCTTCCTTCTTTCTGTTTTTCTATTTTTCTTCTTCTTCTTCTTATTGTTACTAATCTGATTTGAAGGGTTCTCAAAGACATCACCTTTTTGTTCAGAGCATAAAGATAAAGAGGTTTTCTGATAAGGGTCTTCCTAATTTTGTTATTTTGGCTTCTGGGTGCTAATGCTTGAACCGGTTTCTACACAGTGCATTGTTGATGATTCAGGGATCGGTTAAGTTTTCTGGGGTGAGGCTTGCATTTCAAAGTTTCGTTCTTTTTCTCAGTGGGTTTGTGGGAGAAGGAAAAAAGGAGCGGGGGGAGGGGTGTTCGGATTCTAAGTTCTGTCTTGGTATGTTGTTGGTAGGATTTTGGGTGTAAATAGTGTGTTAGATTGGTGAGTCCTAGATTTGCGTTTGCTATAGTTGTCGATTCCTCCTTTGATATTATTTGATTCCCAGGAGGATTTGCAATCACCAAAAAAGGAAAACAAAGAAAAAAAAAAGATAAATCAAACAAAAAAGAAACCATTTTTATTTTGATTAGAATTAAACATAAAAACAATCCCAATCAACCCCCAAACTTTACGTGGGTCTTTTTTTCTTTTCTTGTTACCAATACTCTTCACTTAAATTTCTTCATTTTTTGGACAAATTCTAGTGATCAGTGTTCTGGTGCCGAAGGATAGGAATTTTTTTTATTGTTAATTTTGGTTTTGTGAGAAAGAGAAAGAATCAAACTTATAGGAGGAATTTTTTTTTAATTTTTTTTTTTGGGTTGGTTGTGGAGGCAGTGGCTTTGTTCTATGTGGGTCATTGCATCTTTATATGGGAATACCTGACAGTTCTCTACTAGATCTAATAGAAAAGCTTAGGAATTGGGTTTCTTGGGGAGGAAGTGATTTGTCTTGTTTGTCTGAGAAATTTGATATGCTCAACAGTGGCTGCAAAATGTGTTGCGAGTGCAATAGAAACCTCACTGAAATTGCACAGCAGAAGTACAATTGCAAGAGTTGTGGCCGGTGGTTGTGTGCCAAATGCGTCCGGGGTTATGATCTTGTTCCGAATGCTGAATCTGGCAACAATGGATTCGGGGAAACCACCATAAGGTCTTGCAAGTTCTGTTCAGGTGCTAATAATAATAACAGTAATAGGGTGTTGAAGTATAGTGAGAAAGTGCATCCTTCAGCTTCTCCACAAGAGAGTCCAAGGCAGAGTCCTGAGCCACCTTCGCCATGTTTTAGTGTTGAGAGTGAGAGAATTAGTTCTCCAATCAATACTGAGTTGAATCAGGGAAATCACTTTGAAAGATATCTCCATGACCATGACTGTGGTTATTATCCTCAATCCATGACAAGGAGGATGAGCTCGTCTGGTACTCTAGCATCTTCAGTATCAATTCATCAATCTACCATCAGGTACTCATACTCATAATTCAATATTTGTTTGAGGAAGTGGAAGTTACATGGTTTTATGTATTTTCGCAATTTCATTATAATTCTTGCAATTTGTCATAAGAAAATGTTTGCTCACATAAAAGCTCATCACTATTTCAAGTGTTGAGTGCTGCTTCCGATTCTAGATTAGTTGATGATGTGATGTTCTGCTTGTAGATGCCAAAAGATAGCATGTGTATAAATTTGATTTTATATCGGTTTCGGTTTCATGTGCCTGAGTATGTTGGAAAAAAAACGAATTCGATCAGAATAATAGGTATTTCAGTGTCTTGATGTAAGATTTAAAATTCAAACTTCAGAAATAGAAAATGGATTTATTAAAAGATTATTGCTCCTTATGTAGAACTTTGACCATATTAAATTAAATTAATCGATTTTTTTTTTATAATAAAACTTGATAACCAACAATTTAACTGAAAAAAAAAATCCATAAGATCCATCTATGTCACAACAGCTAAAGTTATATATTGGGTGCATCATATATTAACAAGGATGAAATAATTCTGACATCATTTTTATATCATAAAGCACATCACATTTTCATTGCCCACATCCTTATGCAAAAACTTTATGTAAGTTTCATGGATCTGGTTTTAGTTCAATATTTGGTTGAGGAAGTTACTTGGTGTTATCTGTATTTTCGGAATTTCATTAAAATTCTTGCAACTTGTCATAAGAAAAAGTTTGCTCACATAAAAGCTCATTACCTTTGAATTATTGAGTTCTGCCTCAGATTGTTAGAAAATTAATCATCTATAATTTATTTTAAACCTTCTACAAGCTCTCATCGATGATCCTTGCATGGGTGATGTAATGATCTTTTGAGGCAACTAGAAAACCCCTTTGACAAAACTTGATTCCACAATTATTGACATGTTTGTATATAAATGTAGGAGTGATGAAGAAGAGATTGAGGATTCTGCCAAGCACTTTCATAGGCGATCACGTACATATTGTGACAATTATTCAGATATAGATTCAAGTAGCTTTAGTGCTAGACATGACACTTACAACTATAATTCTGTGGGATCAAGTCCTTCAGATAGCCCTTCTAGGAATGATTTTACTTCTAGTCGGGTTGGGCTCCTTGTACAGAAGGGGCAAGAGAAAATCCCTGGCTCGCAACATGATGGTCCCTTTAGTCAACAAAGCACGGCTGTATTAAGAAAGCCTGAACAAGGGACTGATTATGCATATAATACTGCTTATTTTTCTGATGACTTGTCAATTTTCCGGAATCAGAATGAGAATTCACAGAGGCCATTGGATTTTGAAAACAACGGTCTTATCTGGTTCCCGCCAGCACCTGAAGATGAAAATGACGATGCCGAAAGCAATTTTTTCGCATACGACGATGAGGATGATGATATTGGTGACTCTGGTGCCATCTTCTCATCCAGTAGCAGTTTATCTAACATATTTCCCACAAAGGAGAAGCAAAATGAGGGAAATAAAGAACCTTTAAAAGCTGTCATACAGGGGCATTTTAGAGCTCTTGTTTCACAGCTTTTACAAGGAGAGGGAATTAAACTTGGTAAGGAAAATGATCCTGAGGACTGGCTTGACATAGTGGCAACGATTGCGTGGCAGGCTGCTAACTTTGTCAGACCAGATACTAGCCGAGGCGGCAGTATGGATCCTGGCGATTATGTAAAGGTCAAATGTGTAGCATCTGGAAGCCCGAGTGAGAGGTAATGTGTTCTAATTTTGCCTATATATGATGTGGATAAGCACATCTTTTGTGATTAACCACTAAATTGTTGACTTCTATTTTGCAGCACCCTTATAAAAGGAGTTGTTTGTACAAAAAATATTAAGCATAAGCGCATGACCTCTCAATACAAAAAGCCTAGGCTGCTCCTTTTAGCAGGAGCACTGGAGTATCAGAAGGTTCCAAATCAACTTGCTTCTTTTGATACATTGTTGCAGCAGGTGCGTTCTTTATTTCTGTATGGATTATTTTTCTCCCTGTTAAAATTTTCTCCCTTGAAAGAACTTATGAATTTTGTGATTGTGGGCAGGAAAATGATCATCTCAAGATGATAATTTCGAAAATTGAAGCTCTTCGACCAAATGTTTTGCTGGTAGAAAGAAGTGTAGCTTCATGTGCTCAACAATATTTGCTAGCAAAGGAAATCTCCCTGGTGTTGAATGTTAAAAGGCCTTTGCTCGAGCGAATAGCTCGCTGCACTGGTGCTCATATCACTCCATCAGTGGATAGTTTATCCAAAGCACGAGTGGGGCACTGTGATCTGTTCCGCTTAGACAAAATGGTTGAAGATCATGAGACTGCTACTAATTTTCAAAAGAAGCCATCCAAAACATTGATGTTTTTTGAAGGTTGTCCTCGGCGATTGGGATGTACTGTAAGTTCCATTTTTTTTTTATGTCTCCTTGTTTTGTAAAATCACAGGATGGCATGGTTGTGTGCAATGCAATCTAATTTTGATTTTGGTTCTTGTAGGTTTTACTGAAGGGAACGAACCGTGCAGATCTAAAGAAAATTAAACATGCTGTGCAATTTGCAGTTTTTGCAGCTTATCATTTATCTCTTGAGACCTCATTCCTTGCTGATGAAGGTGCTACCCTTCCCAAAATGATAGTAAAGCACTCAATGGACATGCCTGAGATTGCAGCAATTGATGCTGATATTTCTAACTCACTCCCTTCAAGCATGTGCCACTCGGAGGCTGATGCTGATCTTGATTCTAAAAAGCTTGGAAGTTTGGACTCACCATCAAAGCATCTTGATGACCATAATTTTCATTCATACACAAGCACCATGGTGGATTATAGTAGTACTGAGAATGTACTCTCAGATTCATGCTGTAGTAATTTGACTTCTAATCTGACTGCGCGACCAGACTATTTGAATAATTGTAATGAATTGGAGGGGGACACTTTGTTCAGCACAAGGGACCTTTCGCAAGAAGAATTGCAAGAAACCATGGTTCAAGAGGAGAGGGAGCATGGTGAAGTTGTTGACATGACAAGAGACAAGGTTAATGAGGACGAGTTCTCAGGTGAATACTTTTCTGCCACAGAGAGTAATCAGAGCATATTGGTGTACTTCTCCAGTCATTGTGTATCAAAAGGGACGGTATGTGAACGCAATAGGTTGCTGCGCATAAAATTCTACGGCTCTTTTGATAAGCCACTTGGGAGGTATCTTCGTGATGATCTCTTTGATCTGGTTAGTCATGCTTGTTTTTCCTGCTACTTTCAATAGTTCCATGTTATTTATGAATGAAATAATAAGTAAATTGCATTTCTTTTTCAGACATCTTGCTGCCAGTTTTGTAAAGAGCCAGCAGATGCACACGTCCTTTGTTTTACACACCAACAGGGAAATCTTACAATCAATGTGAGGCGCCTTCCCTCGGTGAAATTACCAGGGGAAAAAGATGGTAAGATTTGGATGTGGCACCGATGTCTCAGGTGTCCTCTCGTAGATGGAGTTCCACCAGCAACTCGCAGAGTTGTTATGTCAGATGCTGCTTGGGGGTTGTCTTTTGGAAAGTTTCTGGAACTTAGCTTTTCAAACCATGCAACTGCTAATCGGGTTGCAACCTGTGGACATTCTTTGCAGAGGGACTGCCTCCGTTTTTACGGGTAAGTCATCCATACAAGAATCTCTAATTGACAATTCTTTTTATGTATGTTACTTATTTTGGTTATTAATACTAGAAAGTTGATGAACAACCAAATTTAACAGGTATGGGAGTATGGTTGCTTTCTTCCGGTATTCCCCTATTGATATTCTATCTGTCCATCTGCCCCCATCTGTGTTAGAATTCGGCCACAATCAAGAGGACTGGACTAGAAAGGAGGCAGGAGAGGTGATATTTGAAAAGCCTACTAACAATATTTGCAGTACTACTTTAAAAGTGGTGCTGAAATATATAATCTTGGTTAATTGTAAGTTATAGTTGATCTACCCTTTGATATGAAAATTTTAACCTTTCTTTTTTCGTCCTTCTGTACAGCTTTTTCGGAAAGTGGAAACATTGTATGTGGAGATATCGGATGCACTTGATCGGCTTGAAAGAAGTGTTACCTCTCATGTCATGGGAAATGAGCTGTCAGATACGTGCGAAATTCATCATAACATACTGGAGCTGAAAGATATGCTTCAAAGAGATAGAAAAGATTATCACGTGAGGAAATTAATTGATATCTGGCGCCAAATCTCGTTGTTAATACATTTTATTGATGCATGTACTTTTTCTCTAACTTCCTCTTCTGTTCTTATAATATAGAATGTGCTACTATCAACTTTAGAGACTCCGCTACCGGGGAAGATGGCTGTAGACATTCTTGAACTAAATGGCTTGAGACGTTCACTTCTAATTGGTTCATATGTCTGGGATCACCGATTATACTCGTTGGACTCTCATATCAAAAGAAGTCGTCGTTTCAAGGGTAAACAGGAAAATGAATCATGCCCAGAGGTAAAAGAACCAGGCATTGATTCGTTTCACAAGGATCGGAATGTGGATAATGTGTCTCAGCAAGATAATCATCGGCCTTTAAAATTGCATGAGCCCGATGAAGTTCATATGGTTGGAGAACCTGATGACTCACTTGGACCTTGTACTTCTGAAGCATTAACATGCCATCGTGATGAAGAGGAAACACACTCGGATGGTGAAGTTGTTGTCAACAGAGCATTATCTGAGTGCTTTCCGCACAGGGAATCCAATCTTTCTGAGAAAATAGATTCTGCGTGGACTGGGACAGGAACCGAGCAACCTCGTACAAAAGTTGAACCACTTCATACAGCACAATCCAGTGTTTTACCAGCAGGATCTGTTCGGCATTCTTTTCCAAATGATAACCCTCCTTTTAGAAGGTTGATGCAACCAATCAGAGTTCATTCTTTTGATTCAGCATTAAGAGTCCAGGAAAGAATCAAGAAAGTCTTGCCCTCCTCATTACATTTATCAACACTCAGATCTTTTCATGCTTCCGGAGAATACAAGAATATGGTTAGGGACCCTGTCTCTAATGTTTTTCAAAGTTACTTTCAAATGTTGCCGTGGGAGGCACAGAGGCTAAATTTGATACTGAGCGCCACACCATCATTCATCTCCTCGTGTTCTCACATAGCCGAAGGTGCTCGGTTGCTGCTTCCCCAAACACATAATGGTGACAGAGTTATTGCTGTTTATGACAATGAATACTCTAGCATAATATCCTATGCTCTTAGCTCTAAGGAACATGAAGATTGGGTTTCCGGGAAGTCGGACCTGCAAGATGCTAGCTTGACTGCTGCTCGCGAGAAAAGCAGAGAAGATTTGGCTACATCTAGCTTTAATGCATGGGGTTCTCTGGACTTGGATTATATCAATTATGCTAGTTATATGTCCGAAGATGCTACATCTTCCCTTGGTTCTCTTATCCGGGACCCCAAGAAATCTTCACACTTTCAGATTTCTTTTGGTGATGACTCTTTGGGTGCTGGAGGTAGAGTGAATTTTTCTGTCACTTGCTATTTCGCGAAGCAGTTCGAAGCACTTAGGAAAAAGTGCTGCTCCAATGAAGTTGATTTCTTGAGATCTTTGAGTCGTTGCCAGAGATGGAGAGCACAAGGAGGGAAAAGTAATGTATACTTCGCCAAGTCGTTGGACGAAAGGTTCATTATTAAACAAGTCACGAAGACAGAATTGGATTCTTTCGAGGAATTCGCTCCGCAATACTTCAAATACCTTATGGATTCCTTGAACCCGGGAGGGCCGACTTGCCTTGCCAAAATTCTTGGTTTATATCAGGTGAGAGCTCAGCCCATTCTTTGGTTTTCATGTGCGAGCTTCAGAGTTATTTGTAACTGGAAACTTCTATGCTTATAGTTTTATCTTGGTTGGCTTTTCAGGTCACTATCAAATACCCTAAAGGTGGGAAAGAAACCAGGATAGATGTAATGATAATGGAGAATCTCTTTTACAACAGAAAGATATCCAGGGTATATGATCTGAAAGGGTCAGAAAGATCAAGGTACAATCCAGATACAACAGGCACTAACAAAGTGATGCTGGACATGAACCTGTTAGAAGCATTGAGGACGAAACCCATATTTCTTGGTAGTAGGGCTAAGCGAAGACTCGAGAGAGCCGTATGGAACGACACATCCTTTTTAGCAGTAAGCTTTTTTATCTTCCAAATCACCTCCTAATGGTTAAAGGCTACAACTAGCATATTTTTGACAAATAATGTTATCGTACACATAAAAAACAGCCACCATGGATTTGTGTATAAATAAATTTGTAGTTCAACTTATTTTCAATGTGAATTTCGTATTTCAATGTGTATTCTACACTGACGGTTGATTTTGGTGGCTGATTTTTAGTGTATATCTAGCATGATTGTATTTTTAAGGGTTAATAGCGACACTACTTTTTATGAATCTATCTTTATTGGACTTCAACTAATCTATTTCAAGCCAAGTCCATCTTTATTTTATTTAGTTGTAGCAATTATGACTCTTTTTGTAACACTAGTTCCTCCCAATCTTGTTGATCATCAGTCTGTTGATGTTATGGACTATTCGTTGCTGGTCGGGGTGGACGACGAGCGCAAGGAGCTGGTTCTCGGGATCATTGACTTCATGAGACAGTACACTTGGGACAAGCATTTAGAGACATGGGTTAAGGCTTCTGGAATCCTTGGCGGTCCGAAGAACGCTGCCCCAACCATAGTCTCACCGAAACAATACAAGAAGAGATTCCGGAAGGCCATGACGACATACTTCCTCACCTTACCGGAGCAGTGGTCATCTTGAAAGCTAGGTTGTATGATATTATTGTTGTTTCACATTCTTTTCCTAACACACACAAACGGTGGTTAGGGCAAAGGAAGCATTAGTGACTTTGGACACTCTTAGCTTTATTTTGCAATTTCTTTTTTATTTTCTTTTCTTGAATTGGTATACCAATACAAAATGTGAATGCTACAATAATTATATATGAATAATTTGATTAATGTCTATAATGACATGATATCTCTTAAGAGTATTTACTTTCCTCTTCTTATACATGCTGCCTTATTTTTATTTTGTCGTGTCATACTCTGCAATTGGATTCCTATCTCGTTTTGATTTAGTTGAGATAGTATATTACGTTTAAGAGCAAAGTCTTCCAAATAATAAATGGTTATTGATGGTAAGAAATCTTAAATGCAACCTGTCCTAACTTATAACCATATTTCATCATTATTCCATGAGTGGATCTCAGATCTCTCAATTTTTTTAATTATTTAACTGTAATTTTTTATTATTTAATATTTTTTTATATATATATTTTGGTTTTATTTTGAAAAGTGTAATAAGAGATTGTACTTTACTAAATAATTGAGGAAAAAAATGGAGAGGATTCATATTTTATTGTCAAGGTAACTAAAAGTTCATATCTAACTATGGTAAGCATGAGTACTAATTTTAAATGTGTTTAATTCTGACTTATATTTCATTACATAATTGCTGCTATTGACCGCATTGCATCCAATTCGGACTTTTGATCTTATTTTACTCTGCAGTCTCCATTCTCCCCACAATTCTAAAGAATGAAAAGTGGATAGTTGATACTATAATATAAGTTAATTAAACTACCTGTGGCTACATGGCAGAACTTGAAAGGAGTTGCTCTTTCCAGCTCAGGTGGGACTGACAGAAACGCCGAGGAGGCTGGAGTGATGTCCGAGGGGGCTGATGCAGTGGATGAAGAGAGAAGCCTGAATCCTGCAATAGCGGATGAGGGCAGTAGTGCAACTGGAATCGTGGAAACAAATGAAGGGCAACAAATAACTAAGATTGAAGAACAGTTGGCGGAGAATAGAAAGGCGTGGGTTTTAGCTGTTGAATCTGGAGCGGTGCAGTACGATGAAGAAGACGACTTAATGAGGATATTACAAGAGCAGAATGAAGCGATAGCTGAGAAGAGGAGGATAGCAAAACTGAAAGAGAAGGTGCGAAGAAGCAGACCGAAAAAGTTTAAACAGGTGTGTAAAAATGTTTTAAAATGATTTTTAGCTCTTGGAATGTTAGGGGGTTGAGGGGGGTTGGAAAATTGAGTATGATAAAAGAGCTCAAAAAAAAGCAACAATTAAATATGTTAGGCTTGGTTGAAACAAAAATGCAAGTTGTGAATAAATTCGATGTCGTACGTATTTGGGGAAGTGATGCGGTGGGCTGGGAGTTTGTAGAATCGGTAGGCACGTCTGGGGGTCTGTTATTAATGTGGGATGAGTTGCTGTTTAGAATGAATAACTGTTACAAAGGGGATAGGTGGCTATGTGTTGAGGGAGTTTTATTGAAAAATGAGTTCCATTGTGCTTTCTGTTTGGTTTATGGTCCGCATATGAGAGTTGAAAAACTTGTTGTCTGGGAGGAACTGAGCTACATAGCAGGGTTATGTCAAGTTCCGATATGCTACTTGGGTGACTTCAATGAGGTGATACAGGTTGAGGAAAGGAAAAACCAGGACAGATTAACAGCGTCTGCAGCAGAGTTCAAGGGTTGGATCCAAGACATGCAGTTAGTGGACTTGCCGCTGAATGATCGTAAGTTTACATGGTATAGAGGTGGATCCTGTAGTCGTATTGACAGAGTTCTACTGAATGTGGAATGGACTGAGGAGTTCCCAGAGATTCGTTTAAAAGGTGGTCCAAGAGGTTTGTCAGATCATTGCCCAATAATAGTCGAAGTTACTAATTTCAGAGGAGGCCCACGTCCGTTCCGGACTTTAGACTCATGGTTTACACATGAAGGATTCCTTAGAATGGTCAGGGAGGAATGGCGGAATATTGGAGAGGGACAGTTCACAGATAAATTGAAGGCTCTTACGGTACCTTTGGGAAAATGGCATAAAGAGAAATTTGGTGACTTGGAAAAGAAAATTCAGCGTTTTGAGGAGATCAAGAAGGTGGACGATATGGTTGGAAATGATGTCTATGATGGTACTATGGAGGCTAGAAGGAAGGCTCTAGTTAGTTGTTGCAAGCAGTGGTATGTGAGGAAAGAGATACACTGGAAACAGATGTCGCGTTCGAGGCATGTGAAGGACATGGATAAAAACACTCGGTACTTTCATACCTTGGCCTCGGCAAGAAGAAGGAACAATAGGATCGATGCTTTGGTGATTAATGGAAGGCTGGTAAGAAACCAAGGTAGGATCAAGATTGCCATCAGAGACTTCTACAGAGAGCTGTATCACCAGGAGAGATCCCCGGTAATAGGGTTTAGAGACGGTCTGGTTAATCGGATTAACGAAGAAGAATCCAGTGCATTGGAGCGCATACCATCATTGGTGGAGATTAGGGAGGCTGTTTGGGACTGTGAATCCTCTAAGGCTCCAGGTAGTGATGGGTATAATATGAACTTCATCAAAAAGTGCTGGGATGAGATCGGCACGGAGTTCTCGACAGCTGTTCTGGATTTCTTTCGATCATCAAGATTGCCGCCTGATTCCAATGTCACTTGGGTGGCTCTGGCTCCGAAGTTCACTGGAGCCAAAGAGATCAAAGACCTCAGGCCGATAAGCATGGTTGGATGCGTCTACAAAGTCATTTCAAAGGTGATGGTCAGAAGGATGAGATCAGTGATGCCAGGCTTAGTGGGGGAGACTCAAAGTGCATTTGTGAAAGGTCGGAAAATTCATGATGGGGCCCTGATTGCGTGCGAAACAGTGCAATGGCTGAAAGCGAGGAAGAAGAAAGCGGCAATTATTAAATTAGACTTCCAGAAGGCTTATGATAGAGTGAAGTGGAACTTTGTGGATATTGTGCTACAGAAGATGGGATTTGGGCGGAGATGGAGAGAGTGGGTTAGGGAGTGTATCGGTTCAGCGTCCATGGCAATTTTGATAAATGGCTCCCCTTCCAAACCATTCAAGATGGAGAGAGGCTTGAGACAAGGTGACCCTTTGTCCCCGTTCTTGTTTGTTCTGGTAGTTGAGGTCTTACACAGGATGATAGGGGAGGCAGTGAGAAACAAACGTATCTCGCCGCTGCTGGTGGGGAAGGAAAACATAGAGTTATCACACCTCCAGTTCGCAGACGACACTATTTTATTTTGCCCACCGGAGGAGGAGACCATTAGAAACTATGCCAGACTCTTAAGGTGCTTTGAGATCATGTCGGGGTTATCGATTAACTTTGATAAATCCAGCTTAATCCCAATCAATTGTGAACAGCTATGGACTGACAACATGTGTAGCTTATTGGGATGTAAAAAAGCGAACCTCCCAGTCCATTATCTTGGCATTCCTTTAGGAGCAAACCCGAGGCTGGTAAAGACATGGAAGCCGATAATTGATAAGGTTGAGGAAAAGCTCAGTATGTGGAAGGCTAAGGTGCTAAATAAAGCAGGTAAGCTAGTCCTTATTAAGTCTGTGTTGAATAGCTTGCCAGTGTACTATCTGAGCCTATACAAGATGCCGAAGGCCGTGGCAGAAAAGTTGATATCATTACAGAGAAGATTCTTATGGAGTAAGGAGGAAGGTAGGAATGGGATAGCACTAGTCAAGTGGGAAGTGGTTCAGGCCCCTAAAAAGGAGGGAGGATTGGGGGTAGGTGATGCAGTGATTAGGAACTCCGCTCTACTATTTAAGTGGTGGTGGCGATTTTCAAAGGAGGAGTGCCCTTTATGGAAGAAGGTTGTTTGCTCCTGTTACGACCTGAAGCCCAATATAATGTTATCAACTCAGCCAATGCCTACTAAAGGGGGTCCGTGGAAGGACATATGCCAGTTGCAGCTCAAGGATAGTAATGTAAGGGACAAAATGATTATTGGGTTGTCTATGGAGGTGGGTGATGGTAGGAGGACTCTTTTCTGGGAAGATGTTTGGCTACAAGGCGGTTCCCTCAGGTTGAGATTTCCGAGACTTTTCTCTATTTCAAACCAGCAAGGATCTGTCATAGGGGATTGCGGGTTTTGGGATGGGTTAGAGTGGGTATGGAATTTTCAGTGGAGGCGAGGCCTATTTCAATGGGAGCTGGAATTATTGAACAGGTTACACGAGGTTTTAAGGCCTATAAAACTAGCAAGTGACAAGCAAGACAGACTTGTGTGGAAGTATGGCAAGGAAGGAATTTTTTCAACTAACTCTTTTGTGCAGGTGGTGCAATCAGAGACTATACCAGAGGATATCACAAGTTTCAGCTTCACCAGAACCATTTGGAAAGGTTTGGCGCCACCACGAGTGGAGGTATTTATTTGGTTTGTGCTGATAGGAAGAGTAAACACTAAAGAAAGACTACATAGATTGGGAATACTTAGGCATGGGGACAATAGATGTGTGTTTTGTAAAAGAGATGTTGAACATATTTACCATCTGTTCCTGGGGTGTGAGTTTTCTTGGCAGGTATGGTGTCGTTGGCTCTCTGATCTCGGGAGAGCGTGGTCTATTCCGGGCTCACTCAAGGAACATTTTGAGAGTTGGATAGGTGGCGTGAACAGTAAGGAGGAGCGGAATTGGTGGTTAAGGTGCTTCTTTGCAGTCATTTGGAATATATGGCTTGAGAGGAACAAACGTATTTTTAACTCCAAGGAAGGTGATTCAGAAGAGGTGTATCAATGGTCCTTGACCAGTTTTAGAGAGTGGAGTAGCAGGAACCATGTTGTTGTTGATGGCAATGCCGGAGATGACAACAGGGGTAGTTGATTTACTTTGCTTTATTTCCTTTATTTTCATGTCCTCAGTTTGATTATATGCTGCTCCACTGTATTGTGTTGAGCTCTCTTGTTCAAAAAAAAAAGTTAATTAAACTATTAAACTATTTTGATTATGAGGTTGCCTTATACATTGGCCGTTGGCGTTCTTTGAATGATAACATTTCTTCACTTTTTTGCACATGCTCCATCTAGAATATAATTTAAGGCAATACCCCTAAATTAATCTTTAGTCTCTAACATTTTTAGTCAAATACCTAAATTTTAACCAATTTAAATTATTGAATCAGATTCCAACCTTTTATTCAATTAAACAATTTAGTCATTACGCCAGATTCTTCGTTAGAAATTGATAAATTTACTCAAGTCAATCTTTATAGTTATTTGAAAAAAAATTATAAAGGTGTCTAAAATTTGTAAAATTTTTCACCTAAGTCTTTCCATGTGTAAGCAAGCTTCATTACTCTCTAATGTGATAATCTAGCATAGAAATTGATTTATCTAATCGAATAAAAGGTTGAATTTGATTTTGGTGTTTTTCCAGTGTAAAATAGTTTTATAAATATATTTAATTATGTAATATTATATTAACAAAAATAATTTTTATTTGTATTAATTACGTGAATAATTTATCTGAAAAAAATAATTAAATAATTATGTAAAATTAAAAACTCTACAAGATTAATAGAGACAAATATTTCATGGGCATTAATGAACTTATATGAAAATTCAACTTTTGTGCCTGTGGAAGGCAACGTTTTTCACAGTTTCCTTATATATATAGACTTGCACATGAGCTCGTCCATTTCGAACCACTATCATGTTTTAATTTATTTATTTATTTTTCTTGCTTGTTGATATAAGAAAAAGAAAATGCTATTCAAATTTGGACGCCTTGGATAATTTAAAAGCAAATAGTCAGCGTGGATACAATACGATGGATATGTATGTATAAAGAAATAAAGAAATCCAAATACATACGATCAATTGATTATTGTTGTAACTAGAAGTGTCAAGTTAATGGGTTTCTCATTTTATATATTTTTATTTTTTTTATTTTTTTTTAAGTAGGACTAATTTCATACATCTTTTATTTTTCTCACTTGCAACACTAACACCATACATGTATTAATTTAATTAGGAGTAAATACTAGTGAGTTGTGAGGACAGAGTTCGCTGTTCATAGACTTAATCTCCGAATCAATACCCTGAAAAAACATCAAATTAAACCGTATTTTATACTTCAATCATAAAATTTTGAGGTAACCATCAAAATTGATTTATAAGGGTTTAAAGATGAATAAATTTGCCCTTCAATTTTTACACTGGTTAAATTAGTTTCTTAATTTTAAAATGTTAATTAAATTAGTCTTTTTATCTACTGACTAGTAAAAAACATTAACAGAAAGTTGATCCGGAACTTAAACTGTCCAGCATCTTCAGAGGGTTCTAAAGGTACTAAAGAAGAAATTTCTTTTTGTAAAATTATCAAAATGTTCATTTAATAAATTGGAGATTGATTATTTGGGTCATACCATCAATAATAAAGGAGTCAACATGAAAAAAGATAAAATTCAAGCTACAGCAGATTGGCCAACTCTAAGAAAATTTTTGAAATTTATAAGTTACTATAGACGTTTTATCAAAGGGATATGCATCTATAGCTAGCTCTTTAATCAATTTACTAAAAAAAAAGACTCTTTTGCTTGAAATTAAGAAACTACAGAGGCATTTGATAAAGATCAAAAGTGCTATCATAGCAGCACCAATCATGGCATCACCCAACTTTTCACATCCTTTTACATTGGAAATAGATGCTTCAAGTAATAGTATAAGTGTTGTGTCAAGTCAAATTGGTTATCCCATTGCATATTTCTCGAAAAAATTATCTCCATAAATGCAAAAATAGTCTGCTTATATAAGAGAATTTTATGCCACTGAAGGAATTATCGAATTCAGACAATAACTATTGGTAAGGAGGTTTATAATTCAAATGGATCAACAAAGCCTCCCTTTTTTATTAGCCTTTATATACACTAGAACAGTAGAAATAGCTGCATAAATTCATTGGATATGATTTTGAGATCCAATATAAATCAGAAAAGGAAAATATCTCTGTAGTTGCATTGTCGAGAAGCTTCTTTGGTGTTTAGTCAGAATTGAAAGTTGATTAGTTCCAACAATTGCAGCAAGCAGTAGCAAATGATGAGGAATCATCCAAAATTAAGAAGAAATGTATCAACTATTCGCAACAAGCACCACCTCATTACTCATTAAAGAATGGAGTATTATTGTAGAAAGATAGAGTTGTAATACTGGCTGATTTTGAACTATAACAATTTATTATACAAGAGTTTTATAGCACAAAAGTGGATGGGCACTAAGGTATAGCTAGAACTATGAAGATAATTTATGCACAATTTTATTGGCCGAAGATGCAACAAAAAATTTGAAAAATTGTCCTCAATTATATAATATGTCAAAAAGCAAAAACAGAAAACAAACTTTCAATAAGATTAATGTAGCAACTTCCTATTCCAACTCAGGTATGAGAAGACATTTGTATAGACTTTATTATAGTCTTGCCTTAAGGCTTCGTTTGGTTAGTGGGTGAAGATAAATAAGACACAGACACAAACACACAAAATGACGTAGACACAATGACACATAAAATTTGAGAACTTGTTTAATACTCAAGGATATAACACTATTTGTAATTTACCGTTCTAACAAAATGATAATGTTATCCCTGCCATAAACCATCAACACCACCTCTTTATCATTATTTCACTTTAAATTACCACCATTAAAACCACCATAACCACCTCTCTACTACTATTTCAATACAAATTACAACTATTAATAATAATAAACACAGAATAAATTAAAAATTCAGATCTAATCTAATTTAATATATAAACACAATTTTCAATCAACATTTAAATAAAAAATAAATAATATATAAATTAAAAAAAACAGAGAACTAAATGGATATGGTAACGAGGAAGAAAGACAAAGGAATTGTAGAAGAGAAGCGGAGGTGAAATTGGAAGAGCCGGAGAGACCAAGGTAGATCTATGAGACAGATTGAGAGAAGGAGAGGGAGACACGACAGAGGTGGTGACAGTGGATTTATTAAAGGCAGTGGAAAGGAGGAGGAAGATGAGGATGAGAAGAGGCGGCAAGAAAGGACAAAGGAATGGAGGCGGTGGAGAGAGACAGAGAAGGTGAGATGGTGGTTGGGGTGGAAGGCATGGAGGAAGAAAGGAGGCAATGAGAAAGAAGGTGAGAAAGAAGAGAAAAAGAAGTGGATTAGGGTTAAAAGGAGAAGGGTATAAATGAAAATAAAAAAAGATAACAAGGATAAAAGTGGAAATAAGAAACTGTGTCTATGTCTCAAATTTGTGTCACAGGTTAAAGATGAGACACAAAAAAATATGTATTTTGTGGAGTTAAACACCAAAGTAGTCCCTGAGATTCACAAAATGTACCGATTTGGTCCCTGACTTCCCAATAGCACTATTTAAGTCCTCGACTTTGGAAAAAATGCACCTAGTTAGTCCCCTTTTCCTTTTCCGTCAAGACTCCTTCCCGGCGGCAGTGATGTGGCAATTTTTTGCCATGTTGGACTGTCAAACGGTTACATGACGTGGCCATGGAAAGTGTGAAATCCAATGTGGTCCCTGAGCCCCTTTTAACCCTAACTGTTGATGGAGAAGCTTACCACTTCTTCTTCTTTTTCTTCTTCTTCTTCTTCCCTGTTCTGTACTTGGTAGAACGATGGTTGTACATGAAGATGTGGGAGATGGGAGTTCTATTCGATCAACGACAAGGACACCTAGTCGCAGCAGAGCCTCACGAGTGCCAGAGCGCTGTGGGTGTGGAAAACGGCCTGTGCTCCGATGGTTTGGAACGGACACCCACCCAAACAAGCCGTTCTTCGGATGTCCGAATTACAACATGAGTTTGTGTGTAAGAGATGTTTCTGTTTTTTAATGTTAACCCCTAAATCCCTAAGTTTATTGCTCACAGTGTAGTGGAAAACAGTGGTGTGGGTTTTTCCAATGGGCAGACGTTGTAGAAGATGACAATGGCAACTTTGAAGAAGCTGCATCATTTAAGAATGAAGAAATGAGCGTGAGTCTTGCATTGAGAATTGGCAATATAGAGGCTGAATTAAGGAGGCAGAAATATGTAATACAAATGCTAGGATTGTTGGTTTTCATCTTGTTAGTTGTTGTACTAGTTGTGGTTGTAAAAATCTAACAACTGTGTTATGTTTATAAATGAATTTCCACTCTTTGGATTATTGGTGTAGTCTGTGTATATAGTTAACAAAGAGGTTAACCAAACTGAAATAGAACAAAACAAGCAAGTTGATAAAACCATATTTTGATTATAATTAACATATTGTCAACCACTGTCAATGGAGTAGCTCCTGATAAACACCATAATACAGCACCAAAAAGTAATACAATAAGAGCTCCAAATTTAAAGGTTTATAACTACCAAAAGTAAAAGTTAACCATACAGTCTGGTTATGTGGTAATCCTGAATGAAATTAACAAAAACAAAGAAACAACTAGTGTCCAAATTCCATATGTGATTATCAGACTTCAGCAGCTAGGACATCCAATTACTTAGTATTTTTCTTCCTTGGTGGTTTAAACCCTGGAGTTGGAATAAACTTCAAAAAGTTGGCCAATCTAGAAGATGTTGCTGCACTTGCTCCTTGCATGGGATCAATAGAAGCAGTTACTGGTGGTGGTGAGTTCCTCCTTTTGGTTGGTAACTTATCTGGCCTTTTTGTTGTTGGTGGTGGTGGTGGGGCCTGAAGAAAGTAAGGAAAGTAGTGTGAAAAAGGAGCAACTAAAAAATTGTCAAAAAACATTATATACCAAATATTTACCTCATCTTGTGTTCCACCATAATTTGGTTGGGATAAGTCAATCTCGGTAGCAACTGCTGCTGGTGAAAGGTTGTCTGTAACCTCCACTTGATCATGATTCTGGACAGCTACACCAGGAGGAGCTTCAACTACTTGTGGTGCAACATTGGTGGTGTTGCTTGCTTCGGCTGTAGGTGTACTCCCAGTTGGAGTAGATTTGGACTTAGCCGCTGCTACAGCAGCTGCTGCAGCTGCAAGCTCATCAGCTCTTTTCTTTTTACATCCTCTCTTGGTGTGGCCTTTTACTCCACAGTAGTTGCATGTGAACGGCTTCAGCTGTCTCTTTAGTGTAACAGTTTGCTTAGATTTTTTGTTTCCACTAGTACCCTCATCAGAATCCTTTCGTCTTTTGGTTGTCAGTTTTCCAGGTTTATGTTTAATGTTAGGAGCTTGGAGCTGATTGTAGACTGACTTTTCCCATAAGGATTGGCCTGGAAGAGGATTGATGTGATGTTCATATGTCTTCCTGTATGAGTCCATGGTGACCAAGGGATGACAGAAATTCTCGGGTCTCTTGTTCACCCGTGCAAGAGCAGCACAAGCATGAACACAAGGAATGCCTATGACAAATAACCCAGAAAATATTCAACTCCACAACAGCCAATATAATTAATCAAGTAAAGCCATTTATAATGAAGAAGAGAATACATTTGATGTAAAGGCTAATAATATCACCTGTTAACATCCAGAACTGGCAGGTGCAAAGTCTCTTGTCTAAGTCAACAACCATGTTAGTTGGGTGTCCATGGACCTCAAATTTTTCATATTCTTCATCTCTAGTCCAAATAGGAACCCAATTCTTTGATTCTTTACGAACCTTCTCCAATTGGCTTTGAATAATAGGAGGTAGCTTCCCCACATGGTTGTTCAACTTTTCTTTATTCTTTGCAATCGATCGCATAACAAACATCCTTACCTCTTCAAGCAATGTGATGATTGGCTTGCTCCTAGCCTCTTTGATTCGTGCATTGAAGACCTCACATGCATTGTTGTAGATATTATCTAGCTTTGGCCGATGGCTAAATTGAGACTGTCCATGAATTCCTTGGCCATTTGTTTAGATATGTCCATGCCTCCTTACTGACCCTCTTTATTTTGTCCATGTTATCAATAAATTCTTGAAATGTGGTTGACCTAGCAGCATCCCAGAGGAGTCTCCTCAGCTCGAGATTCTTCCACTGTTTGTTGAAATTTTGCCACAGGTGCCATACACAGAAACGATGATGGACCTATGGCATGACCTCTTCTATAGCAGAAATCAATCCCTGCTTATGACAAACACATGTAGTAGAAACCAAATATGATCAACCAGCATGAATTATTCAAGCATATTTAAGCCATTTCAAGCAATCTATGTTAAATAGAGAATCATATAGTTTATAAAGTCCAGATAGGATCAAAAAACACACCATTATTAAAGCACTAAATCTCAAGCAATCTATGTTAAATAGAGAATGATATAGTTTATAAAGTCCAAATAGGATATGTGGCATGAATTATTCAAGCAGGTTTAACCAAATTTCAAGCAATCTATGTTAAATAAAGAATCATATTACTTAGGAAAGTCCAAATAGGATCAACCAGCATGAATTATTCAGAAATGAACCAACTACTTATAACAGCATGAACCAAGCTCAGACAATATCATATAGTCCAGAAAATGAACCAACTTTAACAAATGTGTAACTGCTTGAATAAAACAACAATGTTATAGGTAGGAATTGGTTACCTTCTGCATGTCAGAAATGAAACACCATCTGTTAGCCTTGTAGTCTCCTAAATCATCGTGGAGTAGCTCAAGAAACCACTTCTAATTCTCCTTGTTTTCAACATTGACTATAGCCCAAGCAATCACATATATGTGATGGTTTACATTTTAGGCTACAGCTAATAATATCTGGCCTCCAATCTGTGTCTTCAGAAATGCACCATCGAGTCCAATTAATGGCCGGCAACCTAATTTGAACCCTTTCTTGCAACCACTCAAGCAAACATACATTTTCTCGAACATGACTTGTCTATCAGGCAATGGAATCACCCCAATCTTCACAGTGGATCCGGGATTGGTTTTCAGAAGCGTTTCAGCATAATCCCTTAACAAGGCATACTATGCCTTCTCATCACCGTAAACAACATTTTTTGCATCAGTCAAAGCTCTAGCTATTGAATTTCTATGCAAAATTAGATCACATTTTGACCTAAAATACACTGCAGCTTCACATTGCTTGAAATTAGGATACTTTTTAACCTTTTTAACTAACTTACCAGCCAACCATGCTCTGTTTGCAGCCCTATTAGAATTTTTCCTTGGGTGTGTATAATCATCATAAAATGTCTTGATTTGCTAGCAACAGTCCTCATGGTCTCTTGAAGCATACACAACCCACGAGCACTCTTGCACTTGGCAAACTGCCTTACACCTGATATTATCATTCTTTACAAACTTAATCCCCCTACCCTCTTGTATGGTAAACTCTCGCACAACATCCCTAAATTTCTGTTTGGTGTTGAACTTCATGCCCACTTGAAGTCTTAACTCAACAAACCTCTGTCCCCCTTGGAAAATAGGAAATTCATCTGAATCTCCATCAGATTCTAGCTCATCCTCAGAGTTAGGAGGAGTTTTCATCTCCTCCGAGTGCCACGAGTTTGCTCCATCAGATTCTGCACCATGGTCCAGAGCTTCATACCATATTCCTTCCCCTGGAGTTCCTACAAAACCTAGGTCCACTTCTACATCTGATAGATCCTCAACAATTGCATCATCAGCTTGCATAATATTATCTTTTCCTACTTTCTCCTTCCATTTAGACATGCCTGAATTCTTTTAAACCTTTTTGGCCTCTTTCCGATTTGGTTTCAAATTTCTTGCAACTAATTTTTCATCATTACTAGAGCTGCCCTCTTGCACTGGGACATAAGATGTATCTTCTGAGCTGCCATCATCACTTGTTGATTCATTTATAGTTAAATCCACATGAAAAAGTTGCTTGCCTTTGCTAGTACTCCATCCCTTCGCCTGATATCTTGTAATTCTTTTAGGTGAATTAAATTTGAATTTGGGTTAGGAAGTGAATTTGGACTTGGGCTTTGATTGACTTTTGTTGGGCTTCGAATGGTCCTCGGGCTTTGGAGTTGGCTCTTTATTATTTTTCACAATGGGAGCTGGGTTGGGTTTTTTACTGGATTTTGGGTTGGATTCTGTACTGGATTTTGGGTTGGGGTTATCAGGTTCATCTATGGGGTTGGGCTCTTCATTGGTAGGATTTGTAGTGAGGGGGGTCAGTAGCAGCATGGTTTGGGATGGCATTTATAGTAGAAGGAATTGGGTTTGCAGTTGATTGGTTTGGAATTGGGTAGATAGGTGATTTGTCATCTGGGGTTTGATTTGAACTATCCACAGGTGTCTTCTTGTTAGTCTGTAAGTCACTATGGCAAACCTCTTGTGCTTCATAATCAAGTAACATCACAGCCCCTTTCCCCTCTATCAGTTCAGGTGTAGAAACTTCATGTTCAAAGTAAACATCAACTACTCTTCATTCCTCTTTGCATGACAGCATATCTCTCTTAGTTCATCATCACTGGTCAGAGTTCTCAGTCCCACCTCCAAGCTCCTGCCCGGAACCAGCCACCAGCACTCTACTACTTTGTCATACTCCAGCTCCTTGAAATAGTTTCTCACAAGAAAAACATCAAGGGTATCTTCATCTAAATCTCCTAAGCAACTTCGGTTGTCAGGTGAGTAAACCAATTTTTCATCATCATTCTTCTTAAACGTCACACCATGGTGGAACATGATATCCAGCAATTTTTTCATCTACAGTAAAAAATAGGTAGAACAATTTCTCTAAGCTATGCTGTTGATAACATAATCAACAAACCACAGTAGAAAATAATCCAATATTGTTTAAAAATAGATACTTCATCACATTTCCATTATAGAAACACCCTCATTCCCTGTGTAAAAATAGAGCATTCACAAAATCCAAAGCCACACCACCCAATGCAAGAAACCCTACCTAATAATATAGGATTCAACGATTTTTGATCAATCAACACAAAATTTCCAACTTAAACTCACAACAATGGATACCTTAACACTATAAAAAATATATAAAAAATATTTTATTAACTGCATACCTACCTCTGTGTCAGGGGGCTCCACGAGAAAGCTTTGCTCCTTCCTTCCCCGATTCTGAACGACCGATGAGCAGCTTTTGACCCTTTCCAATTTGCGTTACCACAAATAACCTCAGCAGGACAAGCAAATCCCAGGGTATGGAGTTTTTAGTTTGAACGAGATGAAGAAGATGAAGTGGCGAGGTGAACTCTTTGAATACAGGGGTTTTGTCTTTTCGTAACTCCTTCCTTCTTTAAGCAGCGTTGTTTTCATTTTTTAGCACCAAATTCTAATACGATGCCGTTTTTCCTACTCCAACATGGCAAAAAAATTGCCACATCACTGCCGCCGGGAAGCAGTCTCAACGGAAAAGGAGAAGGAGACTAACTAGGTGCATTTTTTCCAAAGTCGAGGACTTAAATAATGCAATTGAGAAGTCAGGGACCAAATCGATGCATTTTGTGAATCTCAGAGGCTATTTTAATGTTTAACTCGTATTTTGTGTCTATGTATGTGTCACTGTGTCTATGATAATTTTATGTCTCATTAAACAAATAATATACATGTGTCACCGTGTCTATGTCTCTAATAAACATAGACACCAACCAAATAGGCCGTAAGTTCATTCTTACACTGTTGTCATGGTAGTAACTGATAAACTCTCTAAATATCACATTTCATTTCTTTGAGAACTGACTTCAATAACTCTGTGATTGCAGAATTTTTCATAAATAATATAGCTAAAATTTATGGCCTTTGGAAGACTATATTTTCAGATAGAGACTAAAATAAAGCTTTTCATGAAACTTTCATATAATTTGAGTTTTCTCACCAATTAATATACATCTCTTATGTTTTTAGCTATTTCTTGTAATTATCTTTCTAAAGCTACTTTTTGTAGTTATTGATGAGCGGATAATTTGTACGCTTTTTGGCATTGTTTTTAGTATGTTTTTAGTATGATTTAGTTAGTTTTTAGTATATTTTTATTAATTTTTAGTTAAAATTCACTTTTCTGGACTTTACTATGAGTTTTTGTGTTTTTCTGTGATTTCAGGTATTTTCTGGCTGAAATTGAGGGACCTGAGCAAAAATCTGATTCAGAGACTAAAAAGGACTGCAGATGCTGTTGGATTCTGACCTCCCTGCACTCGAAGTGGATTTGCTGGAGCTACATAAGCCCAATTGGCGCGCTCTCAACGGCGTTGGAAAGTAGACATCCTGGGCTTTCCAGCAATATATGATAGTCCATACTTTTCCCAAGATTTGATGGCCCAAACCGGCGTACAAAGTCACCCTCAGAATTCCCAGCGTTAAACGCCGGAACTGGCACAAGGATGGGAGTTAAACGCCCAAACTGGCATAAAAGCTGGCGTTTAACTCCAAGAAGAGTCTCTACATGAAAATGCTTCAATGCTCAGCCCAAGCACACACCAAGTGGGCCCGGAAGTGGATTTTTATGTCATTTACTCATCATTTGTAAACCCTAGGCTACTAGTTCTCTATAAGTAGGACCTTTTACTATTGTATTTTCATCTTGGTTCTTCTGGTTCCCTCTCTGGGGCCGAAGCCAATGATCACACTATCACTTATGTATTTTCAACGGTGGAGTTTCTACACGCCATAGATTAAGGTGTGGAGCTCTGCTGTACCTCGAGTATTAATGCAATTACTATTGTTCTTCTATTCAATTCCGCTTGTTCTTGTTCTAAGTTATCACTTGTTCTTCAACTTGATGAATGTGATGATCCGTGACACTCATCATCATTCTCACCTATGAACGTGTGCCTGACAACCACCTCCGTTCTACCTTAGATTGGGTGGATATCTCTTGGATTCTTTAACCGGAATCTTCGTGGTATAAGCTAGAATTGATGGCGGCATTCGAGAGAATCCGGAAGGTCTAAACCTTGTCTGTGGTATTCTGAGTAGGATTCAATGATTGAATGACTGTGACGAGCTTCAAACTCCTGAGGGCGGGGCGTTAGTGATAGACGCAAAAGAATCACTGGATTCTATTCCGGCCTGATTGAGAACCGACAGATGGATAGCCGTGCCGTGACAGGGTGCGTTGAACATTTCCACTGAGAGGATGGGAGGTAGCCACTGACAACGGTGAAACCCTTGCATAAGCTTGCCATGGAAAGGAGTAAGAAGGATTGGATGAAGACAGTAGGAAAGCAGAGAGACGGAAGGGACCAAGCATCTCCATTCGCTTATCTGAAATTCCCACCAATGAATTGCATAAGTACCTCTATCCTTATCTTTATGTTTTATTCGTATATCACCCATATCCATTTGAGTTTGCCTGACTAAGATTTACAAGGTGACCATAGCTTGCTTCATACCAACAATCTCTGTGGGATCGACCCTTACTCGCGTAAGGTTTATTACTTGGACGACCCAGTACACTTGCTGGTTAGTTGTGCGAAGTTGTAGTGATCACAATTTCGTCCACCAGTTATCTTACTCAAAAACATTATAATTTACTTGTTCATTGTTTTGATCGGTTTTCTTTATTCGTCTCATTAATATATATATTAATATTATTATATATATATATATATATATATATATATATATATATATATATATTAATGAGACGAATAAAGAAAACCGATCAAAACAATGAACAAGTAATATATATATATATATATATATATATATATATATATATAAAAGACTTCATCTCATTAATTAATTTATCCGAAAAAATAATGAATTAAATTTTAGATTAATCTAAATTAATATTATTTTTTTTATAAAAAATGACTACAATATTTCTATTATAAAAAATAACTAAAATACTTTTATTATATATATATATATATATATATATATATATATTTTTTTAAAAAGAATTCTAAATTTTATTCTTTTTCTTTTTTATTATCATAGGGTTAAGATTTAGAATTTTTAAATATATATAGTGATAGTTTAGTTATTTTTTATAATAAAGATATTATACTTATTTTTTATAAAAAATATTAATTTAGATGGGTTCAAAATTTAATTTATTGATTTTTCGGTTAAAATAATTTGTCTATTTTAATTTTAATAAAAATGACACAATTTAATTAATTATATGTGTTAAATTTTAATTATTAAATTTTTTTAAAAAAATGTTTTTGACATTTTTATTTAAATGACTTCTTAAATTATTATATTATAATATATATAGTTATAAACTTTAACTTTTAGCTATTTTAATATAATATATTATACAAGTTGCACGTGGTTAAAAGCATTATTACTATACTATGTCAAGTAGTCTTGTCAAATATTAAAGGTCAAAAACCATAACGAGTCAATAAATAGTAATACTTGATCAAGTGGACCAATTCCATGCTTTATCAATTGGGATTATAAATTTAACTAAAATTGAACATTGAAAGTTAATTTTGATTTGGATTTATCATTTGATGTGTCATTTTATTGGAGACCCACCTTCCCTCCGCCATAATTGACTTTCACGTCTTTTAGTACCTCTTGTATTTATACATTCACGTCTTTTAATTACCATATAAGCCTCGAGGAGAATCCAATCCAAAAAATTAGTCTATTATAAATGAGACTCATAATAACAAATTTCTAACTAGAAATTTACCATGTTAGTGATGTTCTTTCCCCAGTTTTTTGTGACTTATATAACCAACATTAAAAAAAAATTACATTCTTGTTATGCATTATCATGTTAGTAAGAAGAAAAAAATTTTTTAGAGCGACAATGTTAGTAAACTAATAAAATAATATTTTAATGATTTTTAAATTTATAATATTTATTATTTGTGATTTTCATTATTTTACTTTAAGAGTGATTAATGATGTATTTTTTTGTTAAAGTGACAATATAATTTTAGAGGAGTCAAATTCTTTTTGTATTGAGTAGTATTCACGTACATATTCATATGATACATAAGATACATAGATCTTTTTATGCTATCATTTAAAAAAAAAAAAGAAAAAAGAAAAGAGAGACCTACAAGTTATTTCTCTCTTTTCGTTCTGTGTAACTTTTCATTCTTTGAATCTGTATCCGAACATCTTTGTCTACTACTTAGAGTGGTTAGATTCTTTCTATCTATCACTCTATATCGAATCCTTGAAACACCAAAAAGTATACATTATAATTTAATATCAATAATTCAATATGAAATTTTTTTATACTACTATTGCAGTGAAGTTAAGTAAACAAGAAGCAAAAGAAAATGTAAGAAAAGCTTAACCATCATCATATGGTTCAAAATATTCAAAATGTGCTATATATGTTACATAAACAAGGTGTAAATCCCCTGTACCATTCTAAGAGTTATGCTATTTATACAACAGACATAAGTATACAATAATATTAGTTACATACACCACAAGCTAGCTAGCTAAGTGTGTATAACAAAGGGAAGCAAAATTTAATCAGATTTGCAACAATCTGCTATCGTATAAATAACATCACTCTTATTAATAACATGGCAAAGGCTAAGTGTATGGATTTATGGCTACTGTATATATATATGATCCTTTTTTGTGTTTCATTACTATGATGCCACAGCTATTTGAATCCCTCCTTCGCTAATTGGCATGAAACTCACCTTCCTCTTCTGCAAAGTTTTAAAGTCAAGCGCAAATAATTTATGTTAGTTACAATTATTGTGAGATCAGAGATACAGTTAATTTAATAAGTATTAATTATAATTAAGTAATTATTGTGCATGATTCTTACAATTATTGAGTGCTGCAATATTTTGTTATGCAAAACCAACAATCGTTAGAGGACAAAGCATTAAACATTTCAAATCTCAGTGCTGATGTTGGATCGGACAAGGAAACGTAATTTCACATGATAATGAATGAATATGAATATGCATACACTCCTTCACCACGTAATCTCTTATCCAAACTATACAAATTAAAAGACAGATCATATCAAGAGACACACATTCTGCATAGTCTCGCATATTATCCAATAATTTTAAACTATCAACTATTTTACATAAAATTAATTGCAGATGAGTTTTTTATCTATTAATTAATCCCTAAACTTATTTTAATTGTAACATTTGGTGAGGAAAAAAAAAAACCTACTTCTCACATATTTCATTATTAGAAAAAGAAAAAGAAAAAAGAAGAAAAAGATCATCGGCCCACCAAAGATAATAAGGAATATTTGCACAGAATTTTTTTTATATATATATAAATTAGAAATCTATAAAATAACTATCAATATCAAAAAGAAGAAATATGACACCAAGTGATTTAGACTATTTTAGTGCAATATTTTTTCCCCAAGAAATCCCAATTAAAAGAGATTATACTTGATGCTTGAACAAAACAAAATTAAACAATCTAAGATAGATTCAATAAATAACTAATAAAATCAACTAAAAATCATGACAAAAATTGAAACAACCCATGATATGTATATGATGATCATGAAAAAAAAAAAACATACCTGACGAGGTGCCTTCATGTCACCTTTCCTTTGAACTTGTTGATCCAACAACTCCATCATTTTCTTACCATTGTTATTATTCTCCTCAATTATCTCACCACTACTATTATTACTCCCACTACTACTACCACCACCACCATAACTCTCTCTTCCACCATTTTTATACAAACTCATAATCTTCTCAGCAGCTTCAGCCTCATCCTTACAACCTTGAATCAACTTCTCCACCTCAGCCCTTGGAACCATCATCTTAACCCTAACCCCACCACCATTCTTATTACTACCATTACTACTACCATCACTATCGTTACCAATGTTCTTGTCCTTTTGTTTAAGGATGGAGAGATCGGAAACCGACCTCCGAGTCAGCATGAGGCTCTCAAGTCTGTCCTTGGCGCTCATATTAATGGCCGACCGAACCCTTCTGGGTTGGGTGGTAGAGTTCTTGGTGGGAAGCTCTACAAGAAAATAAAGCCTCCCTGGTACTAAATCCTTGTTCGGCTCCAAGGGTTTGGCCCTTGTGCCGTAGTGCTTCACGTTCTCCGATTCAAGGAGGACAAGGCCAGGGTGGTTCTTAAGGACTTCCCCAGCTTTCACCGGAGTCTTTAACTTAAATGTCTCACCGTCGATCTTCATCACCTTCGTCGTCTTCTTCATGCCAAAAGCGTTACCCATGTTTAACTAACTAACTAACTAATTTTTGTTATTCTTTTGTTTTGTGAGAGAACTCCAAAGTGAGGCACTACACCTCACGCCCAACAGATCTTTGATTTAAAAGGTTGATAATTAAAATTAAAATTGAAAAACTATGTTTTCGGTAACTAGTAATCCTCACAAGTCACAAACCACCAAAGATCTAATTAGGTTGTGGAGCTTACATGTGAAATTGTGGGCACCAAAGATCTTATAGATGCGAATTGTGGGTCGTTGGTCAATAAAAGAATGCAAGCTTGTATTGTATGTATTGATATGTTATGTTATATAAATAAATAATTAAGGTACAAAACTGAAAAAAACATTGAAGTACGAAAACTTTCTCTTTCACAAGCTAGCAAAAGAGAGAAAAATATTATGGAAAAGTCTAGTGGGCCAGCAGTTTTGTTAAATTTTGGCCAGTATGTAACCAGCAGAAAAATGTGAGTCATTGGATGAAATCTCACACTATTAAATTATTATTGATGATTATTTGCTGATTATCAATCACAAAAGTTGCTGGTTCATAGCATTGCTCAAATATTATTATTATTATTATATAACCAACGACTATAATTGTCTGTTGAATTGAAGGGCCCCTTGTATGTGATGGATGATGACCTTGTCTACGCTTTTTGTTCATTATTTTCTACAACCGTGCTTCAAGACTTCAACATACGAGGCCCCAGTTGCCAAAATTTAATACGCTCCCAACAAAGTGGACATTTTATTTTAGAATTTATATTAGTTATAATATGTCTCAAGGTACTATCACATCTGTTAATATTATAATATTAATTTTTATTTTAAAAGAAGATGTATTAAAAATGAAAAAAAAATTTTAAAAAAATTTGTAGTGAAATTTTTTTTATATATAATATTAAAATATGTTTTACAATATATGTTATTAAGATTTTTTTAATTATTATTAAGCATAACTATAAGGAAGCATTTAATAGTTAGACTTAGACAAGACATAAAACAGAGGAATAACAGGTAGAGATAGCACAAAAATTCCTGTTGTTTGAAATTTTGGCAATGTGGGAGACATTATTCTCGTAATTTTTACAGCTATTTTCTCTCCTAATAAATGGATTTTTTGGGATTTAAATTAGGGTCATTATCATTAAAAGGACTACACTGCTTACTGCTCAATAGTCTAACAATTTGTTGATTTCTTACACTTATTTTTTTTCTATTTCATAGAATAGAGTATAATACTTAAATCAATTATATCCATGTCACATTAAAGAGAATAAATAAACTTTATTTAAAAGAACAAAGTTTTGATTTTTTTTTTCTAAATTGACTTAATTTTTCATCTTTCTAGAAGAAGTATGAATATGATTGAGTAATTGAACCGTCTATAACATAAAAAAAGTAAACAATTACTTTGTCCTTTTGGGACTTATTAAAAATGAATTCATCTGAAGCAAAAGGTCTGATAAACCAATTTAGATGAATATTATTTTAGATAAGAAATACAAAAAAGAATTGTGTAACTAGAAGGTGTTTGGTTTCAGGGTATCTTCAACGATAATCGCGGCGTGCATTCAAAGACTATGAATTTCAAGGCTATGACAATGTATGTGCATGTGACATTAGGAGATTTGTTTTGACTTTGGTTTAATTTGTTGGTATATACTATATATACTATTTATGCTGAGTAAGCAATCCATTTGAATATTTGATACCCTTTTTTTGTGCTGTATTCTTTGAGCCCCATTGAAAAGTAAATTCTGTTCAAATGAAACGTTGTTATACATAATTAATAATAGATAAAGCATTGTTTTAGTTTTTAATATTTTGGTTTGTTAAGGTTAAAGAATTAAACTATGATTAAAATTATGATTAAATATTATTGAATTAATATTAAATTATGTGTGATTAATTTTGTTTATTGTGCAGGAAACAAAATAAATTGAAACTGGCCCTAAAAATAAATGCTCAGGCCCAAATACACACATAATGATCCAAGGATATATAATTGCTACCATCACAAATTTTTTTTGGCTGAAACAAAAACAAGCCTCTAGTCAAATAAAAGAAAACAAAAAAAAGAAAGTGATCCATATCTAAGTAAAAGTCCATGCGGTGATCCATAACCAAAATTCACTCCCCTGAACTTGAATTTCATTTTACTGAAATCAAAATTCTCTTTTTTCTCTTTTCTCTTTTCTTTCACATCACATCACTTTTTGAAACAAGAAAAAAGAAAGGAAAGAAAAGTTCTAAATCTAAGGCAAAAAGAAAATCAAAATGTAAGTTTCTATTTTCAAGCATAGATAAAAAGATAAAAGGGGCTAGAACAAAAAAAATCTCATCAGAAAAAAAAATTTTACAAAGAAAATTTTTTTATTTATGCTTCATGAAAAGAAACAAATGAGCTTAATGAAGTTCTCTAATTAAATGCTTGTGGTGCTTATGTATCAAGTGGTAATACTTGAAAACAAAGCATTTAGAAGTCGTAGCTTTGCTATTAACTCATGGGGCAAAGCACCCAAAAGGAGAAGCTAATAAAAGAAAAAAAAACAAAAGCTTGTTTCAAGGAAGAATTATAAAAAAAAAATTTCATAAAATGAGCTAGATAGAAGCATCAGTCATTTACATCTCTTTTGTGATTGTAGCATGCATAGAAAACTAGCTTGCCATGAACATTGAGTTGCTATTCTTCTTACCTTGGATTATCAATCTTTATTGCATGATTCTTTTCTTGCTTGGGGACAAGCAAGGTTTAAGTTTGGTGTTGTGATGACAAGTCATCATATACCTATTTTTCAATGCTTTTTCATACAAGAAATTGATGATTAGTGCTTAAATATTGCATTCTTTTGTGCTTAATTAGAATATTCCCTTGATCTTTTAAATTTATAAATCTTGTAGGAAATAAGAAGAAAAAGAAGCAAAAAAGCACAAAATAAGCTAAAAAGGAGAAAAAAAGAGCTTTGGGGCATACTTTGAAGTTGGAGCACACTTTGGAGTCTTAGGCCACGCTTTTAAAAGCGTGGCCCATGACCAAATTAATGGAGAATAAGCAATCAGCACACACTGCTCTGCCCTTGCCAAGGGCAGGGCAATATCGTGATGAAGCAAAGTGAGGTTGAAGCAAATTTTGCTAAGTTAAATTTGGGGCGCTCACTGCATGACTATGCCTCCTTCAAAGGGCTATAACTTGAGCTACAGACGTCCGATTGATGTGCTTTCAGTTGCGTTGGAAAGCTGACATTCAGAGCTTTCCAACGATATATAGCAATCCATATTTGGCGTACAATTGGGGCATGAGTGAAAGGCATCTTTAAGAGCAAAAAATAAGCGAAAATAAACCAAAGTGCTTCCACCAAGGCTCGAAGAGGGAGACACAAGGAAACCAAGGAAGTCTGCTCTCAAGGAGAGCAGAGTGCTCTCTTGGAGGGCAATGACGTGTTTCTCTTCATGAAAAATCAAGGAAAATTGCTCCCCCAAATGCTTTCACCAAGGTTCGAACTTGGGACCTCACCCAAGAACAAGGAAAGTTTTGCTCCGCTCACAAGGAGAGCAGAGCGCTATTCCTTGGTGCATGAGGCACAATTTGGCACGGTCAAGGAACTTGGTGCGCGCACAAGACACACCACAAGCCAATGCTCTGCTCTCCACAAGGGCAGGGCAATCCCCTGGTGCCCCTCCCACACTTGGCACGCAACATGCATCCCCACACAAAGCTTTACTGCTCTGCCCTCCACAAGAGCAGAGCAGCCTCCTGGGAACACCCATGGGCCAAAATTCAATTAAAATTCCCTTTGAACTCAAATCTTCACCAATTGAACCAAGGGCATCCAAGACCCATTCTCCCTCAAATCCAAAGCAAGCAAAGCCCACTCAACATGACTCAAAGACACACAGAGAAGCTACATTAGGAATTTCATTTTATGAATTTGTTTTTAATTTCAATTTCATTTTATTTTCATTTTGTAAAAAGCCTATATAAAGGCATCACTATCATTTCAGAAGGTGAGCTCGATTGGAAAGAAGGCTGGCTCCACTAGGGAGCATTAGGATTAGAGAGCTCTCTCTTTTAGTTTTCCTTGCTTTGTTTTGAATTTTGGATCAAGAATTGAAGGAATTCTGTTTCACTTGATCTGAAATCTCTTTGTTCTTCTTCTGCATTGAATCTGAGTTTCCTTTATTGTTTTCATCTTCTTTTTCTTTTGCAAATTGTTCTCTGTTGAATCAAGGAAAGGCTTGAGATCTATACTTGTTTTCTAGTCTCTTTGATCCCCCTGAGATCTTGAATTTCTTTTCTGAATTTCACAATTGAGTTAAATTTTGTTTCTGTCTTGATCAAGTGAGCAATTGAGCTCTTGGCTTTCCTTCTGTTTTTACTGTTTCATTGAAATTGTTAGTTTCACTTTGAGATTTGAGAAATGATCTATGTCTCTTTGTTGCATCTCATTGCTCCCAATTTAATTTCCTGCGCTTGTGTTCTTCTGCAATTTACATTTAAGCTACTGTGACCTTGAATTTACTTTTCCTGCAATTTAATTTCCTTGCAATTGTTCTAAGCTTTGATCTATTGCTCTCTTTAATTTCCAGCACCCAACCCCCCTTTACTTTTCATGCAATTTACTTTTCTTGCAATTTAAGTTTCAGCTATTTTACTTTCTTGTTATTTAAGTTTTATGCAATTTTACTTTCTGCAACTTTAAGTTTCCTGTCATTTATAATTCTGTTGGCTACATTTCATCCAATATCCCTTCAATGTTAGCTTGACTAAACTAATCACCCACTAAAGTTGCTTGATCCATCAATCCCTGTGGGATTGACCTCACTCTTGTGAGTTATTACTACTTGATGCGACCCGGTATACTTGCCGGTTGGATTTGTGTGTTGGAAATTCGTTTTTCCACAAAAACACCATCAAGTTTTTGGCGCCGTTGCCGGGGATTAGTTAGATCAACAATGATTAAGTGGGTGAGAAGTCTAGATCAAGCATTTTTTTTGTTTTTGTTCTCTGTTTTAAACTGAAACCAAAGTGTTTGTGTTTTTGCCTCACTAAGAAATTCTTCTATGTGAGATGAATTTCAAATTTCATTGATGTTTCATTTTACAAAATATAAATGGAGTTCAACTCATCTTATGGTCAAACAAAATTTTATGGGATATCACCCACCATCATCAATCTCTAATGGTGGCTGGGAATATCACCAAGAATTAACAGATTCTGAGCTCTCCAATCCATGGAGAAATGCTTCAGAACCACAAGATGAGCAAGAAAATCATATGGGATATTTCTCACCACCACAAGATGATTCAAGTCATTATCCTCATGGTGGATGGAAGTATCACCAAGGAATGAAAGAGCATCCACCATCACTTCCTAGTTTCTAAATTGAAAGTTCTTCATCACTTAATTATGCCTCCACACAAAGTTTCCTCCAAAATCCATACAAGTCATTGATAAACCCATATTTCATGAGATATTTTGTACTTAATTTGAGTGATTTATACAATCCTTCACCTACTTATTCACATTAATTGCATGGTTTTACTTTCCCTCCCTTATTATGTCATATCGTGAAAAACATGTTTCCTAAGCTTTGAAAATTAATTATTTTAATTACCTTTATTTCCATTCGATGCCATGATTAGTGTGTTGAGTAGTTTCAGAGTTTCTAAGGCAGAATGACTTAAAGGATGAAAAAGGAAACATACCAAAGGGAAAGGAGAAAGCAAAATGGAGCTTTAAGGAAATTGGTATCCACGCGATCGCATGGACGACGCGATTGCGTGCCAAGCACGAATCAGCAGCGACGCGGCCGCATGACTGACGCGACCGCATGCCTCTAGCAGAACGCACATGACGCGGTCGCATGACTGACGCGACCGCGTGGCAAGGAAAAGTTCTGAATGACGCGACCGCGTGACCCACGCGGACGCGTGACAGAAGCCACGCACCAAAAAATTACAGAACACGCCCCAGCGAGTTCTAAAGCCCTTTTTGGCCCAAATCCAAGTCCAGAAGGCATAGACCAGAGGTTATGAAGTGGGGGAATGCATCCATTCAAAGAGAGCTCGCATAATTTTAGTTTTCAATAATTTAGATCTAGTCTAGAGAGAGATTCTCTCTCTCTTTTTAGGATTTAGGATTTCTTCTTGTTTTAAGAGTAACTCTGGATCCAGGTTTTAATGTTCTTCTATTTTAGTTCCATAATTATTTATTCCGACATTTGAATTGATCATTTACTTTTATAATTTAATTTATGAATTATTCCATGTTCCAGATTATTATTTGAATTAATGATATTGAGGTATATTCAGTTTATTATTGCTCTTGTTAATTTATGATTATCATTGTTTACGAATTGAAGATATTTTATTCCAGCAATTTTATTTTTTCCCCTTTTGGTTCTGATTAAGAATTTAGTAACTCAACAGTTATTAGACTCAACATAATTAATAACCGTTATCTTGCTAATTGAGCTGAACCTGAATAATCCCAACCTTTTCTTAGGAAATAATTAGGATTCATAGGTCAGTTTAATTAGTCCCTTGACTTTCCTTTGCTCTGGTAAAGGTTGACCAAGTGGAGTTTAGATTCAACTTTTATTATAGTTAAGAGAGATAACTAAGTTAGACCTCTAAATTTCCTTATCTTGCCAAAAGTTGTTTTACAGTTATTTATTTATTTTTAATTGCCATTTAATTCACTCCTCATTTAAATTACTTGTTTCTCACCTTCTAAATCCCAATTACAACCTTTATAACCAATAATAAGAACATACTTCCTCGCAGTTCCTTGAGAAGACGACCCGAGGTTTGAATACTCGGTTAACAATTTTTAAAGGGGTTTGTTACTTGTGACACCCAAAACGTTTGTATGAAAGGACTTTTGAAGGTTTAGAAACTATACTTGCAACGAGGATTTATCCGCAAATTTCTAGACCACGCAAAAGTTCTCTCATCAAAATGGCGCTGTTGCTGGAGAACTGCTAACGTGTGCCTTATTATTGGTTATTGTAAATATTTTTCTTTTGCTTGTTTATTTATTTTTGTTTTTCCTTTTTATCTTTATTTGCTACTATGAACTCTCACCCCTCTCACTTTGAGTTTGGTTCTAATATTGTTAAAGGAAATAGAAGTTATAGCAGGAATGTGCATCAAGGTCAGACCAATCAAGGATGGATGGGACCAAGAGGATCTAATCAACCCTTTTGGCCGCAACACTCTCCGAGATATCCTGGACAATGACCATTCTACCGCGCATACCCAGCTGAAAGACATGGTGGACAACCTTGTAACTACCAACAAGCCACACCCCGTGCATACGAACCTTCCTTTCAACACAACCTCGAACCACCACACTCACAAGCTTCTCTTCACCATTCGCCATCATATGATCCTTCCTTACCCGAATACCAATCCAATCGTTCCCAATCATTACTACTTCCTTATGTATCATGTCTAAGTCCAGCAAACCACGAAGCAGAGGATCGTCTAAAAGAAACAATAACTAAATTTCCAACAACCATTCAACAACTGAAGCACGCACTAATCCAATGGGCCACTAAACGCTCAAATATACAAGGATCAACCACAGCTCCATGTGGACAACCCGATGAAGAGCGTAGCATGAAAGAAATACTAGAGACTCCAGTGGACAAGGCAGAGAATGAATTTGTACTAGAACAATTAGAAGAGGCTGTTTTTGTTCAAGAAGAAGAGTTGGTTGAAGATCTAGGCGATGCTGAACTTCCTTGGGAATCCAGAATTGAGGGAAACTCCGTCCAGGATGCTACAGTTGATGCTAAGGAAGATACTGTACAATCTCCAAGGCAAGTCGTTTATGAGGAATCAGACGGAGTAATCCAAGAAGTAATTTTTCTTGATGATGATGATCAGGAGTCCTGTTCTCTCAGTGATGAACTTGCGTTCGCAAGTGAATTCTCTGAGATCAAAGAATCTTCCCCAAGTGAATATGAAGATGATTCGGAGGTAGATTTCTCTCAACCTCCAATCTATGACTTGAGTGATGAGGAAGACATGGAAAACTTTGACCAGGACACAGATACAATTGAAGATCTTTGCAAAGAAGTGGAGGAATTCACAGAAGAGCATAAGGGAGTAGAACTTACAGAACCACCAGAAACACCTATCCCAAGGCCACTACCACCTAATACAAGCTTCAAGTGGGTACAATCCTTAACTTATGACTTTACTTATTCACTTTAATATGGTTTACTTGAAACAGATGGCCAGCTTAGAGCTCTCTGCGGCTTTAAGAGTAAGAGGGAAATGGCTCGTACTCAGAGCTGGTGCACAAGGTTCAATAAGGTTCCACGCTTCACCTCGAAGTACACGGATTGGTATCGTGCTCAATTGCATGGATCACGAAGAACGTTTGGTTACCATGGTGAGATTCTACTCTTTAAACTGCCCAGATGGAAACAGGTAGATCAAGACGGAGGCAGATTTAAAAGCAAGGCTTGGAATCCTGGAGTTTATTCTGACATTTATCACCCCGGGAACCTAAAAATCTGTTTAAAGCTGCTCAGAAGCTTCACATGCCTAGTTTGGGACCCCGGAGGCTATTGGCATTCCAAGTACTGGTGGAGGTTTTTGGACGAATTTAAACATAAACCACCATAACAGGATACTCCTCCAATGTCCAACTTAAGGACTTTAACTAAAAGTGCTAGGTGGGAGACAACCCACCATGGTATGGTCGCTTCTTTTTCAATTTATTTCTTGTTAATTGCTTTCATTTTTCCTTTTTCATTTTAATTATTAAACCTGAAATCATGCATAAGCATTCATGATAGTCATTGCATTCTGCATTTTTCAAAAAAAAAAAAAGAGGGGGTTGCACGACGCGACCGCATGCCCTATGCGTTCGCGTCATATTGCGAAAACACCATCCGCGCGACCGTGTGACTCACGCGGCCGCGTGATATATATATATATATATATATATATATATCGGCGTAAGGATCCAACGAACAGAAAGTTAGGCTGGAATCGTGTGGCCCTTGTGTGTTTCGCGCAAATTGTCCCACGCGATCGCATGCCCCATGCGATTGCGTCATTTGCACAATACCAACCCTACGCGACCGCGTGAGCGACGCGATCGCGTCGCATGGATTGCACATCACCCAAAAAAGAGACAGAGAGTTACGCTGAAACGGTGCTGGAGTCATGCGTTTAGCACGAATTTCAGCGACGCGATTGCGAGCCCCACGCGATCGCGTCACTCCCATTTTCGCCCCAACTACGCGACCGCGTGCCCCACGCGGCCGCGTGGATTCGAAAGTATAACCCCCAGCCACGCGAACCCTATCAGTCGCGCAGCCCTTCACCCCTAACCCTCTTCCCCTTCTCTCTTCTTCTTCCCCCAGCCACTGCCGGCCAGCCGCCACTCCACCACCCCGACGCCGCCGCTTCCCAGACGCCACCGCCGTACCATTCCCCCTTTCTCTCTTCTCCCTTCCCCCTCTTCCTCTTCCCTCTCCACCACTGCCACCGCGAGCACCGCCCACCACCGCGCCGGACGCCGCCGCAGCCACTTCTTCCCTGTTCCACCCCTTCCGCTTACCAGGTTTCGCAACACGCAACCATTTTTATCCGTTCATCATTTTTCTGTCATTTTTTTTCGTTTCTATTCATAATTAGGATAGCTAGCCTTGCATGTTGTAGTGGATTTTTAGGTTGTTAGGTAGCTTAGGCTGTGGTTAGTGGATATAGGTCTGTTTCCTTGCACTGTTCTTACTTCTGTTTTATCCTATGTGCAAATCTGTTGCTGCTATATTCATAATTCATCTGCTGCTTTCTTGTATGTTGCTGCTGTTTACATTGAGTTTTTTATGTTTCTTTTATATCTATGTACATGCAGCTTGCTTTCTTTTAATTCATATGAACTGATATGATTGCTGTTTATTTTCCGGGACAATCCAATTTTAGCCGGAATGCTGCCCAAATTTTTTTTGAAAATTATTTTCATTCATGTTTTGGTTTGGCATTTTTGAACTCTATTTTACTCTGCTTTACCCAGCCCATTTCATGAATGCTATGGCAGACTTTCTTATCCTCTTTGATTTCTTGGTTCATAAACTGCATTTGTGATTCACTGATTCCAATTTCTGCTTTTTTTTATTATTTCTATTCGAATCAGCATCACCCTGTTTCTCTTGTTCGATTATGAGTACTTCTATTCTTACCTGTGAATCACTGTTATATGGAATTTTTCTATGCCACTTACTTTAACCCGCACTTTACTAACTCCCTAATTTTAATTTACTAATTTCTTTTTCAAAATTCTAACCATACTAACCCTTTTGATCTCTTTTCTGATTATTTTCACTTTCCTCTACCTTTCTCACTATGGCATATTGATTTTTTCTCTTTCCATTTAACACTCATTCATCCACATTTCCATTACTCATTTTCCTTATTTTATTTCTCTACCATATCTGAGAAGATAGAGAGCATGCACCTCTGAAATGTTGCAGGTGCATTGCACAGACCAAAAGGTATCCTTCTGTAGGCAAATACTCCAGAATGACATGTAAATGCTGTTTTCTCTTGGTCCTGAGGATCTACTGCAATTTGGTTGTAACCTGAGTAGCTGTCCAAAAAGCAGTAGTATTCATGACCTGCTAGTCTCTCTAGCATCTGGTCTATGAATGGTAAAGGAAAATGATCCTTTCTGGTGGCTGTATTGTGCCTTCTGTAGTCAATACACATGCGCCACCCTGTAACTGTTCTTGTAGGAACGAGTTCATTCTTTTCATTATGAACCACTGTCATGCCTCCCTTCTTAGGGACAACGTGGACAGGGCGCACCCAGGGGCTATCAGAAATAGGATAAATAATCCCAGCCTCTAGTAACTTAGTGACCTCTTTCTGCACCACCTCCTTCATGGCTGGATTTAGCCGCCTTTGTGGTTGAACCACTGGCTTAGCATCATCCTCCAATAGGATCATGTGCATGCATCTTGCTGGGCTAATGCCCTTAAGATCACTTATGGACCACCCAAGAGCTGTCTTGTGTGTCCTTAGCACTTGAATTAGTGCTTCCTCTTCCTGTGGATTTAAAGCAGAGCTTATGATCACTGGAAAAGTGTCACCTTCTCCCAGAAATGCATATTTCAGGGATGGTGGTAGTGGCTTGAGCTCTAGTTTAGGAGGCTTATCTTCTTCCTGAGGAATTTTCAGAATTTCTTTTATTTCCTTTAGTTCCTCCAGATCAGGCTGAACATCTTTAAAGATGTCATCTAGCTCTGATTCAAGATTTTTAGTCATATTGACCTCCTCCACCAAAGAGTCAATAATATCAGTGCTCATGCAATCATTTGATGTGTCTGGATGCTGCATAGCTTTGACAACATTCAACTTGAACTTATCCTCATTGACTCTCAGGGTTAATTCACCTTTTTGGACATCAATGAGGGTCCGTCCAGTTGCTAGGAAAGGTCTTCCTAGAATGAGAGTTGCACTCTTGTGCTCCTCCATTTTCAGCACCACAAAGTCAGTTGGAAAGGCGAATGGCCCAACCTTGACAATCATGTCCTCTATTATGCCTGATGGATACTTAATGGAGCCATCAGCAAGTTGGAGGCATATCCTGGTTGGCTTGAATTCTTCAGTCAACCCAAGCTTTCTGATAGTGGATGCAGGTATTAGATTGATACTTGCTCCAAGGTCATACAGGGCTGTCTTGGTGCAAGCACCTTCTAATGTGCATGGTATCATAAAGCTTCCTGGATCTTGAAGCTTTTCTGGTAAGCTTTTTAAAATGACTGCACTGCATTCTTCAGTGAGAAATACTTTTTCAGTTTCTCTCCAATCCTTCTTATGACTTAAGATTTCTTTCATGAACTTAGCATAAGAAGGTATTTGCTCAAGTGCCTCTGCAAACGGAATCTTTATTTCAAGAGTCCTTAGATAGTCTGCAAAGCGGGCAAATTGCTTATCCTGTTCCGCTTGGCGGAGTTTCTGAGGATAAGGCATCTTGGCTTTATATTCTTCAACCTTAGATGCTGCAGGTTTATTCCTTACAGAAGTGGTTGAAGAAGCCTTTTTAGAGGGATTACTGTCAGCACTCTCAGGTGTCTGATCCTCCCTTGGCGTCTGAACGCCAGAATTGGGTGAAGATTGGGCGTTTAACGCCAACTTCTCTCCCTTCTCTGGCATTTGAACGCCAGAACTGGGCAGGGAATGGGCGTTTAACGCCAGCTTTCCTCCCCTTTCTGGCATTTGAACGCCAAAAGTAATCCTCTCTGGGCTCTTACTGTCCTCAGAGGGATTTTGAATAGTGGTTTGGTTATCCTCTGTCAATTGTTCCTTATTTGGCTTCTTGCTACCTTGAGCAGTGTTATTCAATGTCTTCCCACTCATTAGTTGAACTGCTTGACATTCTTCTGTTATCTGTTTAGATATCTGCTGTTTTGCTTGATTCAACTGCAGTTCTATGTTCTTGTTAGCAGTTTTAGTTTCATGGAGCATCTCTTTAAATTCTGCTAACTGTTTTGTCATCAGGTGTAATTGTTGATTAAGCTCAATCATCTGTTCTTGAGGATTAGGATCGGTGGCTACTGCCATGACTTCCTCTTTTGGAGAGAACTCATTGCCAGAGTACAAATATTGATTTCTAGCAACAGTGTCTATAAGCTCTTGAGCCTCTTCAATTGTCTTCCTCATGTGTATAGATCCACCAGCTGAGTGGTCTAACGACATCTGAGCTTTTTCTGTAAGCCCATAGTAGAAGATGTCTAACTGTACCCACTCTGAAAACATTTCAGAGGGGCATTTTCTTAGCATACCTCTATACCTCTCCCAGGCATTATAAAGGGATTCATTATCCTCTTGTTTAAAGCCTTGGATGTCCAGCCTTAGCTGTGTCATCCTCTTTGGAGGGTAAAAGTGATTCAGGAATTTGTCTGATAACTGTTTCCATGTCTTTATGCTTGCTGTAGGTTGGTTATTCAACCACCTCTTAGCTTGATCTTTTACAGCAAATGGAAATAGTAATAGTCTGTAGACATCCTGATCCACCTCTCTATCACGTACTGTGTCAGCAATTTGTAAGAACTGTGCCAGAAACTCAGTAGGCTCTTCCTGTGGAAAACCGGAATACTGGCAATTTTGCTGCACTATGATAATGAGTTGAGGATTTAGCTCAAAGCTGCTTGCTTTGATGGGAGGTGTACAGATGCTACTCCCATATGCAGCTGTAATGGGGTTAGCATAAGACCCCAGAGTCCTTCTGGACTGTTCAATTCCACCTTAGGTCCATGATGGATAAAGGGAAATGATATGGATTGCAAGTAGATAAAAATATATTTAATTTTTTTTTTGAATTAACCGAAAAAAATAAAATAAAACAAAAGGAAAATAAAACAAAAATTCGAAAATTAAAAGAAAATAAGATCAAAGCAAATTTGAAAACTGAATCAATTAGTTAATTAAAAAGATTTTGAGAATAGCAATTAAAAAGATATGATTGCAAAAAAAAATGATTGAAAAGATATGATTTTGAAAATCTTTGACTAATTTAATGCAAAATTTCGAAAATTATGAGTAAAACAAGGAAAGAATATTTTTTTATTTTTAAATTTTAATGAGGAAAGAGAAAAACAACAGAACGACACTAAACTTAGAAATTTTAGATCAAAACAAAGAGAACAAACAAGAAAACTTTGAATGTCAAGATGAATACCAAGAACACTTTGAGGATCAAGATGAACACCAAGAACAAATTTTTGAAAAATTTTTAAGTGAATAAAAGCACAAAAGACACCAAACTTAAATAAAACAGTCCTAATCTAAGCAACAAGATAAACCGTCAGTTGTCCAAACTCGAACAATCCCCGACAACGGCGCCAAAAACTTGGTGCACGAAATTGCAATCACACTTTGCAATCCCGCACAACTAACCAGCAAGTGCACTGGGTCGTCCAAGTAATACCTTACGTGAGTAAGGGTCGATCCCACGGAGATTGTCGGCTTGAAGCAAGCTATGGTTACCTTGTAACTCTTAGTCAGGATATCAAAGATTATCAGGATTGATTGTAAAAAGCAAAAGAACATAAAACAGGTACTTGAATTGCAGTGATGAGAATAGGTTGAGGTTTTGGAGATGCTCTGTCTTCTGAACCTCTGCTTTCCTACTGTCTTCTTCTTCAAACACGCAAGGTTCCTTCCATGGCAAGATGTATGCAAGGGTTTCACCGTTGTCAGTGGCTACCTCCCATCCTCTCAGTGGAAATGTTCAATGCACGCTGTCACGGCACGGCTATCCATCTGTCGGTTCTCAATCAGGCCGGAATAGAATCCAGTGATTCTTTTGCGTCTGTCACTAACGCCCAGCCCTCAGGAGTTTGAAGCTCGTCACAGTCATTCAATCATTGAATCCTACTCAGAATACCACAGACAAGGTTTAGACCTTCCGGATTCTCTTGAATGCCGCCATCAGTTCTAGCTTATACCACGAAGATTCTGATTAAAGAATCCAAGAGATATCTACTTAATCTAAGGTAGAACGGAGGTGGTTGTCAGGCACACGTTCATAGTTGAGAATGATGATGAGTGTCACGGATCATCACATTCATCCGGTTTAAGAACAAGTAATATCTTAGAATGGAAGCAAGCATGATTGAATGGAAAACAGTAGTAATTGCATTAATCCATCAAGACACAGCAGAGCTCCTCACCCCCAACCATGGGGTTTAGAGACTCATGCCGTAGAAGGTACACAAAGAAACGTGTAAAGTGTCATGAAGTACAGATACAATGTCAAAAGATCCTATTAATGGTGAACTAGTAACCTAGGGTATACAGAAATGAATAAATGACATAAAAATCCACTTCCGGGCCCACTTGGTGTGTGCTTGGGCTGAGCATTGAAGCATTTTCGTGTAGAGACTCTTTCTGGAGTTAAACGCCAGCTTTGGTGCCAGTTTGGGCGTTTAACTCCAATTTTTATGCCAGTTCCGGCGTTTAACGCTGGAAATTCTGAGGGTGACTTTGAACTCCGGTTTGGGCCATCAAATCTTGGGCAAAGTATGAACTATGATATATTGCTGGAAAGCCCAGGATGTCTACTTTCCAACGCCGTTGAGATCGCGCCAATTGGGCTTCTGTAGCTCCAGAAAATCCACTTCGAATGCAGGGAGGTCAGAATCCAACAGCATCTGCAGTCCTTTTCAGTCTCTGAATCAGATTTTTGCTCAGGACCCTCAATTTCAGCCAAAAAATACCTGAAATCACAGAAAAACACACAAACTCATAGTAAAGTCCAGAAAAGTGAATTTTAACTAAAAACTACTAACAATATACTAAAAACTAACTAGATCATACTAAAAACATACTAAAAACAATGCCAAAAAGCGTACTAATTATCCGCTCATCATTCCTCCTTGGTTTATTTCTGTTTTACTTGTAGTAGTTACTCTCACATCTCTTTGTATATTTATCTTTATGGCCTCAGAGGCTTATTTGAGAGAATAGTTGTATAAGTTGTTTTTAACTCCAAAACTCTGTATGTCTGTATATACTAGTCGGCTTAAACTCCGTATGCTACGGCTAGTTCCCTATGACTATTATACCCTTACATATATATGTTTTATTCTTTTGCATCTGTACCTTGTATCTTATGCGTGAGCTTCGTGCGAACGTTTTGCGCTTTTGAAATTCTGTTTTTGAGCTTAATCCTTCATCGAGATTCTAGAATATATTATTTTCTTCTATATAAATATGTATAAGCCTTAGAACTATGATAACCTCTGATTAACCTTTGCTTTACGGCTAGAGGTAAAGTTTAGGGTAATTGGGGTGTTAGACTTAGGAAGCTTCACTTTTCTATAATAGGGGTGAACGGCCAAGGATTTGAGCAAGGAGTGAGAGCACAATGTTTGGGTTCTGGTGCACGAAATTGGGATAACACTTTTCACAACGCCGCACAACTAACCAGCAAGTGCACTGGGTCGTCCAAGTAATAAACCTTACGCGAGTAAGGGTCGATCCCACAGAGATTGTCGGCTTAAAGCAAGCTTTGGTCATCTTGTAAATCTCAGTCAGGCAGATTCAAATGGTTATAAGAATTTAATAATTAAAGGATAAATAAAATGGAAAATAATATAGAGATACTTATGTAATTCATTGGTGGGAATTTCAGATAAGCGTTTGGAGGAATAAAGAATCTCCATACGCTTATCTGAAATTCCCTCCAATGAATTACATAAGTATCTCTATCCTATTTTATGTTTTATCTATCTTTTAATTATCAAAACCCATAACCATTTGAATCTGCCTGACTGAGATTTACAAGGTGACCATAGCTTGCTTCAAGCTGACAATCTCCGTGGGATCGACCCTTACTCACATAAGGTATTACTTGGACGACCCATTGCACTTGCTGGTTAGCTGCACGGAGTTGTGAAAGAAGTGTGAGAATCACGATTTTGTGTACCAAGTTTTTTGCGCCGTTGCCAGGGATTGTTCGAGTTTGGACAACTGATGGTTCATCTTGTTGCTTAGATTAGGTATTTTTCTTTTTATTTTGTTCTTCAGAATTTTTAAGAAGGAATTCTAGAGTTTCAGATGATGCTTTTATCATCACAGGAGCTAGTTGATTCCCATCAATTTGGCTGTTGTATGTAATGTCCTGCTGAAGCTTGGTTAACTATGTCTAATCTTTTTAGACTGAAGCTTTAGACTAACATTACATGATTCCTAGAATTCTTATTAAAAATTTTGAGTTTCTTATTTTCTTTTTCATAAATTTTTTTTTGAAAAATTACAAAAAATTCATAAAAATCATAAAATCAAAAATATTTTTGTGTTTGAGTCTAGTGTCAATTTTCAAGTTTGGTGTCAATTGCATGTTTCTATTTTTCTTGCATTTCTCAAAAATAGATGCATTGTGTTCTTCATTGATCTTCAAGTTGTTCTCGATGATTTTCTTTGACTGATTTTTAAATTCTCTTGTTGTGTGTCTTTTGTTGTTTCTCATGTACATTTTCAATTTGTTAGTGTCTCTAGCATGAAAATTTCTATGTTTGGTGTCCTGCATGTCTTTCTTTTCTTAAAAATTTTCAAAACTGGGTTCTTGATGTTCATCATGACCTTCAAAGTATTCTTAGTGTTCATCTTGACATTCAAAGTGTTCTTGCATGCATTGTTTGTTTGATCTTAGTTTTTCATGTTTAATTTCATTCTGTTGTTTTTCTCTCTCATCATTAAAAATAAAAAAAAAGAAATTCAAAAAAAATTAAAAATGATGTCTTTTCAAGTCAATAATACAGAGAATTCAAGATTCAGAACATATAGTAGAGAAATCATAGAGAAAAAGCTGGGCGTTCAAAATGCCAAGTAAGGAAGGATTTTTGGCGTTTAAACGCTAGCCAGGGTACCTGATGAGCGGATAATTTATACGCTTTTTGGCATTGTTTTTAGGTAGTTTTTATTAAGTTCAAGCTACTTTTAGGGATGTTTTCAGTAGTTTTTATGTTAAATTCACATTTCTGGACTTTACTATGAGTTTGTGTGTTTTTCTGTGATTTCAGGTAATTTCTAGTTGAAATTGAGGGACTTGAGCAAAACTCTGAAAAATGCTGACAAAAGGACTGCTGATGCTGTTGGAATCTGATCTCCCTACACTCGAAATAGATTTTTTGGAGCTACAGAATGCCAAATGGCGCGCTCTCAACGGCGTTGGAAAGTAGACATCCAGAGCTTTCCAGAAATATATAATAGTCCATACTTTATTCGGAAATTGACGACGTAAATTGGCGTTGAACACCAAGTACATGCTGCTGTCTGGAGTTAAACGCCAGAAACACGTCATGATCCGGAGTTGAACGCCCAAAACACGTCATAACTTGGAGTTCAACTCCAAGAGAAGCCTCAGCTCGTGGATAGATCAAGCTCAGCCCAAGCATACACCAAGTGGGCCCCGAAAGTGGATTTATACATCAATTATTTACTCATGTAAACCCTAGTAGCTAGTCTAGTATAAATAGGATAACTTACTATTGTATTAGACATCTTTTGACAGTTTAATCTTTTGACTTTGTAGTCTTTGATCATTCGGTCTCTTGATCATTCAGGGGGCTGGCCATTCGGCCATGCCTGAACCTTTCACTTATGTATTTTCAACAGTGGAGTTTCTGCACACCATAGATTAAGGGTGTGGAGCTCTGCTGTACCTCAAGTTTCAATACAATTACTATTACTTTTTATTCAATTCTCTTTTATTCTTATTCCAAGATATACGTTGCACTCAACCTGATGAATGTGATGATCCGTGACACTCATCATCATTCTCACCTATGAACGCGCGTGACTGACAACCCCTTCCGTTCTACTCTAGACCGGGTGCATATCTCTTAGATTCCCCAACAGAATCTTCGTGGTATAAGCTAGATAGATGGCGGCATTCATGAGAGTCCGGAAAGTCTAAACCTTGTCTGTGGTATTCCGAGTAGGATTCTGGGATTGAATGACTGTGACGAGCTTCAAACTCTTGAAGGCTGGGCGTGATGACAAACGCAAAAGAATCAAGGGATTCTATTCCAACCTGATTGAGAACCGACAGATGATTAACCGTGCTGTGACAGAGCATAGGAACATTTTCACTGAGAGGATGGGATGTAGCCATTGACAATGGTAATGCCCTACATACAGCTTGCCATGGAAAGGAGTAAGAAGGATTGGATGAATATAATAAGAAAGTAGAGATTCAAGAGGAGCACAGCATCTTCGTACGCCTATCTGAAATTTCCACTATTGATTTACATAAGTATTTCTATCCCTTTTATTTTCTATTTATTAATTAATTTTCAAAACTCATCATAAACCAATTTAATTTGCCTAACTGAGATTTACAAGGTGACCATAGCTTGCTTCATACCAACAATCTCTGTGGGATCGACCCTTACTCACGTAAGGTATTACTTGGATGACCCAGTACACTTGCTGGTTAAGTTGAACGGAGTTGTGGAAAGAAAAAGCTTCTCTAACAGTGCCTGGAACTCTTGTATCACAATTTCGTCCACCAAGTTTTTGGCGCCGTTGCCGGGGATTGTTCGAGTATGGACAACTGACGGTTCATCTTGTTGCTCAGATTAGGTAATTTTCTTTTCAAAAATTTTTTTCAAAAAAAAAATCTTTTTCAATATTTTTCTTTTCTTTTTCGTTTTTCTAATAATGTTTTTCGAAAAAATTAATAAAAATACAAAAAATTATAAAATCATAAAAATTAAAAATATTTTGTGTTTCTTGTTTGAGTCTTGAGTCAATTTTTAAGTTTGGTGTCAATTGCATGCTCTAAAAATTTTTCTTGCATTTTTCGAAAAATCCATGCATTCATAGTGTTCTTCTTGATCTTCAAGTTGTTCTTGGTAAGTCTTCTTGTTTGATCTTGTGTTTTCTTGTTTTGTGTTATTTGTTGTTTCTCATATGCATTTTTTGTTTATTAGAGTCCATGCATTACAAATTTCTAAGTTTGGTGTCTTGCATGTTTTCTTTGCATCAAAAATTTTTCAAAATTATGTTCTTGATGTTCATCATGATCTTCAAAGTGTTCTTGGTGTTCATCTTGACATTCATAGTGTTCTTGCATGCATTATGTGTTTGATCCAAAATTTTCATATTTTGGGTCATTTTTATGTTTTTCTCTCTCATCTTTAAAATTTCAAAAATCAAAAAATATCTTTTCCTTATTTCCCTCCAAATTTTCGAAATTTTGGGTCTACTTGGTCAAAAATTTTTAAAATTAGTTGTTTCTTACAAGTCAAGTCAAAATTTCAATTTTAAAAATCTTATCTTTTTTAAAATCTTTTTCAAAAATCATATCTTTTTCTTTTTTTATTATTTTCGAAAAAAAAAATTCCAAAATCTTTCTCAAAATATTTTCAAAATCTTTTTCTTATCTTTATATCTTATTAGCTAACAATTAATGTGATTGATTCAAAAATTTGAAGTTTGTTACTTTCTTGTTAAGAAAGGTTCAATCTTTAAGTTCTAGAATCTTATCTTGAAGTTTCTTGTTAGTGAAGTAAGTAATTTTAAATTTAAAAATTAAATCTTTTTATCTTTTATCATATCTTTTTCAAAAATTTTATCTTTTTCAAAATTTGATTTCAAAATATCTTATCTAACTTCTTATCTTCTTATCTTTTTCAAATTTGATTTTAATATCTTTTTCAATCAACTAACTAACTTTTTGTTTGTTTCCTATCTTTTTCAAAACCAACTAACTACTCTTCCCTCTCTAATTTTCGAAAATACTTCTCTCTTTTTCAAAAATTCTTTTTGTTTTAAATTTTTAATTTTAATCTTATCTTATCCCTGATTTTCGAAAATCACTAACCACTTTTTCAAAATTATTTTCGAAATTCTCCATCTCTTTTCTTATTCTATTTAATTATTTATTTACTAACACCTCTCTTCACCTCTCTTCATCTAAAGATCCGAACCCAATCTATCCCTTGAGTTTGGATTCTTCTTCACTCTTCTCCCCTTTCTTCTTCTACTAACATAAAGGAATCTCTATACTGTGACATAGAGGATTCCTCTTTCTTTTCTTGTTTTCTTCTCTTTCATATGAGCAAGAACAAGAATAAAGGCACTCTTGTTAAAATTGATCCAGAACCTGAAAGGACTCTGAAGAGAAAATTAAGAGAAGCTAAATTACAACAATCCAAAAGTAACCTTTCAGAAAATTTTGAACAAGAGAAGGAGATGGCAGCCGAAAATAATAATAATGCAAGGAGAATGCTTGGTGACTTCACAAAACCAACATCCAAGTTTGATGGAAGAAGCATCTCCATTCCTGCCATTGGAGCCAACAATTTTGAGCTGAAACCTCAGCTAGTTGCCTTAATGCAACAAAATTGCAAGTTTTATGGACTTCCATTTGAAGATCCTTATTAGTTTTTAACTGAGTTCTTGTAGATCTATGAGACTGTAAAGACGAATGGAGTTGATCCTGAAGTCTACAGACTCATGCTTTTCCCTTTTGCTGTAAGAGACAGAGCTAGAATATGGTTGGATTCACAACCCAAGGATAGCATGGACTCCTGGGATAAGCTAGTCACTGCCTTCTTAGATAAATTCTTTCCTCCTCAAAAGCTGAGCAAGCTGAGAGTGGATGTTCAAACCTTCAAGCAAAAAGATGGTGAATCCCTCTATGAAGCTTGGGAAAGATACAAGCAGCTGACCAAAAGATGTCCATCTGACGTGTTTTCAGAATGGACCATATTAGATATATTCTATTATGGCCTGTCTGAATTTTCGAAAATGTCATTGGACCATTCTGCAGGTGGATCTATTCACCTATAGAAAACGCCTGAAGAGGCCCAAGAACTCATTGATATGGTTGCAAACATCTAATTCATGTACACTTCAGAGAGGAATTCCGTGAATAATGGGATACCTCAGAAGAAAGGAGTTCTTGAAATTGATGCTCTGAATGCCATACTAGCTCAGAACAAAGTGTTGACTCAACAGGTCAACATGATCTCTCAAAGTCTGAATGGATGGCAACATGCATCCAAAAGTACTAAAGAGGCAGCTTCTGAAGAAGCTTATGATCCTGAGAACCCTGCCATGGCAGAGGTTAATTACATGGGTGAACCTTATGGAAACACCTATAACTCATCATGGAGAAATCATCCAAATTTCTCATGGAAGGATCAACAAAAGCCTCAACAAGGCTTAAACAATGGTGGACACAATAGGCTGAGCAATAGCAAGCCATATCCATCATCTTCTCAGCAACAGACAGAGAATCCTGAACAAAACACTTTTAATTTAGCCAATCTAGTCTCTGATCTGTCAAAGGCCACTTTCAGTTTCATGAATGAAACAAGATCCTCCATCAGAAATCTGGAGGCACAAGTGGGCCAGCTGAGTAAGAAAGTCATTGAAACTCCTTCCAGTATTCTCCCAAGCAATACAGAAGAGAATCCAAAAGGAGAGTGCAAGGCCATTGATGTGATCAATGTGGCCGAATGCACAAGGGAGGAGGAGGACGAAAATCCTAGTGAGGAAGACCTCCTGGGACGTCCCTCAAGCAAGAAGGAGTTTCCTATTAAGGATCCAAAGGAATCTGAGGCTCATACAGAGACCATAGAGATTCCATTAAATCTCTTTCTGCCATTCATGAGCTCTGAAGACTATTCTTCCTCTGAAGAGGATGAAGATGTGACTGGAGAGTAAGTTGCTCAATATTTAGGAGCTATCATGAAGCTGAATGCCAAGTTGTTTGGTAATGAGACTTGGGAAAGTGAACCTCCCTTGCTCATTAGTGAACTAGATACCTGGATTCAGAAAACTCTACTTCAAAAGAAACAAGATCCTGGTAAGTTCTTAATACCTTGTACCATAGGCACCATGACCTTTGAAAAAGCTCTATGTGATCTAGGGTCAGGAATAAATCTTATGCCACTCTCTGTAATGGAGAAGCTGGGGATCATTGAGGTACAACCTGCCTTGTTCTCATTACAATTGGCAGACAAGTCATTGAGACAAGCTTATGGAATAGTGGAGGACGTGTTAGTAAAGGTTGAAGGCCTTTACATCCCTGCTGATTTCATAATCTTAGACACTAGAAAGGAAGAGGATGAATGCATCATCCTTGGAAGGCCTTTCCTAGCCACAGCAGAAGCTGTGATAGATGTCAATAGAGGTGAATTAGTCCTTCAATTGAATGGGGACTACCTTGTGTTTAAGGCACAAGGCCATCCCTCTGTGACAAAATAGAGTAAGCATGAAGAGCTTCTCTCAGTTCAGAGTCAAGAAGAGCTCCCACAGTCAAACTCTAAGTTTGGTGTTGGGAGGCCACAACCAAACTCTAAGTTTGATGTTAAGATCCCATATCCAAACTCTAAGTTTGGTGTTGGGACTATACAACATTGACCTGATCACCTTTGTGGCTCCATGAGAGCCACTGTCAAGCTATTGACATTAAAGAAGCGCTTGTTGGGAGGTAACCCAATTTTATTTATCTAATTTTTATTTTATTGTTATTTTATGTTTTATTAGGTACATGATCATGAGGAGTCACAAAAAAAATCATAAAAAATTAAAAACAGAATCAAAAACAGCAGAAGAAAAAAATCACACCCTGGAGGAAGCACAGGCTGGCGTTCAACGCCAGTAAGAAGCATCTGGCTGGCGTTCAACGCCAGAACAGAGCATCATTCTGGCACTGAACGCCAGAAACAAGCAACATTCTGGCGCTGAACGCCAGGAATGTGCCTAAGAGGAAAAGTTGGCGCTGAACGCCAGTAACAAGCATGAAATTGGCGTTCAATGCCAGAAACATGCTTTACATGGTCGTTGAACGCCCAGAATATGCACCACACGGCGTTTAAATGCCAAAATGGTGTGCAAAGGCAATTTACATGCCTATTTGGTGCAGGGATGGAATTCCTTGACACCTCAGGATCTGTGGACCCCACAGGATCACCTCAGGATCTATGGACCCCACAGGATCCCCACCTACTATATTCCCACCTTACCTCCTAATCCTATTATGTGATGACTATTCCCCATGTCACACTTCCCAACACTCTTCACCAATCACCTCAATTCCTCTTCCCAATCACCCCCTTCACCACTCACATCCATCCACTCTTCCCTACAAACCCCACCTACCTTCAAAAATTCAAAACCAATTTCCCACCCATTCCCACCCTATATGGTCGAACAAACACCCCCCCTTTCCCTATATATACCCTTCCATTCTACTTCATTTTCACACAACAAAACCCCCTCTTCTTCACCTTGGCCGAACCTACCTCTCTCCCTCTTTACCATATTTTCTTCTTCTTCTTCTCTTCTTTCTTCTATTGCTCGAGGACGAGCAATATTTTAAGTTTGGTGTGGTCAAAGCACAATCTTTTTTTGTTTTCCATTACCATCAGTGGCACCTAAGGCCGGAGAATCCTCTAGAAAAGGAAAAGGGAAGACAAAAGCTTCCACCTCTGAGTCATGGGAGATGGAAAGATTCATCTCCAAGAGCCATCAAGACCACTTCTATGATGTTGTGGCAAAGAAAAAGGTGATCCCTGAGGTCCCTTTCAAGCTCAAGAAAAATGAGTATCCAGAAATCCGACATGAGATCCGAACAAGAGGTTGGGAAGTCTTAACCAACCCCATGCAACAAGTCAGAATCTTAATGGTTCAAGAGTTCTATGCCAATGCATGGATCGCTAGGAACCATGATCAAAGTATGAACCCGAATCCAAAGAATTATCTCAAAATGGTTCGGGGGAAATACTTAGATTTTAGTCCGGAAAATGTGAGGTTGGCGTTTCACTTTCCCATGATGCAAGGAGATGAACGCCCCTACACTAGAAGGGTCAACTTTAATCAAAGGTTGGACCAAGTCCTAATGGACATATGTGTGGAAGGAGCTGAATGGAGAAGAGACTCCAAAGGCAAGCCGGTTCAATTAAGAAGACTGGACCTCAAGCCTGTGGCTAGAGGATGATTGGAGTTCATTCAACGCTCCATCATTCCTACTAGCAACCGATCTGAAGTTACTGTGGATCGGGCCATCATGATTCATAGCATCATGATTGGAGAGGAAGTAGAAGTTCATGAGGTCATCTCCAATGAAATCTACAAAATAGCCGACAAGTCCTCCACCATGGCAAGGCTAGCCTTTCCTCACCTTATTTGCCATCTATGTTACTCAGCTGGAGTTATCATAGAAGGAGACATCTCCATTGAAGAGGATAAGCCCATCACCAAGAAGAGGATGGAGCAAGCAAGAGAGACTCCTCACGGCTCTCAAGAAATGCATGAGGAAGCTCATCATCAAGAAATCCCTGAGATGCCTCAAGGGATGCACTTTCATCCCAATAACTATTGGGAGCAACTCAACACCTCCTTAGAAGATTTGAGCAATAATGTGGAACAATTAAGGGTGGAACATCATGAGCACTCCATCATTCTCCATGAAATAAGAGAAGATCAAAGAGCAATGAGGGAGAAGCAACAAAGGCAAGGAAGGGACATAGAAGAGCTTAAGGACATTGTTGGTCCTTCAAGAAGAAGACGCCATTAAGGTGGATTCATTCCTTGTTCTTATTTCTTTCTGTTTTTCGGTTTTTAATGTTGTGTTTATTTATGTTTTGTGTCTCTACTTCATGATCATTAGTATGTAGTAACCATGTCTTAAATGAAAAATGTTTTAATTCAAAAGAACAAGAAGTACATGAATTTCGAATGTATCCTTGAATTTAGTTTAATTATATTGATGTGGTGTCAATACTTTTTGTTTTCTGAATGAATGATTGAACTGTGCATATTTTTGATCTTGTTGTTTATGAATGTTAAAATTGTTGGCTCTTGAAAGAATGATGAACAACGAGAAATGTTATTGACAATCTGAAAAATTATGAAATTGATTCTTGAAGCAAGAAAAAGCAGTGAATAGCAAAAGCTTGCGGAAAAAAATGGAAAAAAAAATAGAAAGAAAAAGAAAAAGCAAGCAGAAAAAGCCAATAGCCCTTAAAACCAAAAGGCAAGGGTAAAAAGGATCCAAGGCTTTGAGCATCAATGGATAGGAGGGCCCAAGGAAATCAAATCCAGGCCTAAGCGGCTAAATCAAGCTGTCCCTAACCATGTGCTTGTGTCATGAAGGCCCAAGTGAAAAGCTTGAGACTGAGTGGTTAAAGTCGTGATCCAAAGCAAAAAGAGTGTGCTTAAGAGCTCTGGACACCTCTAACTGGGGACTCTAGCAAAGCTGAGTCACAATCTGAAAAGGTTCACCCAGTCAAGTGTCTGTGGCATTTATGTATCCGGTGGTAATACTGGAAAACAAAATGCTTAGGGCCACGACCAAGACTCATAAAAGTAGCTGTGTTCAAGAATCAACATGCTTAACTAGGAAAATCAATAACACTATCCGAAATTCTAAGTTCCTAGAGAAGCCAATCATTCTAAACTTCAAAGGAAAAAGTGAGATGCCAAAACTGTTCAGAAGCAAAAAGCTACAAGTCCCGCTCATCTAATTATAATTAATATTCATTGATATTTTGAAATTTATAGTATATTCTCTTCTTTTTATCTTATTTGATTTTCAGTTGCTTGGGGACAAGCAACAATTTAAGTTTGGTGTTGTGATGAGCGGATAATTTATACGCTTTTTGGCATTGTTTTTAGGTAGTTTTTAGTAAGTTCAAGCTACTTTTAGTGATGTTTTCAGTAGTTTTTATGTTAAATTTACATTTCTGGACTATACTATGAGTTTGTGTGTTTTTCTGTGATTTCAGGTAATGTCTAGCTGAAATTGAGGGACTTGAGCAAAACTCTGAAAAATGCTGACAAAAGGACTGCTGATGCTGTTGGAATCTGACCTCCCTGCACTCGAAATGGATTTTCTGGAGCTACAGAACTCCAAATGGCGCGCTCTCAACAGTGTTAGAAAGTAGACATCCAGAGCTTTCCATCAATATATAATAGTTTATACTTTATTCGGAAATTGATGACGTAAATTGGCGTTGAACGCCAAGTACATGCTGCTGTCTGGAGTTAAACGCCAGAAACACGTCATGATCCGGAGTTGGACGCCCAAAACACGTCATAACTTGGAGTTCAACTCCAAGAGAAGCCTCAGCTCGTGGATAGATCAAGCTCAGCCCAATCATACACCAAGTGGGCCCCGAAAGTGGATTTATACATCAATTACTTACTCATGTAAACCCTAGTAGCTAGTCTATTATAAATAGGATAAGTTACTATTGTATTAGACATCTTTTGACAGTTTAATCTTTTGACTTTGTAGTCTTTGATCATTCGGTCTCTTGATCATTCAGGGGGCTGGCCATTCGGCCATGCCTGAACCTTTCACTTATGTATTTTCAACAGTGGAGTTTCTGCACACCATAGATTAAGGGTGTGGAGCTCTGCTGTACCTCAAGTTTCAATACAATTACTATTACTTTTTATTCAATTCTCTTTTATTCTTATTCCAAGATATACGTTGCACTCAACCTGATGAATGTGATGATTCGTGACACTCATCATCATTCTCACCTATGAACGCGCGTGACTGACAACCACTTCCGTTCTACTCTAGACCGGGCGCATATCTCTTAGATTCCCCAACAGAATCTTCGTGGTATAAGCTAGATAGATGGCGGCATTCATGAGAGTCCAAAAAGTCTAAACCTAGTCTGTGGTATTCCGAGTAGGATTCTTGGATTGAATGACTGTGACGAGCTTCAAACTTCTGAAGGCTGGGCGTGATGACAAACGCAAAAGAATCAAGGGATTCTATTCCAACCTGATTGAGAACCGACAGATGATTAGCCGTGCTGTGACAGAGCATAGGAACATTTTCACTGAGAGGATGGGATGTAGCCATTGACATCAGTGATGCCCTACATACAGCTTGCCATAGAAAGGAGTAAGAAGGATTGGATGAATATAATAAGAAAGTAGAGATTCAAGAGGAGCACAGCATCTCCGTACGCCTATCTGAAATTTCCACTATTGATTTACATAAGTATTTCAATCCCTTTTATTTTCTATTTATTAATTAATTTTCGAAACTCATCATAAACCAATTTAATTTGCCTAACTGAGATTTACAAGGTGACCATAGCTTGCTTCAAACCAACAATCTCTGTGGGATCGACCCTTACTCACGTAAGGTATTACTTGGATGACCCAGTACACTTGCTGGTTAAGTTGAACGGAGTTGTGGAAAGAAAAAGCTTCTCTAACAGTGCCTGGAACTCTTGTATCACAATTTCGTCCACCAGTACCTGGCTGGGTGTTTAACGCCCAAGGAGGAAGCCAAGTGGGTGTTAAACGCCAGAATGGATACCATTCTAGGCGTTTAACACCAGGATAGCACTGGTGCACGAAATTGTGATCTCTAATAATGGCATTCAACTTGGTATGCGCATTTATAACTCAACACTTTCTTCACAACTTCGCACAACTAACCAGCAAGTGCACTGGGTCGTCCAAGTAATAAACCTTACGTGAGTAAGGGTCGATCCCACGGAGATTGTTGGTATGAAGCAAGCTATGGTCATCTTGTAAATCTCAGTTAGGCGAATAATAAATGGTTTTGGAGTTTTTGAATAATAATAATAAATAAAACATAAAATAAAGATAGAGTTACTCATGTAATTCAATGGTGGGAATTTCAGATAAGTGTATGGAGATGCTGTGTTCCTTTTGAATCTCTGCTTTCCTACTGCTTTCATCCAATCCTTCTTACTCCTTTCCATGGCAAGCTGTATGTAGGGCATCACTGTTGTTAATGGCTACACCCCATCCTCTTAGTGAAAATGGTCCAAATGCTCTGTCACAGCACGGCTAATCATCTGTCGGTTCTCGATCATGTCGGAATAGAATCCATTGATTCTTTTGCGTTTGTCATCACGCCCAAGAATCGCGAGTTTGAAGCTCGTCACAGTCACTCAATCCCTGAATCCTACTCAGAATACCACAGACAAGGTTTAGACTTTCCGGATTCTCATGAATGCCGCCATCAATTCTAGCTTATACCACGAAGATTCTGATCAAGGAATCCAAGAGATATGCGCCCAGTCTAAGGTAGAACGGAAGTGGTTGTCAAGCACGCGTTCATAGGTGAGAATGATGATGAGTGTCATAGATCATCACATTCATCATGTTGAAATGCAATGAATATCTTAGAACAGGAATAAACTGAATTGAATAGAGAATAATAGTAATTGCATTGAAACTCGAGATACAGCAGAACTCCACACCCTTAATCTATGGTGTGTAGAAACTCCACCGTTGAAAATACATAAGTGATAGTGTTCCAGGCATGGCCGAATGGCCAGCCCCCATGAACGTGATCAAAGGATCATAAGGTAATCCAAAAATAATCCCAAGATCTTACATGGTCAAAAGACACTAGTACAGTAGTAAAATGTTTTATTTATACTAAAACTAGCTACTAGGGTTACAGAGATAAGTGATTGATGCAGAAATCCACTTTTGGGGCCCACTTGGTGTGTGCTTGGGCTGAGCTTGAGCTTTATATGTGCAGAGGCTTCTCTTGGAGTTGAACGCCAAGTTGTAACGTGTTTTTGGCGTTCAACTCTGGTTTGTGACGTGTTTCTGGCGTTTGACTCTAGAATGCAACATGGAACTGGCATTGAGCGCCAGTTTGCATCATCTAATCTCAAAAAAAGTATGAACCATTATATATTGCTGGAAATCTCTGGATGTCTACTTTCCAACGCTGTTGAGAGCGTGCCATTTGGTGTTTTGTAGCTCCAAAAAATCCATTTCGAGTGTAGGGAGGTCAGAATCCAACATCATCAGCAGTCCTTTGTCAGCCTTTTATCAGAGTTTTGCTCAGGTCCCTCAATTTCAGCTAGAAAATACCTGAAATCATTGAAAAACACACAAACTTATAGTAAAAGTCCAAAAATATAAATTTTACATAAAAACTAATAAAAACATCCCTAAAAGTAGCTAGATCCTACTAAAAACTACTGAAAAACAATGCCAAAAAGCGTATAAATTATCCTCTCATCACAACACCAAACTTAAATTGTTGCTTGTCCCCAAGCAACTAAAAATCAAAGAGGATAAAAAGAAGAGAATATACTATAAATCTCAAAATATCAATGAATATTAGTTCTAATTAAATGAGCGGGACTTGTAGCTTTTTGCTTTTGAACAGTTTTGGCATCTCACTTTATCCTTTGAAGTTTAGAATGATGGGCGTCTCTAGGAACTTAGAATTTCAAATAGTGTTATTGATTCTCCTAGTTAAGTATGTTGATTCTTGAACACAGCTACTTTTATGAGTCTTGGCCGTAGCCCTAAGCATTTTGTTTTCCAGTATTACCACCAGATACATAAATGCCCCAGACACAAAACTGGGTGAACCTTTTCAGATTGTGACTCAGCTTTGCTAAAGTCCCCAGTTAGAGGTGTCCAGAGCTCTTAAGCACACTCTTTTTTGCTTTGGATCACGACTTTAACCACTCAGTTCAAGTTTTTTCACTTGGACCTGCATGCCACAAGCACATGGTTAGGGACAGCTTGATTTAGCCACTTAGGCTTGGATTTTATTTCCTTGGGCCCTCCTATCCATTGATGCTCAAAGCCTTGGATCCTTTTTACCCTTGCCTTCTGGTTTTAAGGGCTATTAGCTTTTTCTGCTTGCTTTTTCTTTTTCTTTTATTTTTTTTGCCACTTTTTTTCGCAAGCTTTTGCTTTTTTCACTGCTTTTTCTTACTTCAAGAATTAATTTCATGATTTTTTTAGATTATCAATAACATTTTTCTTGTTCATCATTCTTTCAAGAGCCAATAATTTTAACATTCATAAACAAAAAGATCAAAAATATGTACTGTTCAAGCATTCATTCAGAAAACAAAAAGTATTATCACCACATTAATATAATTAAACTAAATTCAAGGACGAATTCGAAACTCATGTACTTCTTGTTCTTTTGTATTAAAAATATTTTTCATTTAAGAAAGGTGAATGACTCATGGAATTATTCATTGCCTTAAGACATAGTTGCTAAATACTAATGATCATGTAGTAAAGACATAAACATAGACAAACATATAGCATAAAAATTGAAAAACAGAGAGATAAGAACAAGGAATGAGTCCACCTTAGTGATGGTGGCGTCTTATTCTTGAAGGACTAATGATGTCCTTGAGCTCTTGTGTGTCTCTTCCTTGCCTTTGTTGCTTGATCCCTAGTGATTTTGGTGCTCCTATCCTTAGTTGCTCCCAATAATTGTGTGGAGGAAAATGTATCCCCTGAGGTATCTCAGGGATTTCTTGATGAGGAAATTCCTCATGCTCTTGTTGAGGTCCATGAGTGGGCTCTCTTGATGTGCAGTCAAATGCTCTACTACCGAGCTATGGATCCTTGAGATGAATCTCTCCATCTCCCATGACTCGGAGGTGGAAGCTTTTGTCTTCCCTTTCCCTTTTCTAGAGGTTTCTTCGGCCTTAGGTGCCATAAGTGGTTATGGAAAAACAAAAAAAGCTATGCTTTTACCACACCAAACTTAGAATATTGCTCGCCCTCGAGCAAAAGAAGAAAGAATAGAAGAAGAAGAAGATATGGAGGAGAGGGAGAGATGTTTGTGTTTTGGTCATTTAGGGTGGGTTTGGGTGGGAAGGATGGATGGATGTGAGTGGTGAAGAGGTGTTGGGGAAGAGAGATTAAGGTGATTGGTGAAGAAGAGAGAAGGTGAGTTGAGGTAGGTGGGGATCCTGTGGGGTCCACAGATCCTGAGGTGATCCTGTGGGGTCTACAGATCCTGAGGTGTCTAAGATTTATCATCCCTGCACCAATTAGGTGTGTAAAACGCCGTTTCTATGCTATCCTGGCATTTAACGCCAGATTGTTGCTTGTTTCTGGCGTTAAACACCAGCTTTATGCTTGTTCTGGGCGTTCAACGCCCATCTGCAGCATGTTTCTGGCGTTGAACGCCAGCTTCCCTCAGTGTGCAATCCTGGCATTTAAATGCCAGATTGCTGCATGTTTCTGGCATTCAACGCCAGATCCATGCTCTGTTCTGGCGTTAAACGCTAGCCAGATGTTCCTTATTGGCATTTAAACGCCAGTAAGCTCTTCCTCCAGGGTGTGCTATTTCTTCTGCTGTTTTTGATTCTATTTTTAATTTTTGTATTTATTTTGTGACTCCACATGATCATGAACCTAATAAAATATAAAGGAACAATAAAAATAAAAATAAAATTAGATAGATAAAAATTGGGTTGCCTCCCAATAAGCGCTCCTTTAATGTCACTTGCTTGACAGTGGGCTCTCATGGAGCCGCACAAGTGATCAGGTCAATGTTGTAGACTCCCAACACCAAACTTAGAGTTTGGATGTGGGGATTCAACACCAAACTTAGAGTTTGGTTGTGGCCTCCCAACACCAAATTTAGAGTTTGATTGTGGAGGCTTTATTTGACTCTGTACTGAGAGAAGCTTTTCATGCTTCCTCTCCATGGTTGCAGAGGAGTATCCTTGAGCTTTAAACACAAGGTAGTCCCAATTCAATTGAAGGACTAGCTCTCCTCTGTCAACATCAATCACAGCTCCTGCTGTGGCTAGGAAGGGTCTTCCAAGGATGATGCATTCATCCTCCTCCTTCCTAGTGTCTAAGATTATGAAATCAGCAGGGATGTAAAGGCCTTCAACCTTTACTAACACGTCCTCTATCAATCCATAAGCCTATCTTACTGACTTATCTGCCATTTGTAATGAGAATATGGCAGGCTGTACCTCAATGATCCCCAGCTTCTCCATTACAGAGAGTGGCATAAGATTTATGCTTGACCCCAGGTCACATAGAGCCTTTTCAAAGGTCATGGTGCCTATGGTATAGGGTATTAAGAATTTGCTAGGATCTTGTCTCTTTTGAGGTAAGGTTTGCTGAACCCATGTATCTAGTTCACTGATGAGCAAGGAAGATTCACCTTCTCAAGTCTCATTACCAAACAATTTGGCATTCAGCTTCATGATGGCTCCTAGATATTGAGTAACTTTTTCTCCTGTTACATATTCTTCCTCTTCAGAGGAAGAATAGTCTTTAGAGCTCATAAATGGCAGAAGGAGGTTTAATGGAATCTCTATGGTCTCTATATAAGCCTCAGATTCCTTTGGATCCTCAATAGGGAACTCCTTCTTGCTTGAGAGACGTCCCATGAGGTCTTCCTCATTGGGATTCACGACCTCTCCTTCCTCTCTAGGTTCGGCCATGTTGATTATATCAATGGCCTTGCACTCTCTTTTTGGATTCTCTTCAGTGTTGCTTGGGAGAGTACTAGGAGGAGTATCAGTGACTTTCTTACTCACCTGGCCCACTTGTGCCTCGAAATTTCTGATGGAGGACCTTGTTTCACTCATGAAACTTAAAGTGGCCTTAGACAGATCAGAGACTAAATTTGCTAAGTTAGAGGTGCTCTGCTCAGAATTCTTTGTCTGTTGCTGAGAAGATGATGGATAAGGCTTGCTATTGCTGAGCCTATTTCTTCCACCATTATTAAAGCCTTGTTGAGGCTTTTGTTGATCCTTCCATGAGAAATTTGGATTATTTATCCATGATGAACTATAGGTGTTTCCATAAGGTTCACCCATGTAATTGACCTTTGCCATTGCAGGGTTCTTAGGATTATAAGCTTCTTCTTCAGAAGATGCCTCTTTAGTACTGTTGGATGCATTTTGCCATCCATTCAGACTTTGAGAAATCATGTTAACTTGCTGAGTCAACATTTTGTTCTGAGACAGTATGGCATTCAGAGCATCAATCTCAAGAACTCCCTTCCTCTGAGGTATCCCATTATTCACAGAATTCCTCTCAGAAGTATACATGAACTGGTTATTTGCAACTATGTCAATAAGTTCTTGAGCTTCTGCAGGCATTTTCTTTAGGTGAATGGATCCACCTGCAGAATGGTCTAGTGACATCTTAGAGAACTTAGATAGACCATAATAGAATATATCTAGAATGGTCCACTTTGAAAGCATGTCAGGAGGACACCTTTTGGTCATCTGCTTGTATCTTTCCCAAGCTTCATAGAGGGATTCACCATCTTTTTGTTTGAAGGTCTGAACATCCACTCTAAGCTTGCTCAACTTTTGAGGAGGAAAGAACTTAGCCAAGAAGGCCGCGACCAGCTTATCCTATGAGTCCAGGCAATCTTTAGGTTGTGAATCCAACCATATTCTAGCTCTGTCTCTTACAACAAATGGGAAAAGCATGAGCTTGTAGACTTCAGGATCTACTCCATTAGTCTTAATAGTCTCACAGATCTGCAAAAATTCAGTCAAAAACTGGTAGGGATCTTCTGATGGAAGTCCATGGAATTTGTAGTTCTGTTGTATTAGAGCAACTAGTTGAGGTTTCAGCTCAAAATTGTTTGTTCCAATGGCAGGGATTAAGATGCTTCTTCCATCAAACTTGGAAGTAGGTGTAGTGTAATCACCAAGAATCCTCTTTGCATTATTGTTGTTGGGTTCGGCTGCCATATCCTTTTCTTATTCGAAAATTTCAGTAAGGTTGTCTCTGAATTGTTGTATTTTAGCTTCTCTTAGTTTCCTCTTCAGAGTCCTTTCAGGTTCAGGATCTACCTCAACAAGAATGTTCTTGTCCTTGCTCCTTCTCATATGAAAAAGAAGGGAACAAAAAATAATAATAGGGATCCTCTTTACCACAGTAGAGAGATTCCTTTATGTTAGTAGAAGAAGAAAGGAATAGAAGAAGGAAAAGGTAAGAATCCAAACACAAGGGTGAAGATAGGTTCAGATTCTTGAGATGAAGAGAAGTGTTAGTTAATAAATAAATAAATAGAAGAAGATGAGAGGGAGAGAATTCGAAAATTAATTTAAAAAAAAGGGTTAGTGATTTTCGAAAATTAAAGGAAGAAATAAAATTTAGAATTAAAATTTGAAATAATTAATTAATTAAAAAAAATTTAAAACAGGGTGAGGAATTTTCGAAAATTAGAGAAGGGAAAGTAGTTAGGTGGTTTTGAAAAAGATAAGAAACAACAAAAAGTCAATTAGTTAGTTGAAAAAGATTTGAAAATCAATTTTTGAAAAGATAAGAAGATAAGAAGATATTTTAAAATCAAATTTTTGAAAAAGATATTTTGAAAAAAAATATGATTTTTGAAATTAAAATTGATTACTTGACTAACAAGAAACTAAAAGATATGATTCTAGAATTTAAAGATTAAACCTTTCTTAACAAGAAAGCAACAAACTTCAAATTTTTGAATCAATCACATTAATTGTTAGTAAAGTTTTCGAAAACTTGAAATAAAGATAAGAAAAAGATTTTGAAAAATAATTTTAAAAATTTTCGAAAATAGTAAAAAAATGAAAAAGTTTTAATTTTTGAAAAAGATTTTAGAAAGATAAGGTTTTTAAATTTGAAAATTTGACTAGACTTGTAAGAAATAGCTAAGTTTAAAATTTTTTGACTAAGTCAACTCAAATTTTCGAAATTTATAAGAGAAAAAAAGGAAAAGATATTTTTTTATTTTTGAATTTTGAGTGATGAGAGAGAAAAAGACAAGAATGACCCAAAACATGAAAATTTTGGATCAAAACACATGATGCATGCAAGAGCAATATGAATGTCAAGATGAACACCAAGAACACTTTGAATGTCAAAATGAACATTAAGACTTATTTTTGAAAGATTTTCAAGAAAGAAAACATGCAAGACACCAAACTTAGAAATCTTTAATGCTTAGACACTATGAATGCAAAAATGCACATGAAAAACGACAAAAGACACAAAACAAGAAAACATCAAGATCAAACAAGAAGACTTACCAAGAACAACTTGAAGATCATGAAGAACATATGCATGAATTTTAAAAAAATGCACAAATTTTTAGAAATATGCAATTGACACCAAACTTAAAAATTGACTCAAGACTCAAACAAGAAACACAAAAATATTTTTGATTTTATGATTTATTAATTTCTTTTATTTTTTGTATTTTTATTTTATTTTTTTCGAAAATTTCTTTTTGGAAAAAAACAAAAATAAAATAAAAATTTTTGAAAGATTTTTGAAAACTTTTTGAAAAGAAAATTACCTAATCTGAGCAACAAGATGAACCGTCAGTTGTCCAAACTCGAACAATCCCCGGCAACGGCGCCAAAAACTTGGTGTACGAAATGTGATCTCTAATAATGGCATTCAACTTGGTATGCGCATTTCTAACTCAGCACTTTCTTCACAACTTCGCACAACTAACCAGCAAGTGCACTGGGTCGTCCAAGTAATAAACCATATGTGAGTAAGGGTCGATCCCACGGAGATTGTTGGTATGAAGTAAGCTATGGTCATCTTGTAAATCTCAGTTAGGCGAATAATAAATGGTTATGGAGTTTTTGAATAATAATAATAAATAAAACATAAAATAAAGATAGAGTTACTCATGTAATTCAATGGTGGGAATTTCAGATAAGTGTATGGAGATGCTGTGTTCCTTCTGAATCTCTGCTTTCTTACTGCTTTCATCCAATCCTTCTTACTCCTTTCCATGGCAAGCTGTATTTAGGGCATCACCGTTGTCAATGGCTACATCCCATCCTCTCAGTGAAAATGGTCCAAATGCTCTGTCACAGCACGGCCAATCATCTTTCGGTTCTCGATCATGTCGGAATAGAATCCATTGATTCTTTTACGTTTGTCATCACGCCCAACAATCGCGAGTTTGAAGCTTGTCACAGTCACTCAATCCCTGAATCCTACTCGGAATACCACAGACAAGGTTTAGACTTTCTGGATTCTCATGAATGCCGCCATCAATTCTAGCTTATACCACGAAGATTCTGATCAAGGAATCCAAAAGATATGCGCCCGGTCTAAGGTAGAACGGAAGTGGTTGTCAAGCACGCGTTCATAGGTGAGAATGATGATGAGTGTCACAGATCATCACATTCATCATGTTGAAATGCAACGAATATCTTAGAATAGGAATAAACTAAATTGAATAGAAAATAATAGTAATTGCATTGAAACTCGAGGTACAGCAGAACTCCACACCCTTAATCTATGGTGTGTAGAAACTCCACCGTTGAAAATACATAAGTGATAGTGGTCCAGGCATGGCCGAATGGCCATCCCCCATGAACGTGATCAAAGGATCATAAGGTAATCCAAAAATAATCCCAAGATCTTACGTGGTCAAAAGACACTAGTACAATAGTAAAACGTTCTATTTATACTAAAACTAGCTACTAGGATTACAGAGATAAGTGATTGATGCAGAAATCCACTTCTGGGGCCGACTTGGTGTGTGCTTGGAATGAGCTTGAGCTTTACACATGCAGAGGCTTCTCTTGGAGTTGAACGCCAAGTTGTAATGTGTTTTTGGCGTTCAACTCTGGTTTGTGACGTGTTTCTGGCGTTTGACTCCAGAATGCAACATGGAACTGGCGTTGAGTGCCAGTTTGCGACATCTAGTCTCAAATAAAGTATGAACTATTATATATTACTGGAAAGCTCTAGATGTCTACTTTCCAACGCCATTGAGAGCGCACCATTTAGAGTTCTGTAGCTCCAAAAAATCCATTTCGAGTGCAGGGCGGTCAGAATCCAACAGTATTTGCAGTCCTTTGTCAGCCTTTTATCAGAGTCTTGCTCAGGTCCCTCAATTTCAGCTAGAAAATACCTGAAATCACAGAAAAATATAAAAACTCATAGTAAATTCCAGAAATATGAATTTTACAAAAAAACTAATAAAAATATCCCGAAAAGTAGCTAGATCCTACTAAAAACTACCTAAAAACAATGCCAAAAAGCGTATAAATTATCCGCTCATCAAGCACCAAGGAGGTAGTTTTGTTTTCAATTCAAATCTTTTTCAATTTTTCAAGTCTTAAAACTAATTTTTCAAAATCTTTTTCTTATTCTTGTTTAATATCTTCAAAAATCCTTGCTAACAATTAATGTTTTTTGATTCAAAAATTTCAAGTTTGTTACTTTCTTGTTAAGAAATGTTCAATCTTTGAATTCTAGAATCATTTCTTTTAGTTTCTTGTTAGTCAAGTCATTAATTTTAAAAATAAAATCTTTTTAAACCATATCTTTTCAATCATATCTCTTTTATTTTAATTTCAAAATCTTTTCTAACTTCCTATCTTTTCAAAATTGATTTTGAAATCTTTTTCAATTAACTACTTGACTCTTTGTTTGATTTTAAAAAAAATTTACTATTTCTTATCTTTTTCAAAACCACCTAACTATTTTTCTCTCTCTCTAATTTTCGAAAACCACTAACAACTTTTTCAAAAACCTTTTTAATTGACTAATTATTTTAAACTCTAATTTTATTTAAAATTTTTTGAAAATTCCCTCTCTCATCTCTTTATATTTAATCACCAACACTCCTCCTCTCTTGATAATTCGAACCCTCTCCCCTCTTTATATGTTCGAATTCTTCTTTATCTACCTCATCCTTCTATTCTACTTTTCCTCTGACATTAAGGAATCCCTATACTGTGACATAGAGGATTCCATACTTTCTTTGTTTTCTTCTCTTTCATATGAGTAGGAACAAAGATAAAGGAATTTTTGTTGAAGCTGATCCTGAACCTGAAAGGACTCTGAAGAAGAAGCTAAGAAAAGCTAAAGTACAACTCTCTGAAGAGAACCTGACAGCAATTTTCGAAAAAGAAGAAGACATGGCAGTCGAAAATAACAACAATGCCAACACTGCAAGGAATGTGCTTGGTGACTTTATTGCACCTACTCCCGACTTCTATGGGAGAAGCATCTCTATTCTTGCCATTGGAGCAAATAACTTTGAGCTTAAGCCTCGATTAGTTTCTCTGATGCAACATAATTGCAAGTTTCATGGACTTCCATTGGAAGATCCTCATCAGTTCTTGGCTGAATTTTTACAAATCTGTGACACTGTTAAGACCAATGGAGTTGATCCCGAGGTCTACAGACTTATGCTTTTCCCTTTTGCTATAAGAGACAGAGCTAGTATATTGTTGAACTCACAACGTAGAGACAGCCTGAACTCTTGGGAAAAGCTGGTCAATGCCGTCTTAGCTAAATTTTTTCCACCTCAAAAGATGAGTAAGCTTAGAGTGCAAGTTCAAAACTTCAAATAGAAGGAAGGTGAATCCCTCTATGAAGCTTGGGAATGATACAAGCAATTCATCAGAAGGTGTCCTTCTGACATGCTTTCAGAATTGAGTATCATAGGTATCTTTTATGATGGTCTGTTTGAGTTATCCAAGATGTCATTGAACTATTCTGCAGATGGATCTATTCATCTGAATAAAACGCCTGCAGAAGCTCAGGAACTCATTAAAATGGTTGCAAATAACCAGTTCATGTACACTTCTGAATGAAATTCTGTGAATAATGGGACAACTCATAAGAAAGGAGTTCTTGAGATTGATACTCTGAATGCCATATTGGCTCAGAACAAAATATTGACTCAGCAAGTAAATATAATTTCTCAGAATCTGGCTGGATTGTAAGCTGCATCTGGCAGTGCTAAAGAAGCCTCCTCTGAAGGAGAAGCTTATGACCCTGAGAACCCTGCAATGGAAAAGGTGAATTACATGGGAGAACCCTATGGAAACACCTATAATTCTTCATGGAGGAATCACCCAAATTTCTCATGGAAGGATCAATAGAAGCCTCAACAAGGCTTCAATAACAATAATGGTGGGAGAAACAGGTTTGGCAATAGCAAGCCTTTTCCATCATCTTCTCAACAATAGACAGAGAACTCTGAGCAGAATCGTTCTGGCTTAGCAACCATAGTCTCTGATCTATCTAAGACCACACTAAGTTTCATGAAGGAAACAAGATCTTCCATTAGAAATTTGGAGGCACAAGTTGGTCAGCTGAGTAAAAAGGTTACTGAAACTCCTCCTAGCACTCTCCCAAGCAATACAGAAGAAAATTCCAAGAGAGAGTGCAAGGCCATAACCATGACTAACATGGCCGAACCTGGAGAGAGTGAGGAGGATGTGATTCCCAGTGAGAAAAACCTCATGGGATGTCCTCTGAACGAAAAGGAGTTCCCCTTTGAGGAACCAAGGGAATCTGAGGCTCATACAGAGACCATAGAGATTCCATTGAACTTACTTCTGCCATTCATGAGCTCTGAAGAATATTCTTTTTTTGAAGAAGATGAAGTTACTACTGAAGAGCAAATTGCTCAGTATCTAGGAGCAATCATGAAGCTGAATGCCAAATTATTTGGTAGTGAGACTTGGGAGGAGGAACCTCCATTGCTCATTAATGAACTAAATGCCTTGGCTCAGCTGAAGATACCTCAAAAGAAATCGGATCCCGGAAAGTTCTTAATACCTTGCACCATTGGCACCATGACCTTTGAGAAGGCCCTATGTGACCTGGGGTTAGGCATAAACCTCATGCCACTCTCTGTAATGGAGAAACTAGAAATCTTTGAGGTACAAGTTGCAAGAATCTCACTAGAGATGATAGGCAAATCAAAGAAATAGGCTTATGGACTTATAGAGGATGTCTTTTTAAAGGTTGAAAGCCTTTACATCCTTGCTGACTTTATAATCCTAGATACTGAGAAGGATGAGGATGAATCCATCATCCTTGGCAGACCCTTCCTAGCCACAACAAAAGCTGTGATTGATGTTGACAGAGGAGAGTTGGTCCTTCAAGTGAATGAGGACTACCTGGTGTTTAAGGCTCAATGATCCCCTTCTGTACACATGGAGAAGAAGCATGAAAATCTTCTCTCAATACAGAGTCAACCAAAGTCTCCACATTCAAACTCTAAGTTTGGTGTTGGGAGGTCCCAACCATGCTCTGAGTATCTGTGAGGCCCCATGAGAGCTCACTGTCAAGCTATTGACATTAAAGAAGCGCTTGTTGGGAGGCAACCCAATTTTTACTTATTTATGTTGAATTTCTATTTTCCATTGTTATTTTATGTTTTTTTTAGGATGATCATGTAGAGTTACAAAAACAAAAGCAAAAATAAAAATAACATTAAAAACAGCACACCCTGGAGGATGAGCTTACTGGCGTTTAACGCCAGAAAAGGGCACTAAGCTGGCATTAAATGCCAGAAAGGAAAGAAAAGCTGGCGTTAAACGCTAGAAATGCGTAGCAACCTGGCGTTTAATGCTAGGATTGGCACTCGGAGGGCGTTTACACGCCAAAATGGTGTAGGGATGAGAAATCCTTGACACCTCAGGATCTGTGGACCCCACAGGATCCCCACCTACCATAACTTACTATCTCTCTTCTTCACGCATTTCATTAACACCCTTCCCCAAATACCCTTCACCAATTACCTCCACTCACTTTTTCCCAAAAACCCCAGCTACCTCAACATTCAAATTCACATCCTTTCCCTTCCAAACCCAACCCCTAATACATGAACCCTACCCTTCTCTCCACTTCTATTTAAACCCCTCATCTCTCCTTCATTTTCACACATCATAAAAATTTCTTTCCCCACTTGGCCAAACCATTCCCACCTTTCTATCTCCTCCATTTTCTTCTTCTTCTCCTCCCTTCTTTCTTCTTTTGCTTGAGGATGAGCAAACCTTTTAAGTTTGGTGTGGAAAAAACATTGCTTTTTGTGTTTCCATAACCATTTATGGCACCTAAGGTCAGAGAAACCTCTAGAAAGAACAAAGAAAGGCAAAAGCTTCCACCTTCGAGTCATGGGAGATGGAGAGATTCATCTCAAAGGTTCATCAAGACTACTTCTATGAAGTTGTGGCCAAGAAGAAAGAGATCCCTGAGGTTCCTTTCATGCTCAAAAGGAATGAATATTCGGAGATCCGATATGAGATTCGAAGAAGAGGTTGGGAAGTTCTCACCAACCCCATTTAACAAGTCAGAATCTTAATTGTTCAAGAGTTCTATGCTAATGCATGGATCACTAAGAACCAGGATCAAGGTGTGAACCCGAACCCAAAGAATTGGCTTACAATGGTTTGGGGGAAATACTTAGATTTCAGTTCGGAAAATATAAGGTTGGCATTCAACTTGCCAATGATGCAAGGAGATGCACGCCCCTACACTAGAAGGGTCAACTTTGATCAAGTGTTGGACCAAGTTCTCATGGACATATGTGTAGAAGGAGCTCAGTGGAAAAGAGACTCCAAAGGCAAGCCGGTTCAATTGAGAAGGCATGACCTTAAATCCGTGGCTAGAGCATGGTTGGAATTCATCCAACGCTCCATCATTCCTACTAGCAACCGATCCAAAGTGACTGTAGATCGGGCTATCATGATCCATAGCATCATGATTGGAGAGGAAGTAGAAGTTCCTGAGGTCATATCTCTAGAACTCTACAAAGTGGCTGACAAAACCTCCACTTTAGCAAGGTTAGCCTTCCCTCATCTCATCTGTCACCTATGCAATTTAGCTGGAATTGTCATAGTGGAAGACATCCTCATTGAAGAGGACAATCCCATCACTAAAAAGAGGATGGAGCAAACAAGAGAGCCCACTCATGGACCTCAACAAGAGCATGAGGAAGTCCCTCATCAAGAAATCCCTGACATGCCTCAAGGGATGCATTTTCCTCCACACAACTATTGGGAGCAACTCAACACCTCTTTGGGAGATTTGAGTTCCAATATGGAGCAACTAAGGATGGAGCACCAAGAGTACTCCATTATTCTCCATGAAATTAGAGAGGATCAAATAGCCATGAGGGAAGAGCAACAAAGGCAAGGAAGAGACATAGAGGAGCTCAAGCATTCCATTGGATCTTCAAGAGGAAGAACTAGCCGCCATCACTAAGGTGGACCCGTTCTTTAATTTTCTTGTTCTTATTTTTCTGTTTTTCGATTTCTATGCTTGATGCTTTATCTATGTTTTAGCTTCATTACATGATCATTAGTGTCTAGTGTCTATGTCTTAAACCTATGAATAATTCCATGAATCCTTCACCTTTCTTAAATGAAAAATGTTCCTAACTACAAAAGAACAAAAAGTACATGAATTTCAAATTTTATCTTGAAATTAGTTTAATTATGTTGATGTGGTGGCAATACTTTTTGTTTTTCTGAATGAATGCTTGAACAGTGCATATTTTTGATAGTGAAGTTTATGAATGTTAAAATTGTTGGCTCTTGAAAGAATGATGAAGAAAGAGAATTGTTATTGATAATCTGAAAAATCATGAAATTGATTCTTGAAGCAAGAAAAAGCAGTGAAAAATAAAAAGTGACGAAAAAAAAGTGAAAAAGAAAAAGAAAGAAAAAGAAAAAGCAAGCAAAAAAAACCAATAGCCCTTTAAACCAAAAGGCAAAGGTAAAATGGATCCAAGGCTTTGAGCATTAATGGATAGGTGATGCCAGGGCATTTTGGCCAGTTTCACTGACCTTTTCGTTACTGTTTTTAGGTAGTTTCATTGCATTTTCTTAGGAAATAAGCTAGTTTTGTGGTGCTCCTGTGTGGGGGATCTACTTGGATGAATAAGCTCTTAGGGGTGCTTTATCACTTGGTAACTTGGGTTAACTAACCCGGGATTATCAGCTGAAAATCCACTATCAAGAGTAACCCTCACTACAGAACACTTAGTAACCCAAAGAGGTGCTGGACACCAAGGTCTCAAGGAAGAAAATAAATGAACCAGATGCCTGTGGTGTGTATGTATGGGGGAGAGACTTGAGGGAGTAAGTCCTTAGGGGTGTTTCAACACCTAGCACCTTGAACCAACTGGCTCGGGAGTGTTGGCTGAAAACTTATCTTAAAGAGTTGCCCCCTTACAGAGCACTTAGCTTGAAGAACACAAACAACCCTTGAAATAACAATAAAAGGATCAATAAATAAAGGTCTCATGGGATATAACAAAGTGAGTATGTTAGGAGATGATAAAGGTCTGAAAGCCAGCAGTGGAATGAACCTAAGTTGCTATGCATGAAACCACCATAAAATCAGTAATATGACTTCCACAAGAATGACTCATTTCTCTAGAGATTACATTCATCATTCTCTTGTTCCAGTACTTGCTTAGGGACAAGCAAGCTTTAAGTTTGGTGTTGTGATGCCAGGGCATTTTGGCCAGTTTCACTGACCTTTTCGTTACTGTTTTTAGGTAGTTTCATTGCATTTTCCTAGGAAATAAGCTAGTTTTGGGTAGAAAATCATTTACATCCTGATTCAAGTATGCATTGTGCATTTTACATGATTTCATGAGGATTTTGCATGATTTTAATGACAAAATTGATATTGCATCCCCCATGGCTTGGATTAGAACTTTGATGCACTTTATTGCTTGATTTCAGGACAAAGGAAGCAAAGAATGGGAGTAACTTGCAAGGCTAAGGAGAAAAGTGATTGCCAATAACACTCTCAAAAGCCATCAATGCCACGTTAAGGAGTCACGTTAACTAAGTTAACGTGAACTCTAACGTGGAGAAGAGAAGTTGAGCCAACGTTAGTGACACTCAACATTGTCACTAACGTTGGCAATTACTCACAAATGGCCACGTTAGGAGCCACGTTAACCTAGTTAACGTGGCCTCTAACGTTAAAGGGGGAAGAGAAGCCAACGTTAGTGACACTCAACATTGTCACTAACGTTGGCCTAAGGTGCAAAGTACCACGTTAACTCCCACGTTAACTTGGTTAACGTGGGAGCTAACGTAAGAGATGAAGAGTTGTCGACAACGTTAGTGACATTCAACATTGTCACTAACATTGAAGCAACCACACAACCCCCAAGAGCCACGTTAACTTCCCCGTTAACTTGGTTAATGTGGAAGCTAACGATGAGGAATGAAGGATGGGCCAACGTTAGTGACATTCAACATTGTCACTAACGTTGGGATGGCTAAGAGTGGCCATGTTAGAAGCCACGTTAACCTAGTTAACGTGGACTCTAACGTGTGACCTATGGGCACATTGGAACGTTAGTGACAATGTTGAGTGTCACTAACGTTCTCGAAGGTTGGCAAGAGCCACGTTAGAAGCCACATTAACTCAGTTAACGTGAGCTTTAACGTGAAGCAAGGGGCACACTGGAACGTTAGTGACAATGTTGAGTGTCACTAATGTTCTCGAAGGTTGGCAAAAGCCACATTAGAAGCCACGTTAACCTAGTTAACGTGGACTTTAACGTGAAGCTAAGGGGTGCATTGGAACGTTAGTGACAATATTAATTATCACTAACGTTCTCGAACTTACACTTTCGCTAAATGTTAAACACCCCTGACGTCTTGAGCTAAAGTCTCTACCCACTTCACACTTTTTCTCTGCAAGTAAAGCCAAGCCCAAATGAAGAAAGGAACTGCTTCAAACTCAAGACCCAAAGGCCCAAGACTTGAAGAGCCAACTAGAAGCTGAGAAGAATAGTATATATAGGAGTAGCTTTGAATTGTTTAGGGGATGGACAGAGAGCTAGAAAATAGAACTACTCTTTGTATTTTACTTTCTCTGCACTTCTAGCTTTATGATGTATTCTCCATCTTTGATTTTGATTTCTAGAGCTATGAACAACTAAACCCCTTTCATTGGGTTAGGGAGCTCTGTTGTAATTTGATGGATCAATACTAGTTTTCATTATTCTTCTTCTTCTATCTTTTCTCTTGATTTTGCTTGAAAGCTTTCGATCTTCATTTAATTGGATAGTTATCTTGGAAAAGAAGCTATTCAAACTTGGATCTCTTCGGATCCTTGAAAGAGGAATGAAGAGATCAGCTTGAAATGCTTTCTCATGCTGGACCACATTGGGTGTGGATGGGTATGTGGCTATAACCCTCTCAACACTTGATTTGGGAAATGCATGTGGTATAATCAGTGACCATACTTCATCTCTTCTCATGAGCAATTGACCAAGGAATTGGCTATTGACCAAGATTTGAGAGATTGAACCACAAGAAATTGTTGTTCAATCACTTAAGATTGCCAAGGAGATCAATGAGTGCATTGATTGAGGAAGAGATGAGAATGAAATTGATCCGGAGAATGCAACATCTCCTGAGCCCAATGAACTCCCCATTTCTGATCTTACCCATTCTCTTTAATTTCTGCAATTTACTTTTATGAGCAATTCCCCCATTCCCAATTACAATTCTGCAATTTACTTTCAGTCATTTACTTTACCGCCATTTTATTTTCTGCAAGTATCAACTCTATTCATGGATTCGCTCAACTAGAACATTCCTCTAATTAAAGTTGCTTGATCAATCAATCCCTGTGGGATTCGACCTCACTCTATTGTGAGTTTTACTTGACGACAAATTCGGTACACTTGCCGAATGGAGATTTGTTGAGAGACAAATTTTCCCCCGATCAATAGGAGGGCCCAAAGGAATAAAATTCTGGCCTAAGCGGCTAAATCAAGCTGTCCCTAACCATGTGCTTGTGTCATGAAGGTCCAAGTGAAAAGCTTGAGACTGAGTGGTTAAAGTCATGATCCAAAGCAGAAAGAGTGTGCTTAAGAACTCTGGACACCTCTAACTGGCGACTTTAGCAAAGCTGAGTCACAATCTGAAAAGGTTCACCCAGTTATGTGTATGTGGCATTTATGTATCCGGTGGTAATATTGGAAAACAAAGTGCTTAGGGTCACGACCAAGACTCATAAAGTAGTTGTGTTCAAGAATCGACATACTGAACTAGGAGAATCAATAACACTATCTAAATTCTGAGTTTCTAATAGATGCCAATCATTATGAACTTCAAAGGATAAAGTGAGATTCCAAAACTGTTCAGAAGCAAAGAGCTACTAGCCCCGCTCATCTAATTGGGATTAAGTTTCATTGATTTTATGAGATTTATTGTATATTCTGTTCTTTTTATTCTATTTTTTTCAGTTGCTTGGAGACAAGCAACAATTTAAGTTTGGTATTGTGATGAGCGGATAATTTATACACTTTTTGGCATTGTTTTTAGGTAGTTTTTAGTATGATTTAGTTAGTTTTTAGTATATTTTTATTAGTTTTTATGAAAAATTCACATTTCTGGACTTTACTATGAGTTTGTGTGTTTTTCTGTGATTTCAAGTATTTTCTGGCTGAAATTGAGAGACCTGAGCAAAAATTGGATTCAGAGGCTGAAAAAGGACTGCAGATGTTGTTGGATTCTGACGTCCCTACACTCGAAATGGATTTTCGGGAGCTACATAAGCCCAATTGATGCGCTTTCAATTGCATTGGAAAGTAGACATCTTGGGTTTTCTATCAATGTATAATAGTTCATACTTTGCCCGAGATTTGATGGCCCAAATTGGCATCAAAACGCCGGTTAGAGACCCTTTTCTGGCGTTAAACGCCAGAACTGGCATAAAAGCTGGAGTTAAACGCCCAACCTGGCACCAAAGATGGTGTTTAACTCCAAAAGAAGCTTATGCACATGAAAGCTTCAATGTTCAGCCCAAGAACACACCAAGTGAGCCCCGAAAGTGGATTTTTGCATCATTTACTTATTTCTGTAAACCATAGGTTACTAGTTCACTATAAATAGGACCTTTTACTATTGTATTTTCATCTTTTTGATCATCTTTGATCTTGGGATCAGGTCTTTGAACCCCTTTTTTGATTGTTTCATGTTATTTGGGAGGCATGGCCGAATGGCCATTCCTAGACCTTGTTCTTATGTATTTTTAACGGTGGAGTTTCTACGCATCATAGATTAAGGTGTGGAGCTCTACTGTTCCTCATGAATTAATGTAATTACTACTGTTTTGTATCCAATTCAAGCTTATTCTTATTCTAAGATATCCATTCGCACTTCAACATGATGAATGTGATGATCAAGTGACACTCATCACCATTCTCACTTATGAACGCGTGCCTGACAACCACTTCCGTTCTACCTGAAAACAAGCTTGAATGCATATCTCTTGGCCTCCTAGTCCACGACACATGGTTGCCTCTCCTGACAACAGAGCCTTCCACTCCGTGAGATCAGAGTCTTCGTGGTATAAGCTAGAATTAATTGGCAGCATTCTTGAGATTCGGAAAGTCTAAACCTTGTCTGTGGTATTCCAAGTAGGATCTGGGATGGGATGACTGTGATGAGCTTCAAACATGTGAGTGCTGATACATGAAAACTTGTCTCTCAACAAATTTTCCTTCGGCAAGTATACCGAATTGTCGTCAAGTAAAACTCACAATAGAGTGAGGTCGAATCCCACAAAGATTGATTGGTCAAGCAATTTTAGTTAGAAGAATATGCTAGTTGAGCTAAACAGAATTTAGATTTAGATGCAGAAATTTAAATTACTGGAAAGTAAATAACAGAAATTAAAGTGCAGAATCTTAAATGGGGATTTGGGGTAATGAGCATGAAATTAAATTATAGAAAGTAAAGAGAATGGATAAGATCAGAAATGGGGAAATCATTGGGTACAGGAGATGTTGCATTCTCCGGATCAAGTTCATTCTCATCTCTTCCTTAATCTATGCATTCATTGATCTCCTTGGCAATCTTAAGTGATTGGATCCCAATTCCTTGGCAATCCAATCTCTCTAAGCTTGAACAATTGCCCAATTCTTTGATTTAATTGCTCATGGGAATAGATGACGTATGGTCACTGATTATACCACATGTATTTCCAAATCAAAGTGTTGGGAGGATTACATGTCACTATATCCGCCCAAACCCCAATTTGGTCCAACATGAGAAAGCATTTCTAGCATGATCTCCTCATCCCTTTTCCAAGGCTCAAATGAGATCCAATTATGGAGAGTTTCTTTTCCAAGACAACTAACCAATTGAATTAAGATCGAAAGCTTTCTAGTAAGATCAAGAGAAAAGAAAGAAAGAAGAAGAATGAAAACTATAATTGATCCATCAAATTACAACAGAGCTCCCTAACCCAATGAAGGAGTTTAGTTGTTCATAGATCTAGAAATGAAAAATGACAGAAAAGAAGAATCCATGCTAAAAGTGCAGAAAAGTAAATCTATAGAGAGTAGTTCCCAAAAGTGCCAAGCTTTCTAGTAAGATCAAAACTACTCCTATATATACTACTCCTCTTGATCTTCTAGTGAGTTCTTCAAGTCTTGGATGTGGGCTTTGGATCTTGAGTTGAAGCAGTTCTCATCTTTAGTGGGCCCAACTTGCAGAGAAAGATGAATTAGGCTTTGGGTATTTAGTAAGATTTAACATTGATTGCCATTGTGGGTTCGAGAACGTTAGTGGCATTCACTTTTTCCACTAACGTTCCAACCTCATATATCCACGTTAAATCCAACGTTAGTGGTCTTAACGTGACCACTAACGTTGCTTTCTCAAAACTTGGCTAACGTTATTGGGACTCACTTTTCCCAATAACGTTGGCTTATACCCCTTCGCAAACGTTAATGGGAATCACTTTTCCCATTAACGTTGCTTAATGCCCCTTTGTTCCTACGTTAGAGTCCACGTTAGTATAGCTAACGTTACTCTTAACGTAGATGTGATCCACCTTTGAAAGCGTTAGTGACACTCACCTTTGTCACTAATGCTCTAAATGCCATATTCTCTACGTTGGAACTCACGTTAACTAATTTAACGTGGCTCTTAACGTAGTAGTGATGCCACCTTCCAACGTTAGTGACAAAAGTGAGTGTCACTAACGTTGGCTCTTTGATCTCAACTCCACGTTAACTTTCACGTTAATAGTCTTAACGTGAAAGTTAACGTAGGCAATGCTAGATGGTCCAACATTAGTGACAAAAGTGATTGTCACTAACGTTGGCTTTTGTTTCCTCTTCCACATTAGAGTTCACGTTAACTAAGTTAACATGACTCTTAACGTGGATCATTGCCAAGTTCTCCAACGTTAGTGGTGTTCACTTTTACCATTAACGTTGGAGTTCCTTTTTCTTCTATGTTAACTACCACGTTAACTTAGTTAACATGGCAAGTAACGTTAGCTTTGGATGGCTTCGCAGGCGTTATTGGTGATCACTTTTCTCATTAATGTTGCAAGCTTTACCATTCCATGTTAATGTTCACGTTAACTAGGTTAACGTGAATACTAACGTGCTTCTTCCTTGCTTCCTTTGCCCTGACAACAAGCAATTAAGGTGCATCAAAGCTCTAGCCAAAGTCATGAGATTATGCATCATCAATTTATCATGCAATTCTAGCAAAATACTCATGAAATAATGCAAAGTTCACAAAAGTTGCTTGAATCAAGGTGTGAGTGTAATTTCATCCAAAACTTACCTTATTCACTAAGAAAATGCATGAAACTACCCTAAAACAGTAAAGAAAAGGTCAATGAAACTGGCCTAGATGCCTTGGCATCAAGTGTTGGGCGCAGTGACAGTGTGCAAAAGGATCAGTGGATCTTATTCTGACATGATCGAGAACCGATAGATGATTAGGCCTACGTAACCCGTAGCTGGACCATTTTCACTGAGAGGACAGACGGTAGCTGATGTGTGGAAAATGATCCAACACAAAACTCACCGGCAAGTGTACCGGGTCGCATCAAGTAATAAAACTCACGGGAGTGAGGTCGATCCCACAGGGATTGAAGGATTGAGCAATTTTAGTTTAGTGGTTGATTTAGTCAAGCGAATCAAGTATTGGTTGAGTGATTTTGTATCCAATAGTAAGTAAATAGCAGGAAATGTAAAGGGAGAGGGATGATTTGCAGAAATTAAATAGAATTGAAAGTAGAGGTGCTGAATCTTAAAGAACAAGAAATTAAATGACTAAAACTTAAAGTGCAAGAAATGTAACTTGCGGTAACTTAAAGTGCAAGAAATATAAATTGCTTGAATGAAAAAGGGATTTAAGGACTGGGAATTCAGAATTTAAGCAAGAGAAACTAAATTTCAACAATTATCAAAGCAAGATAAGAATCGAAATTGGCTAGATCTCAAACAGAAATGAAAATTTGAATGCAGCAGTGGTTCAGCAGAAGAACCATAAAGAAAATCAGATCTCAGGACTCCAGAGACTAGATAGCAGAGTCTAGATCTCAATTGCCTTCCTAGATCCAAGTTCACAAAGCAAGTAAAGAGAAATTGAAGATTGAAGCAGTAAAGGAAATGAAATTTAACTCAATTATGCAGAAGGAAAATCAAAGAGATCTTAAATGGAGATTGAGACAGAAGTTCCTCAATTCTTCACACTCAAGACTCAAACAAAACCCAGTAAAGAAAACAAAAAGATCAGAGGAAGAAGAAGTGAATTCTCTCCTCCAATTCTCAAGCTATTGCAGAAAACAGAAAAATGGAAAGTGAGCTCTCAAGTTGACTAAGGATGAAAATTAAAATGAAAGTCAGTTTTTCCTCTAATCCTAACTAACACCTATTTATACACTTTCTATTTTGGATCTAAGAATTTTGAGTGGGCTTGAAAGATGGGTGAAGAATTGAATTCAATTGGATTTTTAGATGAGTTTCAGCCCATATTGTTCCTAGGAGGCTGCTCTGCTCTTGTGGAGGGCAGAGCAGGGAAGCCTTGCATGTGGATCCAATTAGCGTGCCAAGTATGGGAGAGGCATCAGGATGCTACCCTGCCCTTGTGGAGAGTAGGGCAGTGGTGTCATGGTGCGTGCCTTGCTTCCCTGCCTGTGCTGTGATGCGCCAAGGATGCGCGCCCAAGCTCCCTTGTTACGTGTCAATTGTGCGTGCTGGCCGTGCCAAATTGTGCGTCATTCACCAAGGAATGCTGCTCTGCCCTCCTTGTGGGCAGCACAAGCTTTCCATGTTCTTGGGTGAGGTCCCAAGTTCGAAACTTGCTGGATGGCTTTTGTTGCCCCTTTTTTCTTGGTTTTCTTGGCACCAAAGTAGCGCCTAGTTTCTTGCTTCCTCAAGGTCTTGTGTTCGATCCTTGGAGGTTGAAAACAAGCTAATTTTGGCTTGTTTTCCTTTCATTTGAACTCTACTTCCTTTCCTCTTGAGCTTGGTTCGAAACCCATGGGTGGCACTTGAAGAACAATTTCCTTGAATTTTTCCATGAGGAGCCCGAAATTGCTCTTGAGGAGGGCAGGGCAGAATTTTTCCTTCCCTTATTTCTTGGCCTAGAATTGTGCTCCGCCCTCAAGGAGGGCAGGGCATTGAAGCCTTGAATGCTTGGTTCATTGTTGTGCTCCCTTGGAGGGCAGTGTGCTCTTGTGGAGAGTAGTGCGGCTTCCTTCCTTCCATGCGCCACGCTCTTTTCTTCCTTAGGCCACGCTTTCTTAAGCCACGCTTCATTCTTTTCTTCTTTTCTTCACCTACAAATAATCAAAACAACCAATCAAAGTATCACTAAATTCACAAGGTTTATAAATCAATTAAAATTCAATTAAATTTAGCTTAAACCTCATGATTTAGCATCAATTAAATGGTGGTTGTTTGATTCAAATAAAACATGCAATTCCACTCTAAATTGCTTACATATAGTACAAGAAAGTGCATAAAAACTAGTGAAACAAGTGAAATTAGCTTGAAAAATGGGTATATGATGACTTGTCATCACAACACCAAACTTAAATCTTGCTTGTCCCCAAGCAAGCATCAAAATTAAGAGAAAATGAAATGAAAATGAAAAGCATACATATCCTTATTAGGCAGTTAGTAGAACTTGGTTCATGGAGTTTTTATGCAGACAATGATAACTCAGTTATTGTTTGCTGTTACATAATATACACTTTTCCTCAAAGGCTTACTAAGCTTGCTATTATAAGGTTTACTTTTTACTTGCTCCCTTGCTAACTTTTCTTTTCTTATTTTGCTTAACAAGCTTATTATTCTTTGAAGGCTTCGTGTCAAATGTTCAGCGGCCTTTGGCTTTATTTTTACTCAACATTTCTTCACCACAGACACATGGCTCACTATTTTCTCCTAGGATCATTGATGCCCAGCACCTCTTTGGATAACTAAATGTTCTGTAGCCAGGTTGCTCTTTATTGTGGACTTTCAATTGGCCATCCCAAATCAGTTGATCTAAGTGGCCAGGTTTTGAAATACCCCTTAGAATTTACTTATCCAAGCATATCCTGGTATAAGAACACCACAGGCATGTGTCCTAGGGTCTAAGCTATTGGTGCGTAGCCTTATTATTTGTTTTTCTTACCACATTGGCCTTTTCTTCTTCCTTTTCTTTCTGTTTTGTTTTGTTCTCAAGGGACACTATTTTTCTTTACTGATAGAAACCTTTGTGACAGCAAGCTAGCTCACACTTCAATGAAAATGACATTATGCATTAATTATTTCATGAGTTATGCATTTAATCAAACACATATACCACCATTAACTTCCATTCTAACTTATGCAACATTGGACATTTACTTTCTAATCCAAACATTTCTCTTTTATTTAAGCATATGGGAAACAAAACAAAATTTAAAGCTAAGTGATGAATGACAAGCATTATGTAGATAAGCATACTTAATCAAACAACTTCACTTGCAACTAGATGAACACTTTAGCAAGACATACAAGAATTCCTGAATTAAAATATTTCACAACAATAAGGATTAAGTGTAGATACAACCTTTTGGGTTGCAGCTTTTCATTCTTCCTCTTGTTGTATCCCTTTTGAGTCACAATGCAAATTGTCTTCAATTGTTGGCTAATTTCCTGCATAATTCTCAAAAGTTGCTTGCTTCTCAAGCCCTTAAATGAATGGTTAGTATGCATAAATTGAGTGTGTCTTTTGGATTAATTTTGGTGTAGGAACACCAAACTTAATTGCTTGCCACTGCCTCTGATGCAACAAGTTAACCATATGTGGAACCTTGTGTCCTTGCTAAAGGTTATGGAATTAAAACTAGAAAGCAGTTAAATAGTTGAATAATTTGTCTGATTGCTAGGAGCTAGCAATGTGCAAGAAGTGAGAATGTGTTTTTAAATGAGATTTTGGTGGAACACCAAACTTAGAATCCTTCATTCTTCCTTAAATTGTTTTGGTGTGCAACACCAAACTTAGCTCCTTACAATGCATACTAATTATTCAACATTTTTATTAAAAAAGCTATGAAAAGAAACTACCTCAGGTTGGGTTGCCTCCCAACAAGCGCTTCTTTATTGTCACTAGCTTGACATCCTTCATTGTTGCTTCAAGAAGGCTGTAGGCTCTGAACCTCTTTTTCGTTGTCCCATTGTCCTCCTAGGTACAGTTTTGATCTGTGACCATTTGCTGTGAATTGACTCTTCGTTGCTTCGTCTAGCAATTCAATACTTCCATAAGGAAAGACCTTGGTTACCAAATATGGACCAGTCCACTTAGATTTAAGCTTGCAAGGGAACACCTTGAGTCGTGAGTTGTACAAGAGTACTTGCTGTCCAGGTTTGAATTCTTTCTTCAAGATCTTCCTGTCATGCCACCTCTTGGCTTTTTCCTTGTATATCTTGGCATTTTCATAGGCTTCTAGCCTAAATTCATCCAGCTCATTTAGCTGCAACAACCTTTTCTCCCCTGCTGCTTCAGAGTCAAGATTTAAGAGTTTAGTATCCCAAAAAGCTTTGTGTTCAAGCTCTACAGGGAGGTGACAAGATTTGCCATATAATAGCTGAAAGGGGGACTTCCCAATGGGTGTTTTGAAAGCTGTTCTGTATGCCCAGAGTGCATCTTCCAACTTCCTAGCCCAATCCTTTCTTGTGCTTCCTACTGTCTTCTCTAGAGTCTTCTTCAATTTTCTGTTTGCTAATTCAGCCTGCCCGTTAGTCTGAGGGTGGTATGGTGTGCCTACTTTATGAATAACTCCATATTTATGAAGAAGTTTTTCCATTTGTTTGTTACAAAAATGACCACCACCATCACTAATAAGACCCTTGGGCACTCCATATCTAGTGAAAATATGCTTCTTGAGGAATTGAAGGACAATTTGCACATCACAGGTAGTTGTGGCTATGGCTTCCACCCACTTTGAGACATACTCCACTGCTACCAAGATATATCTGAAAGAATAGGAAGGGGGAAAGGGTCCCATGAAGTCAATGCCCCATAGATCAAATAATTCTAATTCCAAAATGAAATTCTGCGGCATCTCATTCCTTCTTGTCAATCCTCCTGCTCTCTGGCATCCATTACATTGGTGAACAAACTCTCTGGCAATTTTGAAGATAGTTGGCCAATAGAAGCCACTCTGTAATATCTTTGCAGCTGTTCTTTCTGGACCAAAGTGTCCACCATAAGCTGAGCCATGGCAATGCCACAATATATCCCTTATTTCACTCTCAGGGACACACCTTCTAATCAGTCCATCAGAACATCTCTTGAACAGGAAGGGTTCATCCCACAAGAATTTCCTTGCTTTATTGATTAACTTCTTCACTTGTTGCTTAGAGAACTCTTAAGGTATCTTCCTCCCCACTTTGTAGTTTGCTATGTCAGCAAACCAAGGTGTTTGCTGGATCTGTAAAAGGTATTCATCTGGAAAGCTTTCATTCACGGGTTGGGAGGCTTTTTGAATTGTTTTTTGTGGTAGCCTCGACAAATGATCAGCAACTCAGTTTTCAGTGCTCTTCCTGTCATTTACTTCAATGTCAAACTCTTGTAGGAGCAATATCCACCTGATAAGTCTTGGTTTAGCATCCTGCTTTGACATCAAATACTTAAAGGCAGCATGGTCAGTATAAACCACGATTTTGGACCCTATCAAGTATGATCTAAACTTATCAAATGCATAAACTACAACTAATAATTCCTTCTCTGTTGTGGTGTAATTTTTTTGAGCCTCATTCAACACCTTACTTGCATAATATATGACATGATGCAAGTTTCCCTTCTTTTGTCCAAGCACAGCACCAATTGCAATATCACTTGCATCACACATGAGTTCAAAAGGTAGTTCCCAATCCGGGGGTGTGATGATTGGTGCTGTTGTGAGTCTGTTTTTTAAAGTTTCAAAGGCATGCTGGCAGTTTTCATCAAAAACAAAAGAATTATCAATCATTAACAGATTACTCAAAGGTTTGGCTATTTTAGAAAAATCCTTGATAAACCTTCTATAAAATCCTGCATGCCCCAAGAAACTTCTAACAGATTTCACATTAGTTGGTGGAGGGAGCTTCTCTATGATCTCCACTTTTGCCTTGTCAACCTCTATCCCTTTTCTTGAAACTTTGTGACCAAGAACAATCCCCTCGGGCACCATGAAATGGCACTTCTCCTAGTTCAAAACCAAATTAGTTTCTTGGCACCATTTCAAGACAAGAGTTAGATGTTTCAGGCAAGCATTGAAATTGTCACCAAAAATAGAAAAGTCATCCATGAAAACCTCTAAAAACTTTTCGACCATATCTGAAAAAATGGAGAGCGTACACCTTTGAAAGGTGGCTGGGGCATTGCATAGCCCAAACGGCTTCCTTCTATAGGCAAAAACTCAAAATAGACATGTGAATGTAGTCTTTTCTTGGTCCCTTGGATCTACCACTATCTGATTATACCCAGAATAGCCATCCAGGAAGCAATAGTAAGCATGGCCAGCCAATCTTTCAAGCATCTGGTCAATGAAGGGGAGTGGGAAGTGATCTTTGCGTGTGGCGTCATTCTGCCTCCTATAGTCAAGACACATCCTCCATCCTGTCACAGTTTTTGTGGGAGTGAGTTCATTTTTCTCATTAACAATGACTGTCATCCCACCCTTCTTTGGTACCACTTGAATTGGGCTTATCCATGAGCTATCAGATATAGGGTAGATTATCCCTGTATTCCACAACTTCATTACTTCCTTCTGGACAACTTCCTTCATTGTGGGATTTAGCCTTCTCTGAGGTTGAACCACTGGTTTGGAATTGTCCTCCAAGAGGATTTTATGCATACACACTGCAGGGCTGATACCTTTCAAGACATCAATGGTCCATCCTAAAGCATCATTGTGAGCTCTGAGTACATCAAGAAGTTCTCCTTCTTCTTTTTTTGTCAGGGATGAATTGATGATCACTGGGAAACTCTCTGATGTGCCAAGGAATGCATATTTGAGATGGGTGGGTAATGGCTTCAATTCTTGTTTTTGTACTTCTTCTTTCTTGCTTAGTTTCACCTATTTGTCAATAGAGATCTCAGCTGCTTTTTCCTCTCTTGTCTCTTGATTATCTTCCTCTTCTTGTTCATGATGATTAGTGTCTAACATTTCTTCCACCAGGCTTTCTATCATGTCCACTCTCAGGTAATCCTCTTGCTCAGGAGGGTGTTGCATTGACTTGAAAACATTTATGACCATTTGCTCATTGTGTACTCTGAAGATCATCTCTCCCTTTTCCACATCGATAATAGCTCTTGCAGTTGCTAGAAATGGTCTTCCCAAGATGATTGAATTATTTCCTTCCTGTTCAATGTCCAAGATCACAAAATCCGTAGGGAAGATAAACTCCCCAACCTTTACTAACAGATTCTCCACAATTCCATTAGGTGTCTTAATTGATCTATCAGCCATGACTAGTGACATCCTAGTGGGTTTGAGTTCTTTTATCGCAAGCTTCCTCATCATGGACAGGGGCATTAAATTGATACTAGCTCTAAGATCATAAAGAGCCTTGTCTAATGTCATTTTGCCTATGGTGCAAGCAACTACAAAACTCCCTGGATCTTTAAGCTTTGGTGGGATTCCCTTTTGAAGCACAATGCTACATTCTTCAGTGAGTAGCACAGTCTCCTTCTCCAGCCAACTTATTTTCTTGTTGATAAGTTCCTTAAAAAACTTGGCATATAGAGGCATTTGCTCCAATGCCTCAGCCAAGGGTATGTTGATCTCTAGCTTCTTGAAAGTCTCGAGGAACTTATGAAAGTGCTGATCCTTTGCTTCTTTATGGAATCTCTGTGGATAAGGTAGTAGAGGTATAAGTCTCTTCTCTACTTGCTGCTGTCTTGGATTTGGCTCTTCCATTATCTGCTTTCCCTTCTTTAAATTTTGTGGTTGGTTGTTCTCTTCTTTGAGCTTTTCTGGGACATTCTTGCTTGTTATGTTCTTGTTGTTAGCTCCCTCTTTCTCTGTTGGTTCTTTGTCACTTTCCATAGGCTTCTTGGTTGCCCCTTTGTTACTGTCCACCAATGTCTTTCCACTCCTTAGTTGCACAACTTTGCACTCTTCTTTCGGATTAGGAATGGTGTCGCTTGGTAGTGAGCTTGAAGGTCTCTCAATAGAAATCTGCTTGGAGATTTGTCCAATCTGCCTCTCTAGGCTCTTCATGGAAGCTTCCTAGTTCTTTGTTGTCATTTTTTGGTTCTTCATCATCTTCTCCATGAGCATCTCTAGATTAGTAATCCTCTGAGAATCTTGTGAGATTGGTTGGTTTTGGGGTGTTGATGGATGATGGTAAGTATTTTGGTTGATGGCTTGGTTATTGGATGGATAATGGTTGGAGTTGGGGTAATTGTTTTGAGGTTTTCTGTAAGGATTTTGGTTAGTTGGCTGATGGTTGTAATTTTGGTTGTTTCTTGGAGTGTTTTGAGCTGATTTCCTCTGTGATGGTTGTTGGTTTTGGTTGTGGTTATCTCCCCGCCTAAGGTTTGGGTGGTTCTTCCAAGATGGATTGTAGGTGTCACCATACACCTCATTTGATCTGGAATTTTGGTTGTGCATATACTGCACTTGCCCTTGTTGCTGTTCTTCTTGGTTCTCCTCATTCTGCCCCCAAGGATTTGATGGTTGGCTTGTGGCATTCACTGATGCAACCTGTAGGCTATCAATTCTCTTGGGCATTTGCTCAAATTGTTGCTAAATCTGCTACTGCATCACTTTGTGTTGAGCCAAAATTGTATCCACTCCTTCCAATTCTAGCACTCCCTTCCTCTGTGATGGTTGGCGTTGCCTTTGGTGAGCAAAGAAGTATTGGTTGTTGGCCACCATATCAATGAGGTTTTGAGCTTCCTCTGCAGTTTTCATCAATTGCAATGATCCTTCAGCTGAGTGATCAAGTGCCTCTTGAGCTTTTAGAGTGAGTCCTTCATAGAAATTCTGCAGCGTATCCCACTCAGTGAACATCTCTGGTGGACATTTCCTCAGCAAGGCCTTATATCTTTCCCATGCCTCATATAGATTTTCAGTATCCATTTGGCTGAATGTCTACACCTCAGTCTTCAATCTTATGATCCTTCGAGGGGGATAAAATTTGGCAAGAAACTTTCTAACCAAATCATCCCAAGTGTTGATGCTCTCCTTTGGAAATGTTTCTAGCCATTGAGTGGCTTTGTCCCTGAGAGAGAATGGGAATAATAGAAACTTGTATATGTCAGGGTGCACTCCATTGCTTTTAACTGTGTCACAGATCCTCAAGAAAGTGGATAGATGTTGGTTCAGGTCCTCCAATGGTCCTCCTCCAAAAGAGCAGTTGTTTTGGACCAATGTGTTGAGTTGTGGCTTCAGTTCAAAGTTGTTTGCATTGACATTAGGGGTGAGAATGCTACTCTCACAATGTCTAGCATTTGCAAAAGTATAGGAGGCCAGTACTCTCCTCTGTTGTGGGTTATTGTTGGCCCCTCCTTCTGGTGGATTGGTTGAACATTCCTCCATGTCTTGAAATTCTTCTTCTGACTCCTCCTCTCCAACAATGTTTATCCCTCTTTCAGCTCTTCTTAATCTCCTAAAGGTTCGTTCGTCTTGTTCATGAAAGGTGGGTATAGCTCTTCTTGTATCTGTCATATAAACAAAACACAAGAAACACAGAACCAGAAAACCAGTGAAACTTCAATCTATTGCTAGAATGAGGTTTTGTTTAGCTTAGGCAACTAGTCAAACAGTTAATATGTTAGTTAAGAACAAAAGAAAAAAAAATGCTTAATCTAGATCTCCACTTCACTTAATCATTGTCAATCTATTTCAATCCCCGGCAACGGCGCCAAAAACTTGATGTGTGAAAAACGATCCAACACAAAACTCACCGGCAAGTGTACTGGGTCGCATCAATTAATAAAACTCACGGGAGTGAGGTCGATCCCACAGTGATTGAAGGATTGAGCAATTTTAGTTTAGTGGTTGATTTAGTCAAGCGAATCAAGTATTGGTTGAGTGATTTGTATCCAACAGTAAGTAAATAGTAGGAAATGTAAAGGGAGAGGGATGATTTGCAGAAATTAAAGAGAACTGAAAGTAGAGGTGCTGAATCTTAAAGAACAAGAAATTAAATGACTGAAACTTAAAGTGCAAGAAATGTAAATTGCAGTAACTTAAAGTGCAAGAAATATAAATTGCTTGAATGAAAAAGGGATTTAAGGACTGGGAATTCAGAATTTAAGCAAGAAAAACTAAATTTCAACAATTATCAAAGCAAGATAAGAATCGAAATTGGCTAGATCTCAAACAGAAATGGAAATTTGAATGCAGCAGTGGTTCAGCAGAAGAACCATAAAGAAAATCAGATCTCAAGACTCCAGAGACTAGATAGCAGAGTCTAGATCTCAATTGCCTTCCTAGATTCAAGTTCACAAAGCAAGTAAATAGAAATTGAAGATTGAAGCAGTAAAGGAAATGAAATTTAACTCAATTATGCAGAAGGAAAATCAAAGAGATCTTAAATGGAGATTGAGACAGAAGTTCCTCAATTCTTCACACTCAAGACTCAAACAAAACCCAGTAAAGAAAACAAAAAGATCAGAGGAAGAAGAAGTGGATTCTCTCCTCCAATTCTCAAGCTATTGCAGAAAACAAAAAATGGAAAGTGAGCTCTCAAGTTGACTAAGGATGAAAATTAAAATGAAAGTCAACTTTTCCTATAATCCTAACTAACACCTATTTATACACTTTCTATTTTGGATCTAAGAATTTTGAGTGGGCTTGAAAGATGGGTGAAGAATTGAATTCAGTTGGATTTTTAGATGAGTTTCAGCCCATATTGCTCCCAGGAGGCTGCTCTACTCTTGTGGAGGGCAGAGTAGGGAAGCCTTGCATGTGGATCCAATTAGCGTGCCAAGTATGGGAGAGGCATCAGGATGCTGCCTTGCCCTTGTGGAGAGCAGGGCAGTGGTGTCATGGTGCGTGCCTTGCTTCCCTGCCCGTGCTGTGATGCGCCAAGGATGCGCGCCCAAGCTCCCTTGTTGCGCGTCAATTGTGCGTGCTGGCCGTGCCAAATTGTGCGCCATGCACCAAGGAATGCTGCTCTGCCCTCCTTGTGGGCAGCGCAAGCTTTCCTTGTTCTTGGGTGAGGTCCCAAGTTCGAAACTTGCTGGATGGCTTTTGTTGTCCCTTTTTTCTCGGTCTTCTTGGCACCAAAGTAGCGCCTAGTTTCTTGCTTCCTCAGGGTCTTGTGTTCGATCCTTGGAGGTTGAAAACAAGCTAATTTTGGCTTGTTTTCCTTTCATTTGAACGCTACTTCCTTCCCTCTTGAGCTTGGTTCGAAACCCATGGGTGGCACTTGGAGAACAATTTCCTTGAATTTTTCCATGAGGAGCCCGAAATTGCTCTTGAGGAGGGCAGGGAAGAATTTTTCCTTCCCTTATTTCTTGGCCTAGAATTGTGCTCCGCCCTCAAGGAAGGCAGGGCAGTGAAGCCTTGAATGCTTGGTTCATTGTTGTGCTCCCTTGGAGGGCAGTGTGCTCTTATGGAGAGTAGTGTGGCTTCCTTCCTTCCATGCGCCACACTTTTTTCTTCCTTGGGCCACGCTTTCTTAAGCCACACTTCATTCTTTTCTTCTTTTCTTCACCTACAAATAATCAAAACAACCAATCAAAGTATCACTAAATTCACAAGGTTTATAAATCAATTAAAATTCAATTAAATTTAGCTTAAACCTCATGATTTAGCATCAATTAAATGGTGGTTGTTTGATTCAAATAAAACATGCAATTCCACTCTAAATTGCTTACTTATAGTACAAGAAAGTGCATAAAAACTAGTGAAACAAGTGAAAATAACTTGAAAAATGGGTATATGATGACTTGTCATCACAACACTAAACTTAAATCTTGCTTGTCCCCAAGCAAGCATCAAAATTAAGAGAAAATGAAATGAAAAAGAAAAGCATACATATCCTTATTAGGCAATTAGTAGAACTTGGTTCATGGAGTTTTTATGCAGACAATGATAACTCAGTTATTGTTTGCTGTTACATAATATACACTTTTCCTCAAAGGCTTACTAAGCTTGCTATTATAAGGTTTGCTTTTTACTTGCTCCCTTGCTAACTTTTCTTTTCTTATTTTGCTTAACAAGCTTATTATTCTTTGAAGGCCTTGGTGTCAAATGTTGCAGCAGCCTTTGGCTTTATTTTTACTCAACATTTCTTCACCACAGACACATGGCTCACTATTTCCTCCTAGGATCATTGATGCCCAGCACCTCTTTGCATAACTAAATGTTCTGTAGCCAGGTTGCTCTTTATTGTGGACTTTCAATTAGCCATTCCAAATCAGTTGATCTATGTGGCCAGGTTTTGAAATACCCTTTAGAATTTACTTATCCAAGCATATCCTTGTACAAGAACACCACAGGCATGTGTCCTAGCGTCCAAGCTATTGGTTCCTAGCCTTAATATTTGTTTTTCTTGCCACATTGGCTTTTTCTTCTTCCTTTTCTTTCTGTTTTGTTTTGTTCTCAAGGGATTCTTTTTTCTTTACTGATAGAAACCTTTATGACAGCAAGCTAGCTCACACTTTAATGAAAATGACATTATGCAACAATTATTTCATGAGTTATGCATTTAATCAAACACATATACCACCATTAACTTCCATTCTAACTTATGCAACATTGGACATTTACTTTCTAATTCAAACATTTCTCTTTTATTTAAGCATATGGGAAACAAAACAAAATTTAAAGCTAAGTGATGAATGACAAGTATTATGCAGATAAGCATACTAAATCAAACAACTTCACTTGCAACTAGATGAACACTTTAGCAAGACATACAAGAATTCCTAAATTAAAATATTTCACAACAATAAGGATTAAGTGTAGATACAACCTTTTGGGTTGCAGCTTTTCATTCTTCCTCTTGTTGTATCCCTTTTGAGTCACAATGCAAATTGTCTTCAATTGTTGGCTAATTTCCTGCATAATTCTCAAAAGTTGCTTGCTTTTCAAGCCCTTAAATGAATGGTTAGTATGCATAAATTGAGTGTGTCTTTTGGATTAATTTTGGTGTAGGAACACCAAACTTAATTGCTTGCCACTGCCTCTGATGCAACAAGTTAACCATATGTGGAACCTTGTATCCTTGCTAAAGGTTATGGAATTAAAACTAGAAAGCAGTTAAATAGTTGAATAATTTGTCTGATTGCTTGGAGCTAGCATTGTGAAAGAAGTGAGAATGTGTTTTTAAATGAGATTTTGGTGGAACACCAAACTTAGAATCCTTCATTCTTTCTTAAATTGTTTTGGTATGCAACATCAAACTTAGCTCCTTGCAATGCATACTAATTATTCAACATTTTTATTGAAAAAGCTATGAAAAAAAAACTACCTCAGGTTGGGTTGCCTCCCAACAAGCGCTTCTTTATTGTCACTAGCTTGACATCCTTCATTGTTGCTTCAAGAAAGTTGTAAGCTCTGAACCTCTTTTTCCTTGTCCCATTGTCCTCCTAGGTACATTTTTGCTCTGTGACCATTTGCTGTGAATTGACTCTTCGTTGCTTCGTCTAGCAATTCAATACTTCCATAAGGAAAGACCTTGGTTACCAAATATGGACCAGTCCACTTAGATTTAAGCTTGCAAGGGAACACCTTGAGTCGTGAGTTGTACAAGAGTACTTGCTGTCCAGGTTTGAATTCTTTCTTCAAGATCTTCCTGTCATGCCACCTCTTGGCTTTTTCCTTGTATATCTTGGCATTTTCATAGGCTTCTAGCCTAAATTCATCCAGCTCATTTAGCTGCAACAACCTTTTCTCCCCTGCTGCTTCAGAGTCAAGATTTAAGAGTTTAGTATCCCAAAAAGCTTTGTGTTCAAGCTCTACAGGGAGGTGACAAGATTTGCCATATAATAGCTGAAAGGGGGACTTCCCAATGGGAGTTTTGAAAGCTGTTCTGTATGCCCAGAGTGCATCTTCCAACTTCCTAGCCCAATCCTTTCTTGTGCTTCCTACTGTCTTCTCTAGAATCTTCTTCAATTCTCTGTTTGCTAATTCAGCCTGCCCGTTAGTCTGAGGGTGGTATGGTGTGGCTACTTTATGAATAACTCCATATTTATAAAGAAGTTTCTCCATTTGTTTGTTACAAAAATGACCACCACCATCACTAATAAGACCCTTGGGCACTCCATATCTAGTGAAAATATGCTTCTTGAGGAATTGAAGGACAATTTGCGCATCATAGGTAGTTGTGGCTATGGCTTCCACCCACATTGAGACATACTCCACTGCTACCAAGATATATCTAAAAGAATAGGAAGGGGGAAAGGGTCCCATGAAGTCAATGCCCCATAGATCAAATAATTCTAATTCCGAAATAAAATTCTGCGGCATCTCATTCCTTCTTGTCAATCCTCCTGCTCTCTAGCATTCATTACATTGGTGAACAAACTCTCTGGCATCTTTGAAGATAGTTGGCCAATAGAAGCCACTCTGCAGTATCTTTGCAGCTGTTCTTTCTGGACCAAAGTGTCCACCATAAGCTGAGCCATGGCAATGCCACAATATATCCCTTATTTCACTCTCAGGGACGCACCTTCTAATCACTCCATCAGAAAATCTCTTGAACAGGAAGGGTTCATCCCACAAGAATTTCCTTACTTCATTGATTAACTTCTTCACATGTTGCTTAGAGAACTCTTGAGGTATCTTCCTCCCCACTTTGTAGTTTGCTATGTCAGCAAACTAAGGTGTTTGCTGGATCTATAAAAGGTGTTCATCTGGAAAGCTTTCATTCACAGGTTGGGAGGCTTTTTGAATTATTTCTCGTGGTAGCCTCGACAAATGATCAGCAACTCGGTTTTCAGTGCCCTTCTTGTCCTTTACTTCAATGTCAAACACTTGTAGGAGAAATATCCACCTGATAAGTCTTGGTTTAGCATCCTGCTTTGACATCAAATACTTAAGGGCAGCATGGTTAGTATAAACCACAATTTTGGACCCTATCAAGTATGATCTAAACTTATCAAATGCATAAACTACAGCTAATAATTCCTTCTCTGTTGTGGTGTAATTTTTTTGAGCCTCATTCAACACCTTACTTGCATAATATATGACATGATGCAAGTTTCCCTTCTTTTGTCCAAGCACAACACCAATTGCAATATCACTTGCATCACACATGAGTTCAAAAGGTAGTTCTCAATCCGGGGGTGTGATGATTGGTGCTGTTGTGAGTCTGATTTTAAAGTTTCAAAGGCATGCTGGCAGTTCAAAAACAAAAGGATTATCAATCATTAACAGATTACTCAAAGGTTTGGCTATTTTAGAAAAATCCTTGATAAACCTTCTATAAAATCCTGCATGCCCCAAGAAACTTCTAACAGATTTCACATTAGTTGGTGGAGGGAGCTTCTCTATGATCTCCACTTTTGCCTTGTCAACCTCTATCCCTTTTCTTGAAACTTTGTGACCAAGAACAATCCCCTCGGGCACCATGAAATGGCACTTCTCCCAGTTCAAAACCGAATTAGTTTCTTGGCACCGTTTCAAGACAAGAGTTAGATGTTTCAGGCAAGCATTGAATTCAGTTGGATTTTTAGATGTGTTTCAGCCCATGTTGCTTCCAGGAGGTTGCTCTGCTCTTGTGGAGGGCAGAGCAGGGAAGCCTTGCATGTGGAACCAATTAGCGTGCCAAGTATGGGAGAGGCATCAAGATGCTGCCCTGCCCTTGTGGAGAGCAGGGCAGTGGTGTCATGGTGCGTGCCTTGCTTCCCTGCCCGTGCTGTGATGCGCCAAGGATGCGCGCCCAAGCTCCCTTGTTGTGCGTCAATTGTGCGTGCTGGCCGTGCCAAATTGTGCGCCATGCACTAAGGAATGCTGCTCTGCCCTCCTTGTGGGCAGAGCAAGCTTTCCATGTTCTTGGGTGAGGTCCCAAGTTCGAAACTTGCTGGATGGCTTTTGTTGCCCCTTTTTTCTTGGTTTTCTTGGCACCAAAGTAGCGCCTAGTTTCTTGCTTCCTCAAGGTCTTGTGTTCGATCCTTGGAGGTTGAAAACAAGCTAATTTTGGCTTGTTTTCCTTTCATTTGAACGCTACTTCCTTCCCTCTTGAGCTTGGTTCGAAACCCATGGGTGGCACTTGGAGAACAATTTCCTTGAATTTTTCCATGAGGAGCCCGAAATTGCTCTTGATGAGGGCAGGGAAGAATTTTTCCTTCCCTTATTTCTTGGCCTAGAATTGTGCTCCGCCCTCAAGGAGGGCAGGGCAGTGAAGCCTTGAATGCTTGGTTCGTTGTTGTGCTCCCTTGGAGGGCAGTGTGCTCTTGTGGAGAGCAGTGTGGCTTCCTTCCTTCCATGCGCCACACTCTTTTCTTCCTTGGGCCATGCTTTCTTAAACCACGCTTCATTACTTTCTTCTTTTCTTCACCTACAAATAATCAAAACAACCAATCAAAGTATCAGTAAATTCACAAGGTTTATAAATCAATTAAAATTCAATTAAATTTTGCTTAAACCTCATGATTTAGCATCAATTAAATGGTGGTTGTTTGATTCAAATAAAACATGCAATTCCACTCTAAATTGCTTACTTATAGTACAAGAAAGTGCATAAAAACTAGTGAAACAAGTGAAATTAGCTTGAAAAATGGGTATATGATGACTTGTCATCAGTAGCCATTGACAATGGTGATCCCCAACATACAGCTTGCTATGGAAAGGAGTATGAATGATTGGATGAAGGCAATAGGAAAGAAAAGATTCAGGAGGAATAAAGCATCTCCATATGCTTATCTGGAATTCCCACCAACGAATTACATAAGTATCTCTATCCTATTTTATGTTTTATCTATCTTTTAATTATCAAAACCCTATAACCATTTGAATCTGCCTGAATGAGATTTACAAGGTGACCATAGCTTGCTTCAAGCCGATAATCTTCGTGGGATCGACCCTTACTCACGTAAGGTATTACTTGGACGACCTAGTGCACTTGCTGGTCAGCTGCACGGAGTTGTGAAAGAAGTGTGAGAATCCCGATTTAATGTACCAGGTAGGTAGGGATCCTGTGGGATCCACAGATCCTGAGGTGTCAAGGATTTCTCATCCATGCACCTTTCTGACGTTTAAACGCCTTCTGTGTGGCATTTCTGGCGTTAAACGCCAGGCTGATGCCCCTTTCTGGTGTTAAACGCCAGTCTGGCTGCCAGTTCTGGCGTTTAACGCTCAGAATGCTGCCAGACTGGGCGTTAAACGCCCATTCTACTACCCTTACTGGCGTTTAATGCCAGCCAAACACCAGACACCCTTTTCTAGTGTTAAACGCCAGAGAGCCTTGTCCAAGGATAGTTTACCTATAGTGCATGACACTACAAAGCTCCCTGGATCTTTAAGTTTTGATGGGATTCCTTTTTGGAGCACGGCACTACATTCCTCACTAAGCATCACCGTTTCCTTCTCATTCCAATCTCTTTTCTTGTTGATGAGCTCTTTTAAGAACTTGGCATATAAAGGCATTTGCTCCAATGCTTCAGCTAAAGGTATGTTGATCTCCAACTTCTTGAAAGTCTCAAGAAATTTGTGGAAATGCTGATCCTTTGTTTCCTTGTGAAATCTCTGTGGATAAGGTAGTGGTGATGTTGAGCTCTTCTCCACTTGATGTTGTTTTGGAATTGGTTCCTCCAAGATCTTCTTTCCTTTCTTCAAATTCTGTGGTTTGTTGTTCTCTTCTGTGAGTTCTCCTGGGACATTCTTGCTTATCATGTCTTTGTTGATGGCTTCATCATTCTTTGTTGGTTCAGTGTCATTCTCCATAAGCTTCTTTGTTGCTCCTTGGTTACCATCCACTAACATCTTTCCACTTCTTAGTTGCACGACCTTGCATTCTTCCTTTGGGTTGGGAATGGTATCACTAGGTAGTGAACTTGATGGTTTTTCAACAGAAATCTTCTTAGAGATTTGTCCAATCTGCCTCTCTAGGTTCTTCATGGAGGCTTCTTGGTTCTTTGTTGTCAATTCTTGGTTCTTCATCAGTTTCTCCATGAGCAGCTCTAGATTGGTGATTCTCTGTGAGTCTTGTGAGATGGGTTGATTTTGGGGTGTTGATGGATGATGATAAGTGTTTTGGTTAGTTGGGTGGTTATTTGGTGGGTATTGGTTAGAATTTGGGTAGTTGTTTTGTGGTTTTCTGTATGAGTTTTGGTTAGTGTTTGGCTGGGGGTTGTGGTTTGTGTTTTTCCAATTGTTCTGGCCTGTGTTTCTTTGCCATGGTTGTTGGTTTTGGTTCTGGTTATCTCCCCATCTGAGGTTGGGATGATTCTTCCAAGATGGATTGTAAGTATCCCCATAGACTTCATTTGTTCCAGGATTTTGGTTGTGCATGTATTGGACTTGCTCTTGTTGTTGCTCTTCTTGAGTTTCTTCATTTTGCACCCAAGTGGTTGGTGGTTGGCTTGTGGTGCTCACTGCTGCCACTTGCAAGCCATCAATTCTTTTGGCCATTTGCTCAAACTGTTGTTGAATCTGCTGCTGCATCATCTTGTTTTGAGCTAAGATTGAATCCACTCCTTCCAACTCCATTACTCCTCTTCTCTGTGATGGTTGGCGTTGTCTTTGATGAGCAAAGAAATATTGGTTGTTGGCCACCATATCAATGAGGTTTTGAGCTTCCTCTGTGGTTTTCATGAGTTGTAATGAACCTCCGGCAGAGTGATCAAGAGCTTCTTGAGCTTTAAGAGTGAGTCCTTCATAGAAATTCTGCAACTTGTCCTACTCAGTGAACATCTCTGGTGGACATTTCCTCAATAAAGCCTTATATCTTTCCCATGCTTCATATAAGTTCTCGGCCTCCAATTGAGTGAACGTTTGAACCTCTGTCTTCAACCTTAGGATTCTTTGAGGTGGATAGAATTTGGCAAGAAACTTGCTCACCAAGTCATCCCAAGTGTTGATGCTTTCTTTTGGAAAGGTCTCTAGCCATTGAGTGGCTTTATCTCTGAGAGAGAATGGGAAGAGCAGCAACTTGTAACTATCAGGAGGTACACCATTGGTTTTCACCGTGTCACAAATTCTCAAGAAGGTAGACAGATGTTGATTTGGATCCTCCAAAGGCCCTCCTCCAAAAGAACAATTGTTTTGAACCAGAGTGATGAGTTGTGGCTTTAGTTCAAAATTGTTTGCATTGACATTGGGAGGAAGAATGCTACTCCCACAATGCCTAGCATTTGTAAATGTGTATGAAGCCAAGACTCTTCTCTGTTGTTGATTATTGTTGGCTCCTTCTCCTGGTTGATTGGTATCTCCTTCCATCTCTTGGAATTCCTCCTCAGATTCTTCTTCTCCAATAACGTTCTTCCCTCTTTCAGCTCTTCTTATTCTCCGAAGAGTTCTTTGATCAATTTCAGAGATGATAGGGGAAGATCTTCCTGTACCTGACATACAAACACACAACAATAAACACACAGACCCAGAAAGCCAATGAAACTTCACTCTATAGCTAGAATGAAGGTTTAGTTAGTTTAAGCAAAAATTCAAACAGTTAGTGTGTTAGTAAGAATTAGAATAACAGAAAAGAAAAAGTGCTTAATCTAGACCTCCACTTCACTTAATCATTGTCAATCTATTTCAATCCCCGGCAACGGCGCCAAAAACTTGATGTGTGGAAAACGATCCAACATAAAACTCACCGGCAAGTGTACCGGGTCGCATCAAGTAATAATAACTCACATGAGTGAGGTCGATCCCACAGGGATTGAAGGATTGAGCAATTTTAATTTAGTGGTTGATTTAGTCAAGCGAATCAAGTTTTGGTTGAGTGGGTTGTATTTAACAGAAGATAAATTGCTTGAAATGTAAAGGGAGAGGGGAAATTGCAGTAAATTAAAGAACAGGAAAGTAAAATAAACTGAATATTAAAGAACAAGAAATTAAATGACTGAAACTTAAAGTGCAAGAAATGTAAATTGCAGTAGCTTAAATGGCAAGAAATATAAATTGCTTGAATGTAAAAGGGAATTGAGGACTGGGATTGCAGAATCTAAACAAAGAGAAAGTAAATTGCAACAATCAATAAGAGTAGAAGATGAATTGGTATAAACTGAAATTCAATAGAAAATGAAATTAAAGTGCAGCAGGTTCACAGAAGAACCAAAAGTAAATTGTGGTCTCAGGTCTCAAGAGACTAGGTAGCAGAGCCTAGATCTCTATTTGCCTTCCCAGATCCAAGTTCACAAAGCAATTGACAAGAAATTGAAGAGGAAGCAGTAAAGAGAATGTAAATTGATTCAATTATGCAGAAAGAAAACTCAAGAGTTCTTGAGTGGAGATTGAGACAGAATTCCCTCAATTCTTAACACCCAAGAATCAAAACAAAGAAATTAAAAAGACCTAAGCAAGAACAAGGAAGAAGAGAGATCAATTCTCCTCCCCAATTCTCTGAAATCTCGGTTCAGTCTCTCAAGGAAAGTCACAAAAATTCAAAGCTCAAAGAAAGTGCAAAATTCAAAAGCCAAAGCTAAAGGTTGAAGGAAAAGTCCTAATTACATCAAACTAGCTCCTATTTATACACTTTCTATTCTTGGATTTTGGGATTTGGATGGGCTTTTGATTTGGTGAAGAAATGAATTAAAATGGGGTTTTAATTTGAATTTTCGGCCCATGAGAAGTTGCTCCCAGGAGACTGCCCTGCCCTTGTGGAGGGCAGGGCAGAAAATTGGTGCATGGTGCGGATGATTGGTGCGGCGTGGTGCAAGCTGGTGCGGCCTTGGTGCGGTTGGTGCGGCCTTGGTGCATGAAATGCTGCCCTGCCCGCGCCAAGGGCAGGGCAGGAAAAGTTGGTGCGCCAGAATCAGAAGTTGGTGCGCCAGAATCAAAATTTGGTGCGCCAGAAATTTCCTTGGTGCATAGGATGCTGCCCTGCCCTCGCGGAGGGCAGGGCAGGAAATTTTGGTGCTGCCAGGATTGAGCTTGGTGCGCCAGATGCTGCCAGGAACGTGCCATGGTGCGCCAGATGCTGCCAGGAACGTGCCATGGTGCGCCAGATTTGCTTCTTGGTGCGCCATACACAAAATGCTGCCCTGCCCTTGCGGAGGGCAGGGCAGTGTTTCCACTTTGCTGTCCCGTGTTCGAAACACGGCTGTGGCACACGTTCTATTAATTTTCTTGGCTTCTTGGCACGGCAATCAACCTTAAGTCCTAGCTTCCTCATGGTTCCTTGTTCGAATCTTGTGGCATGCATGGGTGACATTTTTCCTTTGAATTCTTTCCTTGGTGAGCCCGATACTGCCCTTGTGGAGGGCAGGGCAAGGTTCTCTTCCTCTTGGTCCCAAGGCACATTTTGTGCTCTGCCCTTGGAGTGGGCAGGGCAGGGTTGCCTTCTCTTCTTGGTTCCCTTATGTTGCCCTCCTAGAGGGCAGTCTGCCCTTGTGGAGGGCAATGTTGCCTCCCCCTTTTGCATGCGGCACACTTCCTTGGGCTTTGACCACACTTTCCTTTCCTTGGGCTACACTTCTTAGGCCACGCTTTTCCTTTTCTTTTCTTTTCTTCACCTACAATAAACCAAAACAACCACTCCAAGTATCACTAAATTCAAGAGGCTTATAAATCAATTAAAATTCAATTAAAATTAGCTCAAACCTCATGGATTAACATTAATTTCATGGTGGTTGCTTGATTTAAAGAAGTTATGCATTTTCACTCCAAATCACTTACTTAGGATACAAGAAAGTGCATAAATGCTAACAAAACAAGTGAAATTAGCTTGAAAAATGGGTATATGATGACTTGTCATCACAACACCAAACTTAAATCTTGCTTGTTCCCAAGCAAGCATCAAAATTAAGAGTAAATGGAATGAATAAGAAAAGGATACTTATCCTTATTATGCAGATAGCAGAACTTGATCTATGGGGCATTTATGCAGACAATGACAACTCAGGTTATTATTCCTGTTACATAATATATATCTTTCCTCAAAAGCTTGCTAAACTTGCTGTTATAAGGCTCACTTTTTACTCACTCCCTTGCTAACTTTTCTTGGCTTACAATGCTTAACAAGCTTATTAATTTTTTTAGAGGTTGGGTGTCAAATGCTGCAGCATAGCCTTTGGCTTTATTTTCTTTTCTTTTGCTCAACATCTTTCCACCACAGACACTTGGCTCACTAATTCTTCCTAGGATCATTGATGCCCAGCATCCAAATGTTCTGTATCTAAGTTGCTCTTTATTGTGGATTTTTAATTGACCATCCCAAATCAGTTGATCTAAGTGACCGGGTTTTAAAATACCCCTTAGAATTTACTCATCCAAGCAGATCTTAGTACAAGAACACCACAGGCATATGTCCTAGGGTTCAAGCTATTGGTGTCCAACCTTTATTCTTTGTTTTCTTTGCCATTTTGGCTTTTTCTTTCCCTTTTCTTTCTGTTTTTGTTACCAAGGGCTTTTTCATTATTGAGAGGAGTCTTTGTAACAGCAAGCTAACTCACAATTGAATGAGAATGATATTATACAACAATTATTTCATGAGTCATGCATTTAATCAAACACATATACCACCACCAACTTCCATTCATACTTATGCAACATTGGATATTTTACTTTTCAATTCAAACAAAACTCTTTTATTTAAGCATATGGGAAACAAAGCAATTTTCAAGCCAAGTGATGGATAACAAGCATTATGCAGGTTTAGCATTTTTAGCAAACAATTTCACTTGCAACTAGATAAACACTTTAGCAAGACATACAATGGTTCCCATGTTCGAAACAATACACAGCAGCAAGGATTAAGTTTAGATACAACCTTTGAAGTTGCAGCCCTTTGATTCGTCCTTCTGTTGTGTTCTCTTTGAGTTAAGATGCATAATGTCTTCAATTATTGGCTCATGTCCTGCATAATCCTCAAAGTTGCTTGCTTCTCAAGCCCTTAATTATATGGTTAGTATGTATAAACTGAGTGTGGTTCTAGGATTGATTTTTGGTGTAGGGACACCAAACTTAATTGTTTGCCACTGCCTCAGATGCAACAAGTCAACCATTTTTAAAACCATGTATCCTTGCTAATGGTTAATGAAATTAAAGCTAGAAAACAGTTCAACAGTTGAATAATGTGTTTGATTGCTTGGAGCTAGAATCATGCAAGAGGTGAGAATGTGTTTTTATATGATATTTTGGTGGAACACCAAACTTAGAAGTTTTTATTCTCCCTCAAATTGTTTTGGTGTGCACCACCAAACTTAGCTCTTTGCAATCCACATCAATTACTCAACATTTTTATTGGAAAAGCTATGAAAAGAAACTACCTCAGGTTGGGTTGCCTCCCAACAAGCGCTCTTTTATTGTCACTAGCTTGACATCTTCTATTTTTGCTTCAAGGGGGATCCAGGTTCTGAACCTCCTTTTCTTTGTTCCATTGCCCCCCTAGATACAGTTTTGCTCTATGACCATTTGCTGTAAACTGACTCTTTGTTGCTTTATCTAGCAATTCAATACTCCCATAAGGAAAAACCTTAGTCACCAAGTATGGACCAGTCCACTTAGACTTAAGCTTGCCAGGGAATATCTTGAGCCGTGAGTTATACAGGAGCACTTGTTGTCTAGGTTTGAATTCTTTCTTCAAAAGCTTCCTGTCATGCCATCTCTTAGCTTTCTCCTTGTATATCTTGGTATTTTCATAGGCTTCTAGCCTAAACTCATCTAGCTCATTCAGCTGCAACAATCTTTTCTCTCCTGCTGCTTCAGAATCCAAATTTAGAAGTTTAGTGGCCCAAAAGGCTTTGTGCTCAAGCTCTACAGGGAGATGACAAGATTTGCCATATAACAGTTGAAATGGGGACTTCCCAATAGGAGTTTTAAAAGCTGTTCTGTATGCCCAAAGTGCATCTTCTAACTTCCTAGCCCAATCCTTTCTTGTGCTGCCAACTGTTTTTTCTAGGATCTTCTTCAGTTCCCTGGTGCTAATTCTGCCTGCCCATTAGTTTGAGGGTGATATGGCGTGGCTACCTTATGAACAACTCCATATTTGTGGAGAAGTTTCTCCATTTGTCTATTGCAAAAATGACCACCACCATCACTGATGAGACCCTTGGGTACTCCATATCTAGTAAAGATGTGCTTCTTTAGGAATTGAAGAACAATTTGTGCATCACAGGTAGTTGTAGCTATGGCTTCCACCCATTTTGAAACATACTCCACTGCTACCAGGATTATCTAAATGAATAAGAAGGGGGAAAGGGTCCCATGAAATTAATGCCCCATAGATCAAACAATTCTACTTCCAAAATGAAGTTCTGTGGCATCTCATTCCTCCTTGTTAGTCCTCCTGCTCTTTGGCATTCATTACATTGGTGGACAAACTCCCTGGCATCTTTGAAGATGGTTGGCCAATAGAACCCACTTTGTAGTATCTTTGCTGCTGTTCTTTCTGGACCAAAATGTCCACCATAAGCTGAGCCATGGCAATGCCATAATATATCTCTTATTTCACTTTCAGGAATACATCTCCTGATTATTCCATCAGAGCACCTTCTGAACAGATAGGGTTCATCCCACAAGAACTTCTTTGCTTCATTGATTAATTTCCTCACTTGTTGCTTAGTGAATTCTTGCGGTATCTTTCTCCCTACTTTGTAGTTTGCTATATCAGCAAACCATGGTGTTTGTTGGATTTGCATGAGATGTTCATCTGGGAAGCTTTCATTCACAGGTAATGAGGCCTTTTGAATTGTTTCTGGTGGCAGCCTTGACAAATGATCAGCAACTAGATTTTCAGTGCCTTTCCTGTCCCTTACCTCAATGTCAAATTCTTGTAAGAGTAGAATCCATCTGATAAGTCTTGGTTTAGCATCCTGCTTTGACATCAAATACTTGAGAGCAGCATGATCAGTATAAACCACAATTTTAGATCCTATCAAGTACGATCTAAACTTATCAAATGCATAGACTACAGCTAACAATTCCTTCTCTGTTGTAGTGTAATTTTTTTGAGCTTCATTCAATACTTTACTTGCATAATATATGACATGATGCAAGTTTCCCTTCTTCTGTCCAAGTACAGCACCAATTGCAATTTCACTTGCATCACACATGAGTTCAAATGGTAAGTTCCAATCCGGGGGTGTGATAATTGGTGCTGTTGTGAGTTTGTGTTTTAGAGTTTCAAAAGCATGCTGGCAATTTTTATCAAAGACAAAAGGTTGATCAATCATCAAAAGGTTACTCAAAGGTTTGGCTATTTTAGAAAAATCTTTGATAAACCTTCTATAAAATCCTGCATGCCCCAAGAAACTTCTAACAGATTTCACATTAGTTGGTGGAAGGAGTTTTTCTATTATTTCCACTTTTGCCTTGTCAACCTCTATTCCTCTTCTTGAAACTTTATGACCAAGAACAATCCCCTCAGGTACCATGAAATGGCACTTCTCCCAGTTCAAAACCAAATTGGTTTCTTGGCACCGTTTCAAGACAAGAGTTAGATGGTTTAAGCAAGTATTGAAATTATCACCAAAAACAGAGAAGTCATCCATGAAAACCTCTAAAAATTTTTCAACCATATCTGAGAAAATGGAAAGCATACACCTTTGAAAAGTGGCAGGGGCATTGCATAATCCGAATGGCATTCTTCTATAGGCAAAAACTCCAACTGGGCATGTGAATGAAGTCTTTTCTTGGTCTTTTGGATCTACCACTATCTGATTATACCCAGAATAGCCATCCAAGAAGCAATAATAAGCATGGCCAGCCAACCTTTCAAGCATTTGATCAATAAAAGGAAGTGGGAAGTGATCTTTGCGTGTGGTATCATTCAACCTTCTATAGTCAATACACATCCTCCACCCTATCACTGTTCTGGTATGAATGAGTTCACTCTTCTCATTAATAATGACTGTCATCCCACCTTTCTTTGGTACCACTTGGACTGGGCTTATCCATGAGCTATCGGAAATAGGATATATGATTCCTGCATTCCATAATTTCATTACTTCCTTCTGGACAACTTCCTTCATTGCAGGGTTTAGTCTTCTCTGAGGTTGAATTACTGCTTTGGAATTGTCCTCCAAAAGAATCTTATGCATGCATACTGTAGGGCTGATGCCTTTCAGATCATCTATGGTCCATCCTAAGGCATCCTTGTGAGCTCTGAGAACATCAAGAAGCTCTCCTTCTTCTTTCTTTGTCAAGGATGAATTGATGATCACCGGGAGGCTCTCTGAAGTGCCAAGGAATGCATATTTGAGATGAGAAGGTAATGGCTTCAGTTCTTGCTTTTGCACCTCTTCTTTCTTGCTTGGTTCCACCTCTTTGTCCAGGTAAACCTCAGCTACATGTTCCTCTATTGTTTCTTGATTGTCTTTTTCTTGCTCATGCTGATCAATGTCTAATATTTCTTCCACCAGGCTCTCTATCATATCCACCCTCAAATGCTCTTCCTGTTCTGAAGGGTGTTGCATTGTCTTAAAAACATTTATGATCATCTGCTCATTGTGTACTCTGAAAATCATTTCTCCTTTTTCCACATCTATAATGGCTCTTGCAGTTGCTAGAAATGGTCTGCCCAAGATGATTGAATTATTGCCTTCCTCATCGGTATCTAAGATTACAAAGTCCGCAGGGAAGATAAACTCTCCAACCTTTACTAACAAATTTTCCACAATTCCATTTGGTATCTTGATTGATCTGTCTGCCATGACTAGTGACATCCTGGTGGGTTTGAGTTCTTCTATGGCAAGCTTCTTCATCATGGATAAGGGCATCAAGTTGATACTAGCTCCAAGATCACAGAGAGCCTTGTCCAAGGATAATTTACCTATAGTGCATGACACTACAAAGCTCCCTGGATCTTTAAGTTTTGGTGGGATTCCTTTTTGGAGCACGGCACTACATTCCTCACTAAGCATCACCGTTTCCTTCTCATTCCAATCTCTTTTCTTGTTGATGAGCTCTTTTAAGAACTTGGCATATAAAGGCATTTGCTCCAATGCTTCAGCTAAAGGTATGTTGATCTCCAACTTCTTGAAAGTCTCAAGAAATTTGTGGAAATGCTGATCCTTTGTTTCCTTGTGAAATCTCTGTGGATAAGGTAGTGGTGATGTTAAGCTCTTCTCCACTTGATGTTGTTTTGGAATTGGTTCCTCCAAGATCTTATTTTCTTTCTTCAAATTCTGTGGTTTGTTGTTCTCTTCTGTGAGTTCTCCTGGGACATTCTTGCTTATCATGTCTTTGTTGATGGCTTCATCATTCTTTGTTGGTTCAGTGTCATTCTCCATAAGCTTCTTTGTTGCTCCTTGGTTACCATCCACTAACATCTTTCCACTTCTTAGTTGCACGACCTTGCATTCTTCCTTTGGGTTGGGAATGGTATCACTAGGTAGTGAACTTGATGGTTTTTCAACAGAAATCTTCTTAGAGATTTGTCCAATCTGCCTCTCTAGGTTCTTCATGGAGGCTTCTTGGTTCTTTGTTGTCAATTCTTGGTTCTTCATCAGTTTCTCCATGAGCAGCTCTAGATTGGTGATTCTTTGTGAGTCTTGTGAGATGGGTTGATTTTGGGGTGTTGATGGATGATGATAAGTGTTTTGGTTAGTTGGGTGGTTATTTGGTGGGTATTGGTTAGAATTTGGGTAGTTGTTTTGTGGTTTTCTGTATGAGTTTTGGTTAGTGTTTGGCTGGGGGTTGTGGTTTGTGTTTTTCCAATTGTTCTGGCCTGTGTTTCTTTGCCATTGTTGTTGGTTTTGGTTCTGGTTATCTCCCCATCTGAGGTTGGGATGATTCTTCCAAGATGGATTGTAAGTATCCCCATAGACTTCATTTGTTCCAGGATTTTGGTTGTGCATGTATTGGACTTGCTCTTGTTGTTGCTCTTCTTGAGTTTCTTCATTTTGCACCCAAGTGGTTGGTGGTTGGCTTGTGGTGCTCACTGCTGCCACTTGCAAGCCATCAATTCTTTTGGCCATTTGCTCAAACTGTTGTTGAATCTGCTGCTGCATCATCTTGTTTTGAGCTAAGATTGAATCCACTCCTTCCAACTCCATTACTCCTCTTCTCTGTGATGGTTGGCGTTGTCTTTGATGAGCAAAGAAATATTGGTTGTTGGCCACCATATCAATGAGGTTTTGAGCTTCCTCTGTGGTTTTCATGAGTTGTAATGAACCTCCAGCAGAGTGATCAAGAGCTTCTTGAGCTTTAAGAGTGAGTCCTTCATAGAAATTCTGCAACTTGTCCCACTCAGTGAACATCTCTGGTGGACATTTCCTCAATAAAGCCTTATATCTTTCCCATGCTTCATATAAGTTCTCGGCCTCCAATTGAGTGAACGTTTGAACCTCAGTCTTCAACCTTAGGATTCTTTGAGGTGGATAGAATTTGGCAAGAAACTTGCTCACCAAGTCATCCCAAGTGTTGATGCTTTCTTTTGGAAAGGTCTCTAGCCATTGAGTGGCTTTATCTCTGAGAGAGAATGGGAAGAGCAGCAACTTGTAACTATCAGGAGGTACACCATTGGTTTTCACCGTGTCACAAATTCTCAAGAAGGTAGACAGATGTTGATTTGGATCCTCCAAAGGCCCTCCTCCAAAAGAACAATTGTTTTGAACCAGAGTGATGAGTTGTGGCTTTAGTTCAAAATTGTTTGCATTGACATTGGGAGGAAGAATGCTACTCCCACAATGCCTAGCATTTGCAAATGTGTATGAAGCCAAGACTCTTCTCTGTTGTTGATTATTGTTGGCTCCTTCTCCTGGTTGATTGGTATCTCCTTCCATCTCTTGGAATTCCTCCTCAGATTCTTCTTCTCCAATAACGTTCTTCCCTCTTTCAGCTCTTCTTATTCTCCAAAGAGTTCTTTGATCAATTTCAGAGATGATAGGGGAAGATCTTCCTGTACCTGACATACAAACACACAACAATAAACACACAGACCCAGAAAGCCAATGAAACTTCACTCTATAGCTAGAATGAAGGTTTAGTTAGTTTAAGCAAAAATTCAAACAGTTAGTGTGTTAGTAAGAATTAGAATAACAGAAAAGAAAAAGTGCTTAATCTAGACCTCCACTTCACTTAATCATTGTCAATCTATTTCAATCCCCGGCAACGGCGCCAAAAACTTGATGTGTGGAAAACGATCCAACATAAAACTCACCGGCAAGTGTACCGGGTCGCATCAAGTAATAATAACTCACATGAGTGAGGTCGATCCCACAGGGATTGAAGGATTGAGCAATTTTAGTTTAGTGGTTGATTTAGTCAAGCGAATCAAGTTTTGGTTGAGTGGGTTGTATTTAACAGAAGATAAATTGCTTGAAATGTAAAGGGAGAGGGGAAATTGCAGTAAATTAAAGAACAGGAAAGTAAAATAAACTGAATCTTAAAGAACAAGAAATTAAATGACTGAAACTTAAAGTGCAAGAAATGTAAATTGCAGTAGCTTAAATGGCAAGAAATATAAATTGCTTGAATGTAAAAGGGAATTGAGGACTGGGATTGCAGAATCTAAACAAAGAGAAAGTAAATTGCAACAATCAATAAGAGTAGAAGATGAATTGGTATAAACTGAAATTCAATAGAAAATGAAATTAAAGTGCAGCAGGTTCACAGAAGAACCAAAAGTAAATTGTGGTCTCAGGTCTCAAGAGACTAGGTAGCAGAGCCTAGATCTCTATTTGCCTTCCCAGATCCAAGTTCACAAAGCAATTGACAAGAAATTGAAGAGGAAGCAGTAAAGAGAATGTAAATTGATTCAATTATGCAGAAAGAAAACTCAAGAGTTCTTGAGTGGAGATTGAGACAGAATTCCCTCAATTCTTAACACCCAAGAATCAAAACAAAGAAATTAAAAAGACCCAAGCAAGAACAAGGAAGAAGAGAGATCAATTCTCCTCCCCAATTCTCTGAAATCTCGGTTCAGTCTCTCAAGGAAAGTCACAAAAATTCAAAGCTCAAAGAAAGTGCAAAATTCAAAAGCCAAAGCTAAAGGTTGAAGGAAAAGTCCTAATTACATCAAACTAGCTCCTATTTATACACTTTCTATTCTTGGATTTTGGGATTTGGATGGGCTTTTGATTTGGTGAAGAAATGAATTAAAATGGGGTTTTAATTTGAATTTTCGGCCCATGAGAAGTTGCTCCCAGGAGACTGCCCTGCCCTTGTGGAGGGCAGGGCAGAAAATTGGTGCATGGTGCGGATGATTGGTGCGGCGTGGTGCAAGCTGGTGCGGCCTTGGTGCGGTTGGTGCGGCCTTGGTGCATGAAATGCTGCCCTGCCCGCGCCAAGGGCAGGGCAGGAAAAGTTGGTGCGCCAGAATCAGAAGTTGGTGCGCCAGAATCAAAATTTGGTGCGCCAGAAATTTCCTTGGTGCATAGGATGCTGCCAGGAACGTGCCATGGTGCGCCAGATGCTGCCAGGAACGTGCCATGGTGTGCCAGATTTGCTTCTTGGTGCGCCATACACAAAATGCTGCCCTGCCCTTGCGGAGGGCAGGGCAGTGTTTCCACTTTGCTGTCCCGTGTTCGAAACACGGCTGTGGCACACGTTCTATTAATTTTCTTGGCTTCTTGGCACGGCAATCAACCTTAAGTCCTAGCTTCCTCATGGTTCCTTGTTCGAATCTTGTGGCATGCATGGGTGATATTTTTCCTTTGAATTCTTTCCTTGGTGAGCCCGATACTGCCCTTGTGGAGGGCAGGGCAAGGTTCTCTTCCTCTTGGTCCCAAGGCACATTTTGTGCTCTGCCCTTGGAGTGGGCAGGGCAGGGTTGCCTTCTCTTCTTGGTTCCCTTATGTTGCCCTCCTAGAGGGCAGTCTGCCCTTGTGGAGGGCAATGTTGCCTCCCCCTTTTGCATGCGGCACACTTCCTTGGGCTTTTACCACACTTTCCTTTCCTTGGGCTACACTTCTTAGGCCACGCTTTTCCTTTTCTTTTCTTTTCTTCACCTACAATAAACCAAAACAACCACTGCAAGTATCACTAAATTCAAGAGGCTTATAAATCAATTAAAATTCAATTAAAATTAGCTCAAACCTCATGGATTAACATTAATTTCATGGTGGTTGCTTGATTTAAAGAAGTTATGCATTTTCACTCCAAATCACTTACTTAGGATACAAGAAAGTGCATAAATGCTAACAAAACAAGTGAAATTAGCTTGAAAAATGGGTATATGATGACTTGTCATCACCCAACACCAAACTTAGAAGTTGAGTATGGGGGCCCTGTTTAACTCTGTATTGAGATAAGCTTTTCATGCTTCTTCTCCATGTTTACAGAAGAAGATCCTTGAGTCTTAAACACAAGGTAGTCCTCATTCAGTTGAAGGACTAACTCTCCTCTGTCCACATCAATCACAGCCCTTGCTGTGGCTAGGAAGGGTCTTCCAAGGATGATGGATTCATCCTTATGCTTCCCAGTGTCCAGGATTATGAAGTCAGCAGAGATGTAAAGGCCTTCAACCTTCACTAAGATATCCTCTACAAGTTCATAAGCCTGTTTTATTGATTTGTCTGCCATCTCTAGTGAGATTCTTGCAGCTTGTACCTCAAAGATCCCTAGTTTCTCCATTACAGAGAGTGGCATGAGGTTGATACCTGACCCCAGGTCACACAGAACCTTTTCAAAGCTCATGGTGCCTATGGTGCAAGGTATTAGGAACTTTTTGGGATCCGGTTTCTTTTAAGGCGATGTCTACTGAATCCATGTATTCAGTTCATTGATGAGCAAAGGAGGTTCATCCTGCCAAGTCTCATTACCAAATAACTTGGCATTCAGCTTCATTATTGCTCCTAGATACTGAGCAACTTGCTCTTCAACAGTGTCTTCGTCCTCTTCAGAGGAAGAATATTCATCAGAGCTCATGAATGACAATAGTAAGTTCAATAGAATCTCTATGGTCTCTGAATGGGCCTCAGATTCCTTTGGTTCCTCAATAGGAAACTCCTTATTGGTCAGTGGACATCCCTTGAGGTCTTCCTCACTGGGAATCACTGCCTTTTCACACTCTCCAGGTTTGGCCATTTTGGTTATAGTTATGGCCTTGCACTCTCTTTTGGGATTCTCTTCTATATTGCATGGGAGAGTACTAGGAGGAAAAGGGCTAGGGAAGGATCAAAGGAGTGAAAAGAAAGCATACAAAGTGGAGAATATCATGAAAAGCCAAAGAATTGAACTCGCCCATGGACGCACGCGCGCACCAGGCGCTTACGCGCACCTTGTGAATTACCCCATGGATGCGTACGCGTGCTGTGCGCGTACGGGTCGGTGCTGGTATATGATTTTTTAATGAAAACGTGGCCAGCGAATTCAGAAGTGTTGTGGGGCCCAATCCCAACCAACTTTGGTGCCAAAAATGCTATTTAAAGCCAAGGATTGAAGAGCAAATGGGAATTCCATCATTCACACTCATTAGGATTAGTTTAGAGTTAGTTTTAGAGAGAGAAGCTCTCACTTCTCTCTAGGATTAGGATTAGGATTAGGTTTAGTTCTTAGATCTAGGTTTACATTCAAGATCTCTTCTACTTCTACCTTTCATTTTCTTGTTGTTGCATTCATTCTTTTTCTATTCTTTTGTTGTAATCTCCTTTATGTTGCTTCTATATGTTGTTGTAGATCTACTCTTGTTCCTTCTATTTTCTTTCAATTCAATTTGAGGTAATTCATAATAATTCTGTTTCTTTTGAATGTTGTTATAAATTCCTTGCAATAATTGTTGTTAGATTTCATAGTTGTTGTTAATTAACTATGCTTTTCTTTCATGCCTTCTAAGTGTTTGATAAAATGCTTGGTTAGATTTTAGTATAGATTTTGTTCCTCTTGGCCTAGGTAGAGTAATTAGTAACTCTTAAGTTATCCAATTCCTTTGTTGATTGATAATTAGAAGTTGCTAATTGATTTGAATGTCTCTAAAACTAGTCTTTCCTTTAGGAGTTGATTAGGACTTGAGGAATCAAATTGATTCATCCACTTGACTTTCCACCATGGTTAGAGGTTAACTAAGTGGTAGCAATAAACAATTTGTAGTCACAATTGATAAGGATAACTAGGATAGGACTTCTAATTCTCACAACCTTGCCAAGAGCTTTCTAGTTGTTAGTTTATTTTCATTGCCATTTACCTTTCATGTCTAATATCTCAAAAACCCCAAACATAGCTCAATAACCAATAACAAGACACTTTATTATAATTTCTAGGCAGAACGACCCGAGGTTTAAATACTTCAGTTTATAGATTTTAGGGGTTTGTTTTAGTGACAAACAAATTTTTGTATGAAAGGATTATTGCTTGGTTTAGAAACTATACTTGCAATGAGATTTCATTTGTGAAATTCTAGACCGTAAAAAATCCAATCTTCAAAATGGCGCCGTTGCCGGGGATTTGCAATGGTGTTATGTTATTGGTTATTGTATATATATGAATAGTGTGAATATGTTTGCTTTTGTTAGCTCTTGCTAGTTTTAGGATTTGGTTTTCTTTGTTTCTTGTTTGATTTTATTTTCCTTTTCTCTTGCTATCATGAATTCTCACTTTGGCTATGAGTTTTGTTCTAACTATGTTGTAGGAAATGAGGGCTATAATGAGGATGTGTATCAAGGATGGGACAATCAAAATATGCATATGATCAATCCTCATGGCAACAACCTCCACCAATGCACTATGAAGAAGAGTCATTCTATGATGCATATCAATCCAATGGCTATGGCAAATCTCCTTGTGACTTTCAAGAACCACTACCATATGCCTATGAATTATATCCTCAACATGATCCACAACCATACTCACAAGCCTCTTTTCACCAAACACCTTCACATGACCCCAATCCATATCCACCATACTAACTACCTTTTGAGCCATATGAGCCCTACATGGAACCACCATTCCAAGATTACTACTCCCAAGAACCATCTCAATACACACCACTACATCCTTACCAAGAAGAACCACCTTCCTATTATGAACCCATTCTCCAAGACATTGAACCCTCCTATCCATCCCAATCCTCAATGGATGAAATCTTTAGCCTTATACTTCAAGGGCAAGGAGAAATGCAAAGGGAGACACTAGAATTTATGCCTACTTTGACCAAGGTAGTAAGCATTTTAGCCTCCCAATGCTTCAGCACTCAAAGCACTCCCATGGTCACATGTGGAGAATTAATTGAAAAGAATAGCATGACGGAGAGATTGGAAACTCCGGTGGAACATGAGGGATGTTACTTTGTGTTAGAACAATTGGAGGAGCCTGTGATCATTAAAGAAGAGGAAGAAGTGGTTGAAGACCTAGGAGATGCGGAACCTCCTTGGGAACCTAGAGTTGAAGAGAACCTCTCCAAGATGGTTGGAATTGATGTTGAGGAGGAGAGTTCACAACCTCCAAGACAATTATTGAATGAAGACTTGGAAGGAGTGGAGAAAAAAGTGAGTTCCCTTGGAGATGAAGATCATGCGTCCAACCTTCTTGGTGGTGAATCCTTTAAATTTGACGAACCTTCTCCCAATGAGATAGAAAGTAATGTGGAGGTAGATTTCTCTCGTCCTCCAATTTATGACTTAAATGATGGAGAAGAGTTAGATGAAGTTGATGAACAAAGGATTGAGAATGAAGAAGTTTATGAAGAGGTGGAGATTGATAAGGAAGCAAACAAGGGAGTAGAGCTTGCAAGGACATTGGAGATACCTCTCCCCAAGCCACCACCATCCATTCTCTCATTCAAGTGGGTAAATTTCTTATACTTAAGCTTTATTATTCCCCTTGAATATGGTTTGCTTGAGATGGATGGTCAACTTAGATAAATTAGTGGCTTTAATAGTAAAAGGGAGATAGTTAGTGTTGGAAGTATCATTCTAGGTTCATTATGGTCACATGTCCAAAGCTTGATAGCAAAGGTTGGTGTAGAACTAAAGTGCATGGATCTAGAATGATGTTTGGTCACTTTGTTGAGAATTCCTCTTGCTTGCCACCCGGACGAATTAATGAGAATCGACTTAAAGACGGGTGTCAAAATAAAGTGTGGGACCCCGGATCGCACAAGGAAAATCAAATTTGGGAGCCCATGGTGTGTGTAGAACTCCATCAAAGCTTGGAGCTATTAATTTTGAATGATGGAGCTTATTGGAAAACCAAGCATTGGTGGATGTTCCAAGATGAGTTTAAGCACAAGCCACCTTGAGAGGAGCTCCCCATAAGTCCAACTTAAGGATAAAAAACAAAAGTGCTAGGTGGGAGACACCCTACCATGGTAAATTCTTTTAATTTTTCTCTTTTGTACATATTGGTAATTAGGTTAATTTCATGTTTAGTTTAGTTTGTTGAGTTTATTTGGTAGTTTAGTATGTTAAATAAAGTTTTGGGTGTTTTGGTAGCTGTTTGGACGTTTGGAAGGCTTGGATTGGTGCAAGAACTTGGAAAAATTTTTGAAAAACAGAGCACCATCCATGCGTACACGTACAGTGCGCATACACGTGCCCAAGCTTTTTTGGCCATTCCACGCACACGCGCACATGACACATCTGCGTGGATGCAGAAGTTTCACCCCCAGCCAATGTCCCGAGAGTTGCGCCTGCACTGTGCGAACTTTGTGCCTGAGGCACAAATATCAACCCGCGCATAAGCACGATGGATGCGTGCGTGCCTCATCTCCGGTTCACCAGGCACGCGTACGCGTGCCTTGCGCGTACGCGTCACGCCCATTCCACTACCATCCACGCGCGCGCGTACGCGCGGATGTCCTTCCTTCACTACATTTCTTCTCTTCTCCTCTTTCCATTTCTTTCCCCCTCCTTTCTTCTTCCCTTCTCCTACCCCTCATCCAACACTTTCAAACACCATTGATAACCATTTATTTTAGTCAGTTAATTAGTTAGTTAGTTAGTTGATTAGTTAGTTAGTTTAATTTTCATTTTTTTCTCTTTTTCATTGTAAGTGTTGGATTGTTAATTTTTGTTTACCATTAATTGCTGGTGGATAATAAAAAGGATGTTATCCTAACATCGTTATGTTTATAATCTTTGTTGGATTCTATTGTTGAGGTTATATTTTGCTACTTGGTTTTGAGTTTTTCATGCTTACCTTTTAAGAATACCAAGTGATGAGAAATGTCTTCAAGCATGTTTAATCTTTTTGAATTGCATGATTTGGCCACCATGTGATTTGAATCCTTTTCTTTGCCTAGGTAATCTCTTGATGGATGATGTTGTGCAATTACTTTAATGCATTATGCTTCTTGTTCATATGCATCCATATGTTTTTAGCATGAATGCTTTCATGCTTCTTCAATGCTTGTTTTACCTTACAAGTTCACTTAAAGCATCTCAAGCACACTAGGATAAGTGAAGTGTATACTTCTTTTGTGACATCACTTTTTATGTTAATGTGTGTTCTACAAGGCGCCCAATTTAGAATTCACACACCTATTTGTCATTCATGTCACACTAATTCACTCACCTCATTCTAGTGATTTACCTCATTCCAACAATGTATGCTTTCTTGCTTTTATATCTTCTCATCTTATGGTGTGATTTTCTATTTTTCATGATATGATGCACCACGAGAAATAACGAAAGTGGAAGAAAGAACACGCAGCAACTAGGTTGACCTACCAGCTGAAGGTAGCAATCCGGAGAGTCGCCGAACCCCCTTGCTCATCTTTGAGTGCACCGAGGACGTTGCAAACTTTTAAGTGTGGGGAGGTCGTCCGACCAATCGGCGATTTTGGGTGACAAGTTTCTAATCCCAACACTTTTGCATTTCATTTTAGGTCTTTTAGGATTTTTTGTTGCATTTTCTTAAATTATGCATATATATACAAAATAAGTTTAGTCAAAATAATGAAATTTTTTGGGAAAATTATCTATAGGGCACCTCAATTGATTTGAGTGAAAATTCTTCATAGAACTTGCTTGAATTATATATATATATATATATATATATATATATATATATATATATATATATATATATATATATATATATATAGTGAAACATGGTTTTTGAGCTAAGAACACAAGCTTGTGAGATTTGAGCCTAATGGTGTGGTTACATCTTATAACCACTTATTTTTCCTTCTTGTGTGCATTATTCTCTTCTTATGATTGTAATCCTTGATTTGTTTGATTCCTTATGTCCATTATTTTGTGTATTCATGCATTTATATGATTGATGCCATTGTTTTATTAGCTCACTTACCCAAATAGCCTTACCTTTTATCTTCCATCGTTAGCCAACTTTGAGCCTACGATTAACCCACTTTGTTCTTTAATTTAGCACATTACAAGCCCTAAAGCAAAAAATAAATAAATGTCCTTATTTGGATCTTTGATTAGCTTAGGCTAGTGTGTGTGTATCATTCAAGTGTGAGAATCTTGGGACATTGGGTAAATAAAAGGGTAGTTTTGTATTGTTATTGAAAATATTGGGAATTGGGTACATACTCATGTATTGATCAAATGTAAAACCTTATGCATTGATGTTCTTGTATATAGAAAGAAAAAAATGAGAAAAAGAAAAGAAAAAGAAAAGAAAAAGAAAAATAATATGGAAAAGAAAAGAAAAAAATAGAAAAAAAAGCAACAAAGAAAAAGAAAGGAATAAAAAGGGGACAAAATACCCGAAAGTAAAGTCCAATAAGGATCAATGCATAAGTGGTGTGAAATGAAAAGGGATACATGAGTATGTGAAAAAGTGAGAAGAATGGATAGTTAGGTTAGCTTTGAAATTGTATAGGATGTCATAGGTTAGGTGGGAAGTTTAAGCTTATCAAAGATTCAAATTTTAAGCTCACTTGACCAAATATGCATCCTACCTTAACCCTAGCCCCATTATAACCAATGAAAAGACCTCATGATATGCGTATGCATACATGAAATGTATGTTGATTGTTAGAAGAAAAACAAATCTTAAAAAAGCATGAAATAAAGGAGAATTGAGAGAATTAACCCTAAACACTTGAGCGAATAGAGCGCAAATACATCCGGTGAGGGTTTGATGCTCAATTACATGTTTCCACCTATGATCATCTCCTTTCATGCAAGTTTGTAAAAATATTTAATAATTCAATCCAATTGTGGATTAGACTTGCTAGTCCTTAGCCCTTGTGCATATATGCTTCTTGGGAATTTATTTATTTTGACCAAGCAATTGCATTCATTTAGATAGTTGCATATAGGTAGATTGCATTTAGTTAGTTTCCATTGAATAAATGTCATACCCATACTTCATTCTTGGTTTAAGCATGAGGACATGCTTGGTTTAAGTATGGGGAGTTGATAAACCCCATTTGTAGGGTTTATCTTGTGTTGAATTTAAGGGATTTTATGACCTTTTACCCACATTTATTCAATGAAATAGCATGGTTTCATGATTGTCTCCTAATTTGTGCTTAAGTGTGAAAACACGCTTTCTAAGTCCTTAATTAACTAAATTTAATTCACCTTTGTTTCCACTAGATGCCTTGATTTGTTTGTTAAGTGATTTCAGGTTGAAAAGGGCTAGGGAAGGATCAAAGGAGTGAAAGGAAAGCATACAAAGTGGAGAAGATCATGAAAAGACAAAGAATTAAACTCACCCATGGACACGTGCGTGCACCTTGCGAATTACCCCATGGACGCGTACGCGTGTTGTGTGCGTACGCGTCGGTGCAGGTATATGATTTTTTAATAAAAATGTGGCCAGCGAATTCAGAAGGGTTGTGGGGCCCAATCCCAACCAACTTTGGCGCCAAAAATGCTATTTAAAGCCAAGGATTGAAGAGCAAAGGGGGATTTCATCATTCACACTCATTAGGATTAGTTTAGAGTTAGTTTTAGAAAGAGAAGCTCCCAGTTCTCTCTAGGATTAGGATTATGATTAGGTTTAGTTCTTGAATCTAGGTTTACATTGAAGATCTCTTGTACTTCTACCTTTCAATTCCTTGTTGTTACATTCATTCTTCTTCTATTCTTTTGTTGTAATCTCCTTTATGTTGCTTCTATATTTTGTTGTAGATATACTCTTGTTCCTTCTATTTTCTTTCAATTCAATTTGAGGTAATTCATAATAATTGTGTTTCTTTTGATTGTTGTTATAAATTCCTTGCAATAATTGTTGTTAGATTTCATAGTTGTTGTCAATTTACTATGCTTTTCTTTCATGCCTTCTAATTGTTTGATAAAGTGCTTGGTTGGATTTTAGTATAGATTTTGTCCCTCTTGGCCTAGGTAGAGTAATTAGTGACTCTTGAGTTATCCAATTCCTTTGTTGATTGATAATTAGAAGTTGCTAGTTGATTTGAATGCCTCTAAAACTAGTCTTTCCTTTAGGAGTTGATTAGGACTTCAGGAAACAAATTGATTCATCCACTTGGCTTTTCTCCATGGTTATAGGTTAACTAAGTGGTAGCAATGAACAATTTGTAGTCACAATTGATAAGGATAACTAGGATAGGACTTCTAATTCTCACAACCTTGCCAAGAGATTTCTAGTTGTTAGTTTATTTTCATTGCCATTTACCTTTCATGTCTAATATCTCAAAAACCCCAAACATAGCTCCATAACCAATAACAAGACACTTTATTGTAATTCCTAGGGAGAACGACCCGAGGTTTAAATACTTCAGTTTATAGATTTTAGGGGTTTGTTTTAGTGACAAACAAATTTTTGTATGAAAGGATTATTGCTTGGTTTAGAAACTATGCTTGCAATGAGATTTCATTTGTGAAATTCTAGATCATCAAAAATCTAATCATCACCTAGCTCTGTCTCTTACAGCAAAGGGGAAAAGTATAAGTCTGTAGACCTCGGGATCAACCCCATTGGTCTTGACAGTATCACAGATCTTCAAGAATTCAGCTAAGAACTGATGAGGATCTTTCGATGGAAGTCCATGAAACTTGTAATTCTGTTGCATTAGAGAAACTAATTGAGGCTTAAGCTCAAAGTTGTTTGCTCCAATGGCAGGAATTGAGATGCTTCTTCCATAGAAGTTGGAAGTTGGTGCAGTATACTCACCAAGCATCTTCCTTGCATCTCTAGCATTGTTGTTGGGTTCAGCTGCCATGTCTGCTTCTTTTTTGAAATTCTCTCTAAGGTCCTCTCCGGAGTATTGTGCTTTAGCTTCTCTTAGCTTCTTCTTCAAAGTCCTTTTAGGTTCAGGATCAGCTTCAACAAGAATATTTTTATCCCTGTTTCTGCTCATATGAAAAAGAAGAGAACAAAAGGGAGTAGTGGAATCCTCTATGTCATAGTATAGAGATTCCTTGATGTGTCAGAAGAAAAGAAGAATAGAGGACTGAGGTAGAGAGAATAAGAAGAATTCGAACACAGAGGGAAAGAGAGAGTTTTTCGAAAATTAAAACTAAAATAATTAGTTAATTAAAAAGATTTTTGAAAAAGTGGTTAGTGATTTTCGAAAATTGGAAGTGGAAAAGTGGTTAGGTGGTTTTGAAAAAAGATAAGAAATAGTAATTAGTTGAAAAAGATTTGAAAATGATTTTGAAAAGATAAGAAGTTAGAAAAAGATTTTGAAATCAAAATTTTAAAAAGATATGATTGAAAAAGATTTGATTGAAAAAGATATGATTTTAAAAAGATATGATTGAAAAGATATGATCGAAAAAGATTTGATTTTTAAAATTGATGACTTGACTAACAAGAAACTAAAGGATATGATTCTAAAATTCAAAGATTGATCCTTTCTTAACAAGAAAGTAACAGACTTGAAATTTTTTAATCAAAACATTAATTGTTAGCAAGGATTTTTGAAAATGTGGAAAGATAAGATTTTAAAATTATGAATTAAAACATGAAAAAAATTCGAATGGGAAACATAATTACCTCCCTTGTGTCATCCTGGTGTTAAACGCCCAGAATGCTATCCATTCTGGCATTTAACGCCCATTTGGCTGCCTCTTTGGGCGTTTAACGCCCAGCCAGATACCCTAGCTGGCGTTAAATGCCATGAATACTTCTTTACTGGGCGTTTTTCTAAACGCCCAAAATGCTGCCCATTTTGGCATTTAACGCCCATAATGATAGCTTTACTGGCGTTAAATGCCCAGAATGATAGCCATTCTGGCGTTTAACGCCCAAAGTGCCTATTTACTAGCATTTTAATGCCAGTGAGCTCTTTTTCTTTGTGATTCTTCTACTTTATGTTCTGAATCTTCATTTCTCTGTATTATTTACTTGAAAAGATATATATTTTTTACTTTTGAATTTTTAATGAGGGGAAAGAAGAACACAAAATGACTCAAAACATAAGAATTTAAGATCAAACCAATAATGCATACAAGAACACTTTGAATGTTAAGATGAACACCAAGAACACTTTGAAGATCATGATGAACATCAAGAACATATTTTTGAAAATTTTTGAGAAAAGAAAGACATGCAAGACACCAAACTTAGAAATTTTGAATGTTTAGACACTATGAAGTCAAAAATACATATGAAAAACCACATAAAACACAAAACAAGAAAATCATGAGATTGAACAAAGGAAATTATCAAGAATAACTTGAAGATCACAGAAGAACACAATGCATATATTTTCGAAAACTTTAAGAAAATTAAAAACATGCAATTGACACCAAACTTAAAATTTGACACTAGACTCAAACAAGAAACACAATTTTTTTGTTTTTTTTTTGTTTTATTAAATTTTTTTTGTATTTTTAAAAAATAAAAATAAAAAGCTTAAACATAAAATAAAATTACCCAATCCATGCAACAAGATGAACCGTCAGTTGTGCAAACTCGAACAATCCCCGGCAACGGAGCCAAAAATTGATGCACGAAATTGTGATCACACTTTTCACAACTCCGCACAACTAACAAGCAAGTGCATTAGGTCATCCAAGTAATAAACCTTACGTGAGTAAGGGTCAATCCCTGATGAGCGGATAATTTATACGCTTTTTGGCATTATTTTTAGGTAGTTTTTAGTAGATCTAGTTACTTTTAGGGATGTTTTCATTGGTATTTATGCTAAATTCACATATCTGGACTTTACTATGAGTGTGTATTTTTTTGTGATTTCAGGTATTTTCTGGCTGAAATTGAGGAACCTGATCAAAACTCTGATAAGAGCCTGACAAAGGATTGCTGATGTTGTTGGAATCTGACCTCCCTGTACTCGAAATGGATTTTCTGGAGCTACAGAACTTCAAATGGCGCACCCTTAATGGCGTTGGAAAGTAGATATCTAGAGCTTTCCAGAAATATATAATAGTTCATACTTTATTCGAGATTTGATGACGTAAACTGGTGCTCAACGCCAGTTCCATGTTGCATTATGGAGTCAAACGCCAGAAACACGTCACGAACCAAAGTTGAACGCCCAAAACATGTTACAAATTGGCGTTCAACTCCAAGAGAAGCCTCAGCTCATGGATAGATCAAGCTCAGCCCAAGCACATACCAAGTGGGCCCTGGAAGCGAATTTATGCATCAATTACTTACCTCTGTAAACCCTAGTAGCTAGTTTAGTATAAATAGAACTTTTTACTAGTTTATTAGATGTCTTTGATTGTATTATTCAGTCTTTTGACCACGTTTTGGGGGCTGGCCATTCGGCCATGCCTGAACCTTCATCACTTATGTATTTTCAACGGTGGAGTTTCTACACACCATAGATTAAGGGTGTGGAGCTCTGCTGTACCTCAAGTTTTAATGCAATTACTACTATTTTCTATTCAATTCGACTTGTTCTTATTCTAAGATATTCGGTGCACTTCAACATGATGAATGTGATGATCCGTGACACTCATCATCATTCTCACCTATGAATGCGTGATTGACAACCACTTCCGTTCTACCTTAGATCGGGCGCATATCTCTTGGATTCCTTAATCAGTATCTTCGTGGTATAAGCTAGAATTGATGGCGGCATTCATGGGAATCCGGAAAGTCTAACCTTGTCTGTGGTATTCTGAGTAGGATTCCGGGATTGAATGACTATGACGAGCTTCAAACACGCGATTGCTGGGCGTGATGACAAACGCAAAAGAATCAAGGGATTCTATTCCAACATGATCAAGAACCGACAGATGATTAGCCGTGCTGTGACAGAGCATTTGGACTATTTTCACTGAGAGGATGGGATGTAGCCATTGACAACAGTGATGCTCTACATACAGCTTGCCATAGAAAGGAGTGACAAAGATTGGATAAAGACAGTTTATAAGTAGAGATTCAGAAGGAACGCAGCACCTCCATACACCTATCTGAAATTCCCACCATTGGATTACATGAGTAACTTTATCTTTATTTTCTGTCTATTTTTTATTATTATTCGAAAATCCAATAATCTCTTAAATTAGTTAAATCCGCCTGACTGGGATTTACAAGATGACCATAGCTTGCTTCATACCAACAATCTCTGTGGGATCGACCCTTACTCACGTAAGGTATTACTTGGACGACCCAGTACACTTACTGGTTAGTTGTGTGGAGTTGTGACAAAGTGAGATTCACGTTTGAGAGTACCAAGTCTTTGGAGCCATTGTTGATGATTACAATTTCGTCCACCAAGTTTTTGGCGCCGTTGCCGGGGATTGTTCGAGTATGGACAACTGACGGTTCATCTTGTTGCTCAGATTAGGTAATTTTCTTTTTATTTTTCTTTCAAAAAAGTTTTCAAAAATCTTTCAAAAATTTTTTCTTTATTTTCGTTTTTCAAAAATATAATTTTCGAAAAAAATAATAAAAACAAAAAAATCATAAAATCATAAAAACAAAAAATATTTTGTGTTTCTTGTTTGAGTCTTGAGTCAATTTTTAAGTTTGGTGTCAATTGCATGCTTTAAAAAATTTTTATTGCATTTTTCGAAAATTCATGCATTCATGGTGTTCTTCATGATCTTCAAGTTGTTCTTGACAAGTCTTCTTGTTTGATCTTGATGTTTTCTTGTTTTGTGTTGTATGTTATTTTTCATATGCATTTTTGCATTCATAGTGTCCATGCATTAAAGAATTCTAAGTTTGGTGTCTTGCATGTTTTCCTTGCATCAAAAATTTTTCAAAAATATGTTCTTGATGTTCATCATGATCTTCAAAGTGTTCTTGGTGTTCATCTTAACATTCATAGTGTTCTTGCATGCATAATTGGTTTTGATCCAAAATTTTCATGTTTTGGGTCATAATTGTGTTTTTCTCTCTCATCATTAAAAATTTAAAAATCAAAAAAATATCTTTTCCTTATTTCTCTCCAAATTTTCGAAAATTTGAGTTGACTTGGTCAAAAATTTTTAAAATTAGTTGTTTCTTACAAGTCAAGTCAAATTTTCAATTTTAAAAAATCTTATCTTTTTAAAACTTTTTCAAAAATTAAATCTTTTTCACTTTTCTTATTAATTTTCGAAAATTCTTTAAAATGTTTTTCAAAAAAAATATTTTTCTTAATTTTATCTTAATTTTCGAAATTATGCTAACAATTAATATGATTGATTCAAAAATTTGAAGTTTGTTACTTTCTTGTTAATAAAGGTTCAATCTTTAAATTCTAGAACCATATCTTTTAGTTTCTTGTTAGTGAAGTAATTAATTTTAATTTTAAAATTAAATCCTTTTCAATCCTATCTTTTTATCATATCTTCGTATCTTATCTTTTTATCATATCTTTTTCAAAATTTTATCTTTTTCAAAAATTTGATTTCAAAATATCTTATCTAACTTCTTATCTTCTTATCTTTTCAAATTTAATTTTAATATCTTTTTCAACTAACTATTTGACTTTTTGTTTGTTTCTTATCTTTTTCAAAACCACCTAACTACTTTTCCCTCTTTAATTTTCGAAAATATCTCATCTCTTTTTCAAAAATTCTTTTTAATTGTTTTAAATTTTAATTTTAATTATATCTTATCTTTAATTTTCGAAAATCATTAACTACTTTTTCAAAATTATTTTCGAATTCTCCCTCTCTTCTCTTCTTCTATTTAATTATTTATTTACTAACACTTCTCTTCACCTCTCTTCATCTCCAATCACTGCCTCTATCCTCACCCTTGTGATTGGATTCTCCACTCTTATTCCTTTCTTCTTCTACTAATAATAAGGATCCTCTTTGTCCAGATATAGAGGATTCCTCTTCCTTTTTCTTTTTCTCTTCTCTTTCATATGAGCAGGAATAAGGAAAAAGGCATCTTTGTTGAAGCTGATCCAGAACCTGAAAGGACTCTGAAAAGGAAACTAAGGGAAGCTAAATTACAACAATCCAGAGACAACCTTTTTGAAATTTTCGAACAAGAGAAGGAGATGGCAGCCAAACCCAACAACAATAATGCAAGGAGGATGCTTGGTGATTTCACTAAACCAACGTCAAAGTTTGATGGAAGAAGCATCTCAATTCCTGCCATTGGAACAAACAATTTTGAGCTGAAACCTCAATTAGTTGCTTTGATGCAACAGAACTGCAAGTTTCATGGACTTCCATCTAAAGATCCTTACCAGTTTTTAACTGAGTTCTTGTAGATTTGTGAGACTGTTAAGACAAATGGAATAGATCCTGAAGTCTACAGGCTCATGCTTTTCCCTTTTGCTGTAAGAGACAGAGCTAGAACATGGTTGGACTCACAACGTAAAGATAGCCTGGACTCCTGGGATAAGCTGGACACGGCCTTCTTGGATAAATTCTTTTCTCCTCAAAAGCTGAGCAAGCTTAGAGTGGATGTTCAGACCTTCAAGCAAAAAGATGGTGAATCCCTCTATGAAGCTTGGGAAAGATACAACCAGATGACCAAAAAGTGTCCTTCTGACATGTTTTCAGAATGGACCATATTAGATATATTCTATTATGGTCTGTCTGAATTCTCTAAAATGTCACTGGACCATTCTGCAGGTGGATCCATTCACCTAAAGAAAATGCCTGCAGAAGCTCAAGAACTTATTAACATGGTTGCAAATAACCAATTCATGTACACTTCTGAGAGGAATTCCGTGAATAATGGGACGCCTCAGAGGAAGGAAGTTCTTGAAATTGATGCTCTGAATGCCATATTGGCTCAAAATAAAGTGTTGCCCAGCAAGTCAACATGATTTCTCAAAGTCTGAATGGATGGCAAAATGCATCAAATAGTACTAAAGAGGCAGCTTTTGAAGAAGCTTATGATCTTGAGAACCCTGCAATGGCAGAGGTAAATTACATGGGTGAACCTTATGGAAACACCTATAATTCATCATGGAGAAATCATCCAAATTTCTCATGGAAGGATCAACAAAAGCCTCAACAAGGCTTTAATAATGGTGGAAGAAACAGGTTTAGCAATAGCAAGCCTTTTCCATCATCTTCTCAGCAACAGATATAGAATTCTGAGCAGAGCTCCTCTAACTTAGCAAATATAGTCTCTGATCTGTCTAAAGCCACTTTAAGTTTCATGAGTGAAACAAGGTCCTCCATCAGAAATTTGGAGGCACAAGTGGGCCAGCTGAGTAAGAAAGTAACTGAAACTCCTCCTAGTACTCTCCCAAGCAATACAGAAGAGAATCCAAAGAGAGAGTGCAAGGCCATTGATATAGTCAATATGGCCGAATGCAGAGAGGGAGGAAATGACGAAAATCCTAGTGAGGAAGACCTCCTGGGACGTCCTCTGAGCAAGAAGGAGTCCCCTATTGAGGACCTAAAGGAATCTGAGGCTCATATAGAGACCATAGAGATTCCATTAAACCTCCTTCTGCCATTCATGAGCTCCAAAGACTATTCTTCCTCTGAAGAGGATGAAGATGTAACTGGAGAGCAAGTTGCTCAATATTTAGGAGCTATCATGAAGCTGAATGCCAAGTTATTTGGTAATGAGACTTAGGAAGGTGAACCTCCCTTACTCATTAGTGAACTAGATACAGGGGTTCAGCAAACATTACCTCAAAAGAGACAAGATCCTCGCAAATTCTTAATACCCAGTACCATAGGCACCATGACCTTTAACAAGGCTCTATGTGACCTGGGGTCAAGCATAAATCTTATGCCACTCTTTGTAATGGAGAAACAAGGGATCATTAAGGTACAGCCTGCCATATTCTCATTATAAATGGAAGACAAGTCAGTAAGACAAGCTTATGGATTGGTAGAGGACGCGTTGGTAAAGGTTAAAGGCCTTTACATTCCTGCTGATTTCATAATCTTAGACACTAGGAAGGAGGAGGATGAATGCATCATCCTTGGAAGACCTTTCTTAGCCACAGCAAGTACTGTGATTGATGTTAACAGAGGAGAATTAGTCCTTCAATTGAATGGGGACTACCTTGTGTTTAAGGCACACGGCCATCCCTCTATAACACTGGAGAGAAAGCATGAAAGGCTTCTCTTAATACAGAGTCAGACAAAGCCCCCACAGTCAAACTCTAAGTTTGGTGTTGGGAGGCCACAACCAGACTCTAAGTTTGGTGTTGAGAAGACCCCACATTCAAACTCTAAGTTTGGTGTTGGGAGGACTTCATCGTGGTCTGAACTTTTCTAAGGCTCCATGAGAGCCCACTGTCAAGCTAGTGACATTAAAAGAGCGCTTGTTGGGAGGCAACCCAATTTTTATTTATCTAATTTTATTTTTATTTTATTGTTATTTTGTGTTTTATTAGGTTCATGATCATGTGGAGTCACGAAAAAATATTAAAATTAAAAACTAAATCAAAAACAGCAGAAGAAAAATCACACCCTGGAGGAAGGACTTACTGGCGTTTAAACGCCAATAAGGAGCATCTGGCTGGCGTTCAACACCAGAACAGAGCATGGATCTGGCGTTGAACGCCAGAAACAAGCAACATCCTGGCGTTTGAATGCCAAGAATATGCCCTGAGGAAAGCTAGCGCTGAACGCCAATAACAAGCATGGAACTGGCATTTAACGCCAGAAACATCCTGCACATGGGCGTTGAACGCCCAGAACATGCATCACTTCGGCGTTTAAACGCCAGAATTGTATGCAAAGGCATTCTACATGCCTAATTGGTGCAGGGATGTAAATCCTTGACACCTCAGGATCTGTGGACCCCACAGGATCATCTCAGGATCTGTGGACCCCACAGGATCCCCACATACCTTACCCTCTCTCTCACTCCATTCATGGTCATCCCTTCTGTTTTTCATTCACCACTCACATCTATCACTCTTCCCTATACACCCCACCTACCTTCAAGATTCAAATTCTCTTTCCCACCCAATCCCACCCATATAGCCGAATACACACATCCCTCAATCTCCTCCATATCTTCTTCTTATTCTTCATCTTTTCTTTCTTCTCTTACTCGAGGGCGAGCAATTTTCTATGTTTGGTGTGGTAAAAGCATAGCTTTTTGTTTTTCCATAACCATTGATGGCACCTAAGGCCAGAGAAATCTCAAAAAAAAAAGAGAGAGAAAAGGGAAGACAAAAGCTTCCACCTCTGAGTCATGGGAGATGGAAAGACTCATCTAAAGGGTTTATAGCTCAGTGGTAGAATATTTGACTGCAAATCAAGAGATCCCTGAGATACTTCATGGGATAAATTGTCCTCCACACAATTATTGGGAGCAATTAAGGATAGGAGCACCAAAATTACTAGGGATCATACAATAGAAGCAAGGAAGAGACATAGAGGAGCTCAAAGAGCACCATTGGTTCTTCAAGAAGGCGCCACCCTCACTAAGGTGGACTCATTCCTTGTTCTTATTTCTCTGTTTTTCGATTTTTATGCTTCATGTTTATTTATGTTTTGTGTCTCTACTTCATGATCATTAGTATTTAGTAACTATGTCTTAAGGCTATGAATAATTCCATGAAGCCTTCACCTCTCTTAAATGAAAAATGTTTTTAATTCAAAAGATCAAGAAGTACATAAATTTCAAAAATTGTCCTTGAATTTAGTTTAATTATATTGATGTGGTGACAATACTTTTTGTTTTCTGAATGAATGCTTGAACAGTGCATATTTTTTATCTTGTTGTTTATGAATGTTAAAATTGTTGGCTCTTGAAAGAATGATGAACAAAGAAAAATGCTATTGATAATCTGAAAAATCATGAAAATTGATTCTTGAAGCAAGAAAAAGCAGTGAAAAAGCAAAAGCTTGTGAAAAAAAATGGCGAAAAAATTAGAAAGAAAAAGAAAAAGCAAGCAGAAAAAGCCAATAGCCCTTAAAACCAAAAGGCAAGGGTAAAAAGGATCTAAGGCTTTGAGCATCAATGGATAGGAGGGCCCAAGGAAATAAAATCCAGGCCTAAGCAGCTAAATCAAGTTGTCCCTAACCATGTGCTTGTGGCATGTAGGTCCAAGTGAAAAGCTTGAGACTGAGTGGTTAAAGTCGTGATCCAAAGCAAAAAGAGTGTGCTTAAGAGCTTTGGACACCTCAAACTGGGGACTTTAGCAAAGCTGAGTCACAATATGAAAAGGTTCACCCAGTCATGTGTCTGTGGCATTTATGTATCCGGTGGTAATACTGGAAAACAAAATGCTTAGGGCCACGGCCAAGACTCATAAAAGTAGCTATGTTCAAGAATCAACAAACTTAACTAGGAGAATCAATAACACTATCTGAAATTCTAAGTTCCTATAGCTGCCAATCATTCTAAACTTCAAAGAAGAAAGTGAGATACCAAAACTGTTCAGAAGCAAAAAGCTACAAGTCCCGCTCATCTAATTAAAATTAATATTCATTATTATTTTGGGATTTCTAGTATATTCTCTTCTTTTTATCCTAATTGATTTTCAGTTGCTTGGGGACAAGCAACAATTTAAGTTTGGTGTTGTGATGAGCGGATAATTTATACGCTTTTTGGCATTATTTTTAAGTAGTTTTTAGTATGATCTAGTTACGTTTAGGGATGTTTTCATTGGTTTTTATGCTAAATTCACATTTCTAGACTTTACTATGAGTTTGTGTGTTTTTCTATGATTTCAGGTATTTTTTGGCTGAAATTGAGAGACTTGAGCAAAACTCTGATAAGAGGCTAATAAAGGACTGCTGATGCTCTTGGAATCTGACCTTCCTACACTCGAAATGAATTTTCTGGAGCTACAGAACTCCAAATAGCGTGCTCTCAACGGCGTTGGAAAGTAGACATCCAGAGCTTTCCAGAAATATATAATAGTCCATACTTTATTCGAGATTTGATGACATAAACTGGCGCTCAACGCCAGTTCCATGCTGCATTCTGGAGTCAAACGCCAGAAACACATCACGAACCAGAGTTGAACGCCCAAAACATGTTACAACTTGGCGTTGAACTCCAAGAGAAGTCTCAGCTCATGGATAGATGAAGCTCAGTCCAAGCATACACCAAGTGGGCCTTGGAAGTGAATTTATGCATCAATTACTTACCTTTGTAAATCTTAGTAGCTAGTTTAGTATAAATAGAACTTTTTACTACTTTATTAGATGTCTTTGATTGTATTATTCAGTCTTTTGACCACGTTTTAGGGGCTGGACATTTGGCCATGCCTGAACCTTCATCACTTATGTATTTTCAACGGTGGAGTTTCTACACACCATAGATTAAGGGTGTAGAGCTCTGCTGTACCTCAAGTTTTAATGCAATTACTACTATTTTCTATTCAATTCGACTTGTTTTTATTCTAAGATATTCGTTGCACTTCAACATGATGAATGTGATGATCCGTGACACTCATCATCATTCTCACCTATGAACGCGTGATTGACAACCACTTCCGTTCTACCTTAGACCGGGCGCATATCTCTTGGATTCCTTAATCAGAATCTTCATGGTATATTCTAGAATTGATGGCGGCATTCATGGGAATCCGAAAAGTCTAACCTTGTCTGTGGTATTCCGAGTAGGATTCCGGGATTGAATGACTGTGACGAGCTTCAAACTCGCGATTGCTGGGCGTGATGACAAACGCAAAAGAATAAAGGGATTCTATTCCAACATGATCGAGAACCGACAGATGATTAGTCGTACTGTGACAGAGCATTTGGACCATTTTCACTGAGAGGATGGGATGTAGCCATTGACAACGGTGAAGCCCTACATACAGCTTGCCATAAAAAGGAGTGACAAAGATTGGATAAAGACAATAGAAAAGTAGAGATTCAGAAGGAACACAGCACCTCCATATACCTATCTGAAATTCCCATCATTGGATTACATGAGTAACTTTATCTTTATTTTCTGTCTATTTATTATTATTATTCGAAAATCCAAATCTCTTAAATTAGTTAAATCTGCCTGACTGGGATTTACAAGATGACCATAGCTTGCTTCATACCAACAATCTCTGTGGGATCGACCCTGACTCATGTAAGGTATTACTTGGACGACCCAGTACACTTGCTGGTTAGTTGTGCGGAGTTGTGACAAAGTGAGATTCACGTTTGAGAGCACCAAGTCTTTGGAGCCATTGTTGATGATCACAATTTCATCCACCAATCCCACAGAGATTGTCAGCTTGAAGCAAGCTATGGTCATCTTGTAAATCTCAGTCAGGAAGATTCAAATGGTTATAAGAATTTAATAATTAAAGGATAAATAAAATAGAAAATAACATAGAGATACTTATGTAATTCATTGGTGGGAATTTCAGATAAGTGTTTGGAGATGATTTGTTGCTTCTGAACCTCTGCTTTCCTATTGCCTTCATCCAATCATGCCTTGTCCCTTCCATGGCAAGCTGTATGATCCTCTCAGTGAAAATGGTCTGGCTATGGTTTCTGTACGGCTAATCAACTTTTGGATTTCTCATCTCGGATGAAAAATACCAGGCATAGCTACCGCAGGGCTAATCATCTGTCGGTTATCACTTGTGTCGGAATAGGATACCTTGATCCTTTTGCACACTGTCACTGCGCCCAACAGTCACGAGTTTGAAGCTCGTCACAGTCATCCCGTCCTAGATCCTACTCGGAATACCACAGACAAGGTTTAGACTTTCCAGATCTAAGGAATGCTGCCAATTGTTTCTAGCTTATACCACGAAGGTTCAAATCTCATATTCGGATGCTCTGTTGTCAGGAGAGATGATGCGAATTGCGGATCAGAGACCCAAGAGAATATACTCTGGCTATCGTCCAATGACTATGTTGAACATCATGTAGACCGCTTGTGGTTGTCAGGCACGTGGATCTTGCCTAAGCGAGTAACGAAGATAGTGGGTGATTGTCACGGGTCATCCCTTCATTCTGACTTAACTGAATTAAGTACGAGAGTATATCTTGGAGAAGAAGTAGGCATGAATTGAAAGAAAAATAATAGTACTTACATTAATTCATGAGGAACAGCAGACCTCCTCACCTTAATCTCTAAGGTGTAGAAGTTCCACCGTTGGAAAATACATAAGAGAATAAGGTATAGGCATGGCCGAATGGCTAGCCTCCCAAATGTGCAAAATGATCTTCAGTGATCAAAAAGCCCCCAATACAATAGTAAAAGGTGCTATTTATACTAAACTAGTTACTAGGGTTTACAGAAAATGAGTAACTAAGTGCAGATAGTGCAGAAATCCACTTCCGGGGCCCACTTGGTGTGTGCTTGGACTGAGCTTTGAAGCTTTCACGTGCATAGGCCATTCTTGGAGTTAAATTCCAGCTTGGATTCCAGTTTGGGCGTTTAACTCCAGTTTTTGTGCCAGTTCAGGTATTTTACGTCAGAAAAGGGTCTCTGGTAGGCGTTTGGTTGCCAGTTTGGGCCATCAAATCTCGAGCAAAGTATAGACTATTATACAATGCTGGAAAGCTGAAGATGTCTACTTTTCAACACAATTGAGAACACACCAATTGGGCTTCTTTAGCTCTATAAAATCCACTTCGAGTGCAGGGGGGTCAGAATCCAACAGCATTTGCAGTCCTTTCTCAGCCTCTGAATCATATTTTTGCTCAGGGCCCTCAATTTCAGCCAGAAAATACCTAAAATCACATAAAAACACACAAACTCATAGTAAATTCCGGAAATTTGATTTTTTCATAAAAACTAATAAAAATATACTAAAAAGTAACTAAAACATACTAAAAACTATGTAAGAACAATGCCAAAAAGCGTATAAATTATCCGCTCATTAGGTTCCCATAGATTACTGAGCTATTTATTCTTCTCCTTCATAGTTTTCATTGAGTATCTCTTTTTCTAAATTTGGTCTTTCTATGTTTCAATGGTAAAAGGCAAAATAGTGAGGTTTGTAAGAAAAAGCAAAAGATAGAGAGTTAGACTTAGAGAAAAAACCATAGTTATTCTAGAAATTCTTTGTAAATTTTTCTATTTTATTGTCATGATCCTGAGAGAATTTTCTTGCAAGTTAGGTTAGCACTTTGTTATTGAAAAGTTAGTGTGAGTTCCTAGCCAAGTCTAGTTTGGGTTAGAAACTGGATTTGTCCTAAATAGGATTGGTTAGAATCCTAGGGAGAATTGGTGAATGTAATTCGGTTGAAAGATAGTGAAATTCTATCACTATTATAATGGAGACTGGATATAGGCAACATTGCACTGGGTAGCTAAACCAGGATACATCTGTATGTCATTCTCTACTCTCTTTTTTGTTTCTCATTCTGCTTTATAGGAGACAAAACTAAAGTATCTCTTGATTTCTCTACTAAGGAACATTTCACTTTATCACATCTTGCAAGTAAATCTATTCTGGCTCCTATCGCATCAGGAGACAAAACCAAAGTCTCTCCTATTTTCTACTCTCAAAATCTCTACAGATCGCAAGGTTGAAAGCTAATTTAAGAGAGACCAAGATTCAACCATCTTTTTCTTAGCCACTGATATCCATCAATTGGTATCAGAGCTTGGTCATAAAGAGATCAAGTTTCACAACTTAGAGGAAAGATCCTAATGGCGAACAATGTTGGTTCCAACACAATGGCTTACACACTGACAGAAGGACAATCCAACAATAGACCTCCATTCGTTAATGGAAAAAAACTACAATTATTAGAAAGAAAGGATGAATAATCTTTGTTCAATCGGTCGATTACAATCTATGGAAGATAATAATGAACAGTCCTCAAATTCCTACCAAAACTGGTGCTGATGGTGTTGTCCCTCCCAAAATTGAAGCAGAATGGAATAGAGATGACAAAAAAATGGTGGAACTCAATGCCAAAGCTATCAACATGCTTAACTGTGCAATCAGCTTTGAGGAATACCAAAAGATTTCAAGATGTAAAATAGCAAAGAAACTTTAGGATAAACTCCAAGTCACATATGAGGGCACCAAACAAGTAAAAAAAACCAGGATTTACATACTGAGCAAAGAGTATGAGATGTTCTCTATGAAAGAAGGAGAATCAATTGATAACATGTTCGAGAGATTCTCTATCATTGTTAATAGCTTGAATGCTATGGGGATTACTCATTCCGAATCGGTGCTGGTGGAAAACGTCTTAAGAAGCCTAACAAAAGAGTGGAAAACTAAGGCTACTGTTATCTTTGAAAGTAGTAACCTGATCAAATAACATATGATGAGCTTAGAGAAAAGTTGATACAAAAAAGAAAGGAGTGACTTTTAAATCTTGCACTGAATCATTGGATGATGAATTTAGTGACTGTTTATCAGATGGCAAGTTTGTGTTCTTTTGCTAGAAAACTAAGAAGGATGATGAGAATCAAAGGAAGAAGCAGATGAGGAAACTCAAAGAAAACAAAGAATGACTTAAACAAGGTCATTTGCCACAATTACAGAGAAGCTAGATGGTGGGCGAAATTGTGATTCAATTGTTATTCCATTTTGCAAAATTCATTGCTTTTCATTCCCTGGTAATGGCGCCAAAAACATGATGCCAATACCATAGTTCACAACTCCGTTCAACTTAACCAGCAAGTGTACTGGGTCATCCAAGTAATACCTTACGTGAGTAAGGGTCGATCCCACAGAGATTGTTGGTATGAAGCAAGCTATGGTCACCTTGTAAATCTCAGTTAGGCAGATTAAATAGTTTTGGGTTTCGAAAATTAGTAATAAAAAGAAAATAAAAGGGATAGAAATACTTATGTAAATTAATAGTGGGAATTTCAGATAAGTGTATGGAGATGCTGTGCTCCTCTTGAATCTCTACTTTCCTATTGCAGTCATCCAATCCTTCCTACTCCTTTCCATGGAAAGCTGTATGTAGGGCATCACCGTTGTCAATGGCTACATCCCATCCTCTCAGTGAAAACGTTCCTATGCTCTGTCACAACACGGCTAATCATCTGTCGGTTCTCAATCAGGTTGGAATAGAATCCCTTGATTCTTTTGCGCTTGTCATCAAGCCCAGCCTTCAGGAGTTTGAAGCTCGTCACAGTCATTCAATCCCAGAATCCTACTCGGAATACCACAGACAAGGTTTAGACTTTCCGGATCCTCATGAATGCCGCCATCTATCTAGCTTATACCACGAAGATTCTATTGGGGAATCTAAGAGATATGCGCCCGGCCTAAGGTAGAACGAAAGTGGTTGTCAATCACGCACGTTCATAGGTGAGAATGATGATGAGTGTCACGGATCATCACATTCATCAAAGTTAAGTGTAACGTATATCTTGGAATAAGAATAGAAGAGAATTGAATAGAAAGTAATAATAATTGTATTGAAACTTGAGGTACAGCAGAGCTCCACACCCTAAATCTATGGTGTGCAAAAACTCCACTATTGAAAATACATAAGTAAGAGGTCCAGGCATGGCCGAATGGCCAGCCCTCTCCATGATCAAGTGACCGAATAGCCAAGAGATTAAACTGTCAAAAGATGTCTAATACAATAGATAAATGTTCTATTTATAATAAACTAGCTCCTAGGGTTTACATGAGTAAGTAATTGATGCATAAATCCACTTCCGGGGCCCACTTGGTGTATGTTTGGGCTAATCTTGGTCTATTCACGAGCTGAGGCTTTTATTGGAGTTGAACTCCAAGTTATAACGTGTTTTGGGCGTTCAAATCCGGATCATGACGTGTTTCGGGCGTTTAACTCCAGACAGCAGCATGTACTTGGCGTTCAACGCCAAGTTACGTTATCAATTTCCGAATAAAGTATGAACTATTATATATTGCTAGAAAGCTCTAGATGTCTAATTTCCAACGCCGTTGAGAGCGCGCCAATTGGAGTTCTGTAGCTCTAGAAAATCCATTTCGAGTGCAGTGAGGTCAGATTCCAACAGCATCAGCAGTCCTTTTGTCAGCCTTTTTCAGAGTTTTGCTCAAGTCCCTCAATTTCAGCCAGAATTTACCTGAAATCACAGAAAAACACACAAACTCATAGTAAAGTCCAGAAATGTGAATTTAACATAAAAACTAATGAAAACATCCCTAAAAGTAGCTTAAACTTACTAAAAACAACCTAAAAACAATGCCAAAAAGCGTATAAATTATCCACTCATCACAACACCAAACTTAAATTGTTGCTTATCCCCAAGCAACTGAAAATCAGATAGGATAAAAAGAAGAGAATATACTATAAATTCTAAAATATCAATGAATATTAATTTAATTAGATGAGCGGGACTTGTAGCTTTTTGCTTCTGAACAGTTTTGGCATCTCACTTTTTCCTTTGTAGTTTAGAGTGATTGGCGTCTCTGGGAACTTAGAATTTTGGATAGTGTTATTGACTTTCCTAGTTAAGCATGTTGATTCTTGAACACAGCTACTTATGAGTCTTGGCCGTGGCCCTAAGCACTTTGTTTTCCAGTATTACCACCGGATACATAAATGCCACAGACACATAACTGGGTGAACCTTTTCAGATTGTGACTTAGCTTTGCTAGAGTCCCCAGTTAGTGGTGTCCAGAGCTCTTAAGCACACTCTTTTGCTTTGGATCACGACTTTAACCACTCAGTCTCAAGCTTTTCACTTGAACCTTCATGACACAAGCACATGGTTAGGGACAGCTTGATTTAGCCGCTTAGGCCTGGTTTTAATTTCCTTGGGCCCTCCTATCCATTAATGCTCAAAACCTTGGATCCTTTTTACCCTTGTCTTTTGGTTTTAAGGGCTATTGGCTCTTTCTGCTTTGCTTTTTCTTTTTCTTTCTATTTTTTTTTCGCCAATTTTTTTTCAAGCTTTTTCACTGCTTTTTCTTGCTTCAAGAATCAATTTCATGATTTTTCAGATCATCAATAACTTTTCTCTTTGTTCATCATTCTTTCAAGAGCCAACAATTTTAACACTCATAAACAACAATATCAAAAGACATATGCACTGTTCAATCATTCATTCAGAAAACAAAAAGTATTGTCACCACATCAATATAATTAAATTAAATTCAAGGATAAATTCGAAATTCATGTACTTCTTGTTCTTTTGAATTAAAACATTTTTCTTTTAAGAGAGGTGAAGGATTAACGGAATTTATTCATAGCTTTAAGACATAGTTACTACATACTAATGATCATGAAGTAGAGACACAAAACATAGATAAACACAACATTAAAAACCGAAAAGCAGAAAGAAATAAGAACAAGGAATGAATCCACCTGAGTGAGGGTGGCGCCTTCTTGAAGGTCCAATGGTGCTTTTTGAGCTCCTCTATGTCTCTTCCTCGCTTCTGTTGAATGATTCATAGTAATTTTGGTGTTTCTACCCTTAGTTGCTTCCAATATTTGTGTGGAGGATAACTTATCCCCTGAGGTATCTCAGGGATCTCTTGATTTGCAGCCACATGTTCTACCACTGAGCTATGACAGCTTTATATGAGTCTTTCCATCTCCCAAGACTCAGAGGTGGAAGCTTTTGTCTTCCCTTTGAGGTTTCTCTGGCCTTAGATGCCATTAATGGTAATGGAAAAGCAAAAAAAAAAGCTATGCTTTTACCACACCAAACTTAAAATATTGCTCGCCCTCGAGCAAGAGAAGAAAGAAGAGAGGAAGAAGAAGAAGAAAATGGAGGTGAGTGAGGGGAGATGGATTCGGCTATATGGGTGGGATTGGGTGGGAAAGAGAAGTTGAATTGTACAGGTAGGTGGGGTTTATGGGGAAGAGTGGGTTGATGTGAGTGGTGAATGGGGCAATTGGGAAGAGGAATTGAGGTGATTGGTGAGGAGTGTTGGGAAGTGTGACATGGGGAGTAGGGGAGTGTGATTAGGATTAGGAGAGTGTAATTAGGGAATATGGTAGGTGGGGATCCTGTGGGGTCCACAGATCCTAAGGTGATCCTGTGGGGTCCACAGGATCCTGAGGTGTCAAGGAATTCCATCCCTGCACCAAATAGGCATGTAAAATGCCTTTGTACACCATTCTGGCGTTTAAACGCCCATTGGTGCACGTTTTGGGCGTTCAACGCCTATGTAAAGCATGTTTCTGGCGTTGAACGCCAGTTTCATGCTTGTTACTGGCGTTCAGCGCCAGTTTTTCCTCTCTGGGCACATTCCTGGCGTTCAGCGTCAGGATGTTGCTTGTTTCTGGCGTTCAGCGCCAGAATGGTGCTCTGTTCTGGCGTTGAACGCCGGCCAGATGCACCTTACTGGCGTTGAACGCCACCCTTTGTGTCCTCCAGGGTGAAAATTTTTTCTTCTGCTGTTTTTGATTCTATTTTTAATTTTTATGATTTTTTCGTGACTCCTCATGATCATGTACCTAATAAAACACAGAATAACAATAAAATAAAAATTAGATAAATAAAATTGGGTTGCCTCCCAACAAGCGCTTCTTTAATGTCAATAGCTTGACAGTGGCTCTCATGGAGCCACAAGGTGATCAGGTCAATGTTGTATAGTTGTCCACACCAAACTTAGAGTTTGGATATGGGATCTTAACACCAAACTTAAAGTTTGGTTGTGACCTCCCAACACCAAACTTAGAGTTTGACTGTGGGGGCTCTTCTTGACCCTGAACTGAGAGAAGCTCTTCATGCTTACCCTCTTTTGTCACAGAGGGATGGCCATGTGCCTTAAACACAAGGTATTCCCCATTCAATTGAAGGACTAATTCTCCTCTGTTGACATCTATCACAGCTTCTGCTGTGGCTAGGAAAGGTCTTCCTAGGATGATGCATTCATCATCTTCCTTCCTAGTGTCTAGGATTATGAAATCAGCAGGGATGTAAAGGCCTTCAACCTTTACTAGCACGTCCTCTACTAACCCATAAGCTTGTCTCAATGACTTGTCTGCCAATTGTAATGAGAACAAGGCAGGCTGTACCTCAATGATCCCCAGCTTCTCCATTACAGAGAGTGGCATAAGATTTATCCCTGACCCTAGATCACATAGAGCCTTTTCAAAGGTTATGGTGCCTATGATACAAGGTATTAGGAACTTGCCAGGATCTTGTTTCTTTTGAGGTAGAGTTTTCTGAATCCAAGTATCTAGTTCACTAATGAGCAAGGGAGGTTCACTTTCCCAAGTCTCATTACCAAACAACTTGGCATTCAGCTTCATGATAGCTCCTAAGTATTGAGCAATTTGCTCTCCAGTCACATCTTCATCCTCTTCAGAGGATGAATAGTTTTCAGAGCTCATGAATGGCAAAAGGAGATTTAATGGAATCTCTATGGTCTCTATAGGAGCCTCAGATTCCTTTGGATCCTTAATAGGAAAGTCCTTCTTGCTTGAGGGACGTCCCAGGAGGTCTTCCTCACTAGGATTTTCGTCCTCCTCCTCCCTTGTGCATTCGGCCACATTGATCACATCAATGGCCTTGCACTCTCCTTTTGGATTCTCTTCTGTATTGCTTGGGAGAATACTGGGAGGAGTTTCAATAACTTTCTTACTCAGCTGGCCCACCTGTGCCTCCAGATTTCTGATGGAGGATCTTGTTTCATTCATGAAACTGAGAGTGGCCTTTGATAGATCAGAGACTATATTGGCTAAATTAGAAGTGTTTTGTTCAGAATTCTCTGTCTGTTGCTGAGAAGATAATGGATATGGCTTGCTATTGCACAGCCTATTGCGTCCACCATTGTTAAAGCCTTGTTGAGGCTTTTGTTGATCCTTCCAGGAGAAATTTGGATGATTTCTCCATGATGGGTTATAGGTGTTTCCATATGGTTCACTCATGTAATTAACCTCTGCCATGGCAGGGTTCTCAGGATCGTAAGCTTCTTCAGAAGCTGCCTCTCTAGTACTGTTGGATGCATGTTGCAATCCATTCAGATTTTGAGAGATCATGTTGACCTGTTGAGTCAACACTTTGTTCTGAGCCAATATGGCATTCAGAGCATCAATTTCAAGAACTCCTTTCTTCTGAGGTATCCCATTATTCACAGAATTCCTCTCAGAGGTATACATAAACTGGTTGTTTGCAACCATGTCAATGAGATCTTGAGCCTCTTCAGGCGTTTTCTTCAGGTGAATAGATCCACCTGCAGAATGGTCCAATGACATTTTCGAAAATTCAGAGAGACCATAATAGAATATATCTAATAGGGTCCATTCTGAAAACATGTCAGATGGACATCTTTTGGTCAACTGCTTGTATCTTTCCCAAGCTTCATAGAGGGATTCACCGTCTTTTTGTTTGAAGGTTTGAACATCCACTCTCAGCTTGCTCAGCTCTTGAGGAGGAAAGAATTTATCTAGGAAAGCAGTGACCAGCTTATCCCAGGAGTCCAGGCTATCCTTAGGTTGTGAATCCAACCATATTCTAGCTCTGTCTCTTACAACAAAAGGGAAAAGCATGAGTCTGTAGACTTCAGGATCAACTCCATTCGTCTTTACAGTCTCACAGATCTGCAAGAACTCAGTTAAAAACTGATAAGGATCTTCAGATGGAAGTCCATAAAACTTGCAGTTTTGTTGCATCAAGGCAACTAGCTGAGGTTTCAGCTCAAAGTTATTGGCTCCAATGGCAGGAATGGAGATGCTTCTTCCATCAAATTTGGACGTTGGCTTTGTGAAGTCACCAAGCATTCTCCTTGCATTATTATTATTATTTTCGGCTGCCATCTCCTTCTCTTGTTCGAAAATTTCTGAAAGGTTATTTCTGGATTGTTGTAATTTAGCTTCTCTTAGTTTTCTCTTCAGAGTCATTTCAGGTTCTGGATCAATTTCAACAAGAGTGCCTTTTTCCTGTTCCTGCTCATATGAAAGAGAAGAAAACAAGAAAAGAAAGAGGAATCCTCTATGTCACAGTATAGAGATTCCTTTATGTTAGTAGAAGGAGAAAGGGGTAGAAGAATCCAAATACAAGGGATATAAGAAGTTCGAATTCTTAGATGAAGAGAGGTGAAGAGAGTGTTAGTAAATAAATAATTAAATAGAAGAAGAAAAGAGAGGGAAATTTTGAAAATAGTTTTGAAAAAGTGGTTAGTGATTTTCGAAAATTAAAGATAAGATAAGATTAAAATTAAAATTTAAAACAAAAAGAATTTTTGAAAAAGAGATGAGATATTTTCGAAAATTAGAGAGGGAAAAGTAGTTAGGTGGTTTTGAAAAAGATAAGAAACAAACAAAAAGTTAGTTAGTTGATTGAAAAAGATTTGAAATCAAATTTGAAAAAGATAAGAAGATAAGAAGTTTAGATAAGGTATTTTGAAATCAAATTTTGAAAAAGATAAAATTTTTGAAAAAGATAAGATAAAAAGATAAGATTTTTAAGAAAAAGATATTTTGAAAAAGATTTAATTTTTAAAATTACTTAACTAACAAGAAACTACAAGATAAGATTCTAGAACTTAAAGATTGAACCTTTCTTAACAAGAAAGTAACAAACTTCAAATTTTTGAATCATTCACATTACTTGTTAGCTAATTTTTCGAAAATTAGATGTAAAGATAAGAAAAAGATTTTTGAAAATATTTTGAAAAAGATTTTTGGAATTTTCGAAAAATGGAAAAAAATGAAAAAGATATAATTTTTGAAAAAAGATTTTGAAAAGATAAGATTTTTAAAATTGAAATTTTGACTTGACTTGTAAGAAACAACTAATTTTTTTTAAAAAAATTTTTGACCAAGTCAACCCAAAATTTCAAAAATTTGGAGGGAGATAAGGAAAAGATATTTTTTTATTTTTGAAATTTTTTTTATTATGAGAGAGAAAAACAACAAAAATATTCAATGCATGAAATTTTTAGATCAAAACAATGAATGCATGCAAGAATGCTATGAATGTCAAGATGAACACCAAGAACACTTTGAAGATCATGATGAACATCAAGAACATAGTTTTGAAAAATTTTTGATGCAAAGAAAACATGCAAGACACCAAACTTAGAAATCTTTAATGCTTGGAAAATATGAATGCAAAAGTGCACATGAAAAACAACAAACAACACAAAACAAGAAAACATCAAGATCAAACAAGAGGACTTACCAAGAACAACTTGAAGATCATGAAGAACACTATGAATGCATGGGATTTTCGAAAAATGCAAGAAAAAATTTTTAAAGCATGCAATTGACACCAAACTTAAAAATTAACACAAGACTCAAACAAGAAACACAAAATATTTTTGATTTTTATGATTTTATGATTTTTTTTGTATTTTTATTATATGTTTCGAAAATATACTTTAGAAAAACAAAAATAATAATAAAAAAATATTTTTGAAAGATTTTTGAAAACTTTTTGAAAAGAAAATTACCTAATCTGAGCAACAAGATGAACCGTCAGTTGTCCATACTCGAACAATCCCCGGCAACGGCGCCAAAAACTTGGTGGGCGAAATTGTGATTCAATTGTTATTCCATTTTGCAAAATTCATTGCTTTTCATTCCCTGGTAATGGCGCCAAAAACATGATGCCAATACCATAGTTCACAACTCCGTTCAACTTAACCAGCAAGTGTACTGGGTCATCCAAGTAATACCTTACGTGAGTAAGGGTCGATCCCACAGAGATTGTTGGTATGAAGCAAACTACGGTCACCTTGTAAATCTCAGTTAGGCAGATTAAATAGTTTTGGGTTTCGAAAATTAATAATAAAAAGAAAATAAAAGGGATAGAAATACTTATGTAAATTAATAGTGGGAATTTCAGATAAGTGTATGGAGATGCTGTGCTTCTCTTGAATCTCTACTTTCCTATTGCAGTCATCCAATCCTTCCTACTCCTTTCCATGGCAAGCTGTATGTAGGGCATCACCGTTGTCAATGGCTACATCCCATTCTCTCAGTGAAAACGTTCCTATGCTCTGTCACAGCACAGCTAATCATCTGTCGGTTCTCAATCAGGTTGGAATAGAATCCCTTGACTCTTTTGCGCTTGTCATCACGCCCAGCCTTCAGGAGTTTGAAGCTCGTCACAGTCATTCAATCCCAGAATCCTACTTGGAATACCACAGACAAGGTTTAGACTTTTCGGATCCTCATGAATGCCGCCATCTATCTAGCTTATACCACGAAGATTCTGTTGGGGAATCTAAGAGATATGCGCCCGGCCTAAGATAGAACGAAAGTGGTTGTCAGTCACGCGCGTTCATAGGTGAGAATGATGATGAGTGTCACGGATCATCACATTCATCAAAGTTAAGTGTAACGTATATCTTGGAATAAGAATAGAAGAGAATTGAATAGAAAGTAATAATAATTGTATTGAAACTTGAGGTACAGCAGAGCTCCACACCCTTAATCTATGGTGTGCAGAAACTCCACTGTTGAAAATACATAAGTAAGAGGTCCAGGCATGGCCGAATGGCCAGCCCTCTCCATGATCAAGTGACCGAATAGCCAAGAGATTAAACTGTCAAAAGATGTCTAATACAATAGATAAATGTTCTATTTATAATAAACTAGCTCCTAGGGTTTACATGAGTAAGTAATTGATGCATAAATCCACTCCCGGGGCCCACTTGGTGTATGTTTGGGCTAAGCTTGGTCTATCCACGAGCTGAGGCTTTTATTGGAGTTGAACTCCAAGTTATAACGTGTTTTGGGCGTTCAACTCCGGATCATGACGTGTTTCGGGCGTTTAACTCCAGACAGCAGCATGTACTTGGCGTTCAACGCCAAGTTACGTCATCAATTTCCGAATAAAGTATGAACTATTATATATTGCTGGAAAGCTCTAGATGTCTACTTTCCAACGCCGTTGAGAGCGCGCCAATTGGAGTTCTGTAGCTCCAGAAAATCCATTTCGAGTGCAGGGAGGTCAGATTCCAACAGCATCAGCAGTCCTTTTGTCAGCCTTTTTCAGAGTTTTGCTCAAGTCCCTCAATTTCAGCCAGAATTTACCTGAAATCACAGAAAAACACACAAACTCATAGTAAAGTCCAGAAATGTGAATTTAACATAAAAACTAATGAAAACATCCCTAAAAGTAGCTTAAACTTACTAAAAACAACCTAAAAACAATGCCAAAAAGCGTATAAATTATCCACTCATCACTAGACACTACAAATATGAATGTCCGAAGCTGAAGAAAGAAGACAAGTCTCGGAAGGACAAAAAAAGGGACTTATTGCGTTTTGGAAAGATCTAAAAAATGACTCTAATGAGGATGATAAATCTGATCGAAATTCTCAAGCATGCTTGATGGTAGACCACAACCACCCTAATGAGATAATCTTTATTGAACATTCTAATGAAGAACTTCATCTTATAATTGATGACCTCACTGAGAAAATAAGAAATTTTCTAAATCAATTCCATGAACTTGAATCTAAAAATAATACCCTAAAGGCTGAAATCACTATTGATCTTATTGAAGAAAAAAAGTGGCTTAAAAAGCATTCCGTTGTTGCCTATTGATATTACATTGAATAAAATGAACAATTTCATAATGAGGTTGAGAGTTTGAAACAATAATTAGCTAAACTTGCTCAAAGTTCTAAAAATTTAGATAAATTGCTAGCTAGTCAAAGACCTATTTTTGAAAAGGTTGGGTTAGGGTAATGTGAAAAATAAAAATCTATTTTAAAAAATTCTCAATTTAAAAATATGGCCTTAACCTCCAAAGATTAAAGATTTCAAAACCCTAATCACCTTAAAAATTCAGCAAGCAACAAATTCTGTCATATGTGTAATCGGGATGGTCATTTTCCTATTCAATTTTTCATTATTGAAAAATAATTAGTGATAAAGATTACAAAGTAATTTGCAAATACATTGCACTTAGCAACCAAAAAGGTTTAACATTAAAGGATCCAAAATGATTTGGATACCTAAGGTCACTTAAGAGTCTTGTGCAGTTTTGCCTAGCATCCAAGAAAAAGAATGACATGTGGTACTTGGATAGAAGATGCTCTAGGCACATGACTGAAAAGTCCACATTCTTCATCAAGCTTGAAAAATACAATGGAGGTTTTGTGACTTTTGGTGACAATGAAAAAGGAAAGATAGCGGCCGTAAGTAAAGTGGGTAAAAGTTTCTCTACTTTTATTAATGATGTATTTTTAGTTGATGGATTGAAACATTATCTTCTAAGCATTAGCCAATTGTGTGATTTAGGCTATTTAGTTATTTTTAAGAAATTAGAATGCTTGGTTATGTGTGAAAAATCTGATGAAATCTTATTTGAAGCTAAAAGATGCAATAATGTGTACAGACTTACCTTGGAAGAACTAAAAGAACAAAATGTAGCTTGTTTCACTTCCATTAAATATGAAAAATGGTTATGGCATAAGAAATTAGGACATGCGAGCATGTTTCAATTTCTAACAATTCCCGAGAATTATATTAACCGAGGTACATAAAATTATATAAATATTTTAACATTATTAGTAAGTCAAAAATGGTTCACTACGATAACTTTAATAGTAGGAGAAGAAAAATTTGATTTAATAGCTATGGTAGATTCAGGAGCTGATGTTAATTGTATACAAGAAGGATTAATACCCACAAAATATTATGAGAAAACTACAGAAAGAGTCTTAATGGCAGAAAATGACAAAATGACTATAGACTATAAGTTATCTAAAGCAAAAATTTGTAAAAATAGGGTATGCTTTGCCACTACATTCTTTTTAGCAAGAAATATATCTCATCAAGTTATATTAGGAAATCCTTTTACTTTATTATTATATCCCTTTAATGTCGACATTGACGGAATAACTTTACAAGAATCCCCAATCATCCTGTCCATTTTAAATTTCTCACAAGACCAAAACAGCATGAACTCAATATGTTGCAACACATATCTATAATGTTAGTGTAATGGAAACAGAAGTAAGACAAATTAATATTTTGAGTCTAGAGAAAATTTTACAACACTTACCGCGTCAAGTTAATATTATAGAAAGGAAGACAAGACAAATTAACTTCTTAAACCAAGAAGTTACACATAAAAGAATAGAAGAACAATTACAAACTCCAGAAATACAAGATAAAATAAAAGCAATTGAAGAAAAAATTAAAAAAGAATTATGTAATTTAAATCCCACAGCTTTTCAACATAGAAAATTACATGAAATATCTTTACCATATGAAGATGGGTTTAATGAAAAAGATATACCAACCAAGGCAAAACCAATACATATGAACAAAGAGTATCTAGAATATTGTAAAAAAGAAATACAAGAATATCTAGATAAGGGACTAATAAGGCCTTCAAAATCACCCTGGAGCTGTACAGGCTTCTATGTGATGAAAGCATCTGAAATAGAAAGAGGTGCTCCAAGATTAGTTATCAATTATAAACCTCTAAACAAGGTATTAAAATGGATTAGGTATCCTTTACCAAATAAAAGTGATTTAATTAAAAGATTAAATAAAGCAAATATCTTTTCAAAATTTGATTTAAAATCAGGTTATTATCAAATTGCAGTAAAAGAGGAAGATAGATATAAGACAGCTTTTATAGTACCATTTGGACATTACGAATGGAATGTAATGCCTCAAGGATTAAAAAATGCCCCAAGCGAATTCCAAGAAATAATGAATAATATATTTTACCCGCATATAGAATTTACTATAGTATATCTTGATGACGTATTAGTATACTCAAAAGGAATAAAGCAGCATATATATCATCTAGAAAAATTCATGGATATTATAAAAGAACAAGGATTAGTTTTATCAGAAAAGAAAATGAAAATTTTTACAACTAAAGTAAGGTTCTTAGGATATGAAATTTATCAAGGAACTATAGTACCTATTAAAAGAGCCATTGAATTTGCAGATAAATTTCCAAATGAAATAATTGACAAAAAACAACTACAAAGATTTTTGGGATGTTTAAATTATGTAGCAGAATTCTTACCTGGAATAAGAGTTACATGCGAACCTCTTTATTAGAGACTAAGAAAAAATCCACCTCCATGGACAAAAGAAATGACTTCCATAATAAGAAAAATAAAAAATTCAGTAAAAGAAATACCTTGCATAAGTATACTAGACCCATCGGCTAAATTAATTGTAGAAACAGATGCATCAGAATTAGGATATGGAGGAATTCTTAAACAAAGACCTCCTAATAACTCAAAAGAACAAATAGTAAAATATCATTCAGGAATTTGGAACCAAGCTCAAAAGAACTACCCCACAGTCAAAAAAGAAATACTTGCCATAGTATTATGTGTTTCAAAATTTCAAGAAGATTTATTTAATAAAACTTTCTTAATAAGAACTGATTGTAAAGCAGCTCCAAACGTTTTAGAGAATGATGTAAAAAATTTGGTTTCAAAAAAAATATTTGCAAGATGGCAAGCTATTTTATCATGTTTCGATTTTACTATTGAACATATAAAAGGAGAACTAAGTTCACTCCCTGACTTTCTTACTAGAGAATTTTTGCAGGGAAAGAATGGAGCAAAAAGCAGCCTCCAGTGAAGATTATGGTCAACCATTTGACCAAATAAAGGAAACAAAATTACCTATTACTGTTGTACCAGCAAAACAATTATCATTAAGACCTATGACAATGTCACAGGTTGTAAAAGCTGCACCATCATCGTCATCACCTTCTAAGAGCCCTTTAATTACTACTAATAATAAATTCACATTACTACAACCATCTGACCTCTATAATACTCAGCCCTTGAAAGAACAATTTCCTTACTATGAAAAACCCAATCCTATAAAGATATTAACCATTGAAAAAGAGTGGTTCAAAAAAGACAGAAAACCCCTATACAAGAACATTTTCCCAAATACTTTTCATTATATTCCTATTAACCCACAAAAAACCCAAAAATTTTATGAATTCATATTAGTAGACACCGGATCCATTGAGTTAACACATTATAGAGATTCCAACACCAAGCAGCCTATTTATTCAAAAATAAAAATTATAAAAATATTATCCTTACAAGATTGGGAAATACCCCATATCAGTCTAAAAGCTTCTCATTAAAATTTGAACCTCAGAACTATACCTACTATGATTACCAAGAAGCTTGGAATCATGTTTTATTTCTATCACCAAATCCCCATTCTTGGTTCATTTGGTTCAGAGAGAGGATATCATTACAATTTCCCAAATGGTTTCAAGCATGGTTCCAGAACTTTGGACCAATGGAAGCTTTCTTTCCAAAAGAAGCCAGTATGGCGTATGAATACTTTAAAAGCAAGTCATCATTCCTACAAGAATATAAGTTCATTTCATTCATAGCAGCCATGGGAATAAGCTGGATTATGACATGGGAATATGATTCAGCAGCATATGAAGAATCTCCAAGCATATAATATCTTGTAAGAGTAATAAAAATTAAATGGTGGAACAAATATGATATAAATTTACTAAGAAGAGCAGCTATTGATCAATGGTTAACAACATCACAAAAGCGTCCAGCAATAACAGCCTCAAGTTCCACCAATGAACAAATAGCTTATAAAAAAGAGACCCAATTCTTAGCACAAAAGAGACAAATTATGGCAGCCCTAGCTGCAGCAACCTCAGAGGAAGATATCCAAAGCTCTCTACAAGCAATACAGACCGTACCTCCTGGAGAAGACGAAGAGGTCCAGTCCAGTCCAGCTCATTACTATCAAGACTCTCAAGACCCATTTGAGATGTAACAAGTACTGTATATGCAATCAATGTAAAAGCCCAATCATATAAAAAAAAAAGAGAGTAAAAAGTAAAAAGTAAAAAAGTAAAAGTAAAAAGTAAAAGCAAACAGTGAATGTCGGCAAATAGTAAAAGCAAACAGTAAATATCGGCAAACAGTAAAAGCAAACAGTACTGTCGGCAAACAGTACCCAAATAGTCATCATTTGGGGTCTATAAATACCAAAGGCCTCACTCATTCAAGATCATCAAAAACTTGAAAGCTCAAGAAATCTCTCTACTCTTATATCTTCTTACTTTATAAATTCTCCAAGTATTTGTAATCATCTTCAAGAAGTGTATCAACTCTGCAAGCAATAAAAGTACAAGTTCATTTTTGTAAGCTTACTATCTTTCTTTTATTTATTTTCTCAGTTATTATTCTTATACCATGAAAGAGTTTTATAAAAGGCTTAGATCTTTAAAATTAGTTAGAAGAAATATGAAAACAAGAGTAATGGCAATAGATAGAAAAATAAGAGAACTAATAACTGAATCTTCGGAATTAAAAGTAGAAATAAAAAAGATGGACAAGAAAATAATCAGAACCAAAAAGCTTCTACAACAAATTAAAACCAAAAAATCAGTAAAAACCGCTAGACAAACTATTAAGAATAAACGCATTCATTATGTTAGAAGGATGCATTACTTATATGTAGAAAGCATGAGACAACTTTTAGAGATAGAATCAAGAATACATGTATATAACGTTCAAAGAATGGATGGCAATCCCCAACCTACAGTACTCGTACAAGATCTAGAACCTCAACCTTTACAAGAAACAAATCAACCTATAATAGCCCAACCTTTACAAGTGGTATCAGAGCCTGCTCAAGAGGGAGGTATCTGATAACATTTACAAAGAAATTATTTTTAACTGGATTTTTATTACAAGTCTTCTTGATAAGCCTTAAACATTTTATAATTACAACTTTGAAGTAGTAGTGAGAACTGTTAATACGTTGGTCAGCCCAGATTGTAGTCCCGGTTGTAAGTCCTAGAAAGGCAGTGAATCCATTGGTTAACGAGGGTGGTCCCGTAGCTCACAAAGTTCTAACCATAAAATGGCTAGTTTATTGAGAACGATGAGTCGTTTAAATCTAGGAAAAAATAATTTCCCTTATTCTAGTATTTTGTATTTGTGGTTCTTCAATACCATCAGGTATTATCCATTCTTCAAGAATGGAGCAAAAAGCAGCCTCCAGTGAAGATTATGGTCAACCATTTGACCAAATAAAAGAAACAAAATTACCTATTACTGTTGTACCAGCAAAAGGAATTCTTAATGATTGGGATCTATTCATCCTAATTCTAATATCAGGTCCTTCTCTTATTATTTCCCTTATTCTAGTATTTTGTATTTGTGATTCTTCAATACCATCAGGTATTATCCATTCTTCAGGCATACGACTTTTTAATTCTTCATGTCTTAATCTTCTAGGTGTTTGTATATTAGATCTTTTTAGATTTGCATGCATAATTATTGTTTCGTCTTTTGAGGATTGTCTTAATGCTCTAAAGTCATAATCAACTTTAGTAATTTTATAATATATCCTATAGATTATTTCAAATGGATCATATTTCTCATTTATAATGGTCTCATCAGATGTTACTTGCAATTTTAAGGCTTGCTAGGTGTATTCATTTTTTAGATTCATAGCATAATTTGGGTAACAATTAAAAAAAAACTAGTCCATCATGACAGTTACTTTCTAATATTCCTATTAATGAATCACTAAAATTTTTTAATCTGGTATCTCTTAAGGTTAATAATATAGGCAGATTAATTCCTATTCTAAAATTAGGCTTTATGGCTACTTGTATTAATCCTATATGGATGAAGTTATATCCTTTACTGCTATGTTCTTTCAATTTATCTTCTTCTAAGATGGTGATAATTTTATTACTACTCGTTCTTGGTTTACAATATTCTAACATGTGGATTTCATAATTTCTTCCTTCCCAGAAGTTTCTCTTTTTATATATTTTATCTTTTTTTACTACAGGTATATTCCAATTATGAAAACTTTCTTCTAATGTGGCTATTTCTAATTCATTTTTAGTTCCAGAGGTGGAGGCTTCATCATTATCTGTTTTTATTACTAAGGAATTATTTTTTCCTAGATTTAAACGACTCATCGTTTTCAATAAACTAGCCATTTTATAGTTAGAACTTTGTGAGCTACGGGACCACCCTCATTAACCAACAGATTCACTGCCTTTCTATGACTTATAACCGGGACTACGATCTTGGCTGACCAACGTATTAACAGTTCTCACTGCTACTTCAAAGTTGTAACTATAAAATGTTTAAGGCTTATCAAGAAGACTTGTAATAAAAATCCAGTTAAAAATAATTTCTTTATAAATGTTATCAGATACCTCCCTCTTGAGCAGGCTCTGATACCACTTGTAAAGGTTGGGCTATTATAGGTTGATTTGTTTCTTGTAAAGGTTGAGGTTCTTGTAAAGGTTAAGGTTCTAGATCTTGTACGGGTATTGTAGGTTGGGGATTCTTGTACAAGTTATTCCGTCAATGTCGACATTAAAGGGATATAATAATAAAGTAAAAGGATTTCCTAATATAACTTGATGAGATATATTTCTTGCTAAAAAGAATGTAGTGGCAAAGCATACCCTATTTTTACAAATTTTTGCTTTAGATAACTTATAGTCTATAGTCATTTTGTCATTTTCTGCCATTAAGACTCTTTCTGTAGTTTTCTCATAATATTTTGTGGGTATTAATCCTTCTTGTATACAATTAACATCAGCTCCTGAATCTACCATAGCTATTAAATCAAAATTTTCTTCTCCTACTATTAAAGTTATCGTAGTGAACCATTTTTGACTTACTAATAATGTTAAAATATTTATATAATTTTCTGTACCTAGGTTAATATAATTCTCGGGAATTGTTATATTACTAGTCCCTTCATTATTTTGCAAAGATTGTTCTTGGATTTTTATTATGTTTTCTCCTTCTATTTTTAGTAATCTGTAGTCCATATTAATGTTTTGTTGTTTTAATTCTGAAACTTCTCTTTTTAGACTTTTTATCTCTTCTTTGAGAGAATTAAGGGAAACTTCTTCTTGTGGGTTTTTAAAACGATTATAAATTTCTTTTATTTCTATTGGTCTTATTTCTTGCTTACTTTCTTCTTCTTTTTTAACTAATTCAGCTAATTGTCTTATAAACTCATCCCTTAATGGTGTATCTTCTAACTTGTCAATTATTTTAACTAGTGTAGAAGTTTGTTCTTTAGTTAAAACATTTACGGTTTTTTCACAGTTTCTACAGTTACATAATCCTATTCCTAAACAATTATTATTATCCTGTTCCTCCTTTCCACTATTTCCTCCTGAGCTTTCTTCTTCTGACATAAAGTCTAATTGTTGTATAAAATAGTCTTCAGTTTCAGAAGAACCCTCATAACTTGATTCTTCTTCTGACTCTGAATTGATTAATATAGCTGTCAAAGGACGCTTAATTTCTTTATTTTCTATTTTGTTTATTTTTTGTTCTGTCGTACACTTATTAGCATAATGTCCTTGTTTTTTACATTTCCAACATGTTACTTGTTTTTTCTTATTAGAAAATTTAGGTTTTTCTTTAGGGGTTTTATGTAACTTTTTATGATATTTCTTTTCATAATAAAGGGGTTTGTTTATATTATATTTAGGTTTTTTATAAAAAAATTTTCTTTTAACTTTATGCTATCCACTAGGTGCTTTTTCAGGAGTTATTCCATATTGGTAGCAAAAAGTGCCTAGCTCTCTTTTTCCCATGATACTTTCTTGTTTTATTTTCTGTTGTATCTTGGTATCTGTGCATACTTCTATACCTGTTTGTACTATTATATTATGCAATTGTCCAAAGGTTAATGAATTATAGGGAATCTGGGTCCCAAACTGTGTTTGTAGTTTTTGTAATACTTTTTCAGAGAATAATTTTGGTAAGGCTGCTACGAATCTTTCTTTCCAGAAAGGCGCATGTGCATCATCTCTTATCATAACTTTTGACATAAAAACATCTTTATACCATCTATAATCAGACATAGTTGGACATCTTAAATTCATTAATTGAGTATGTATCCTATCTTTAAAAATACTGGGATCTCCTACAAAATTTTTAATAATGGTATATATTAACGTGGATGTAGCGTCTGGTGACTGATCTTCTTGTTTAATACTATTAATAATTAATTCTTTTTCTTGGAGGCTGAGAAAATTATCCCACCAACCTTTTAATTGTCCTGTAAATCCTTGGGTTATCATAATTGCTGCTTCTTTATCAAAGGCTTTTCTCATCTTATAGGCAGTTGTAGCCATAGTCAAATTACACATTTGATCTAAAATGGCTTGTTCACTTAATCCATCTATATTCCATTCTACTAAGTCTGATCCTGAAAAACTATTTTGTACTAATTGTGTTCTTTCTTCTAGGCCTACATCTACTGGTGATGGTCTAGGATAATAATTTCTGGTTTTAGGATAATCTCTGTTATAGGATATTTTATTTAGTTCTAATTCTTCTTCCTTTTGCAATGTATTAATTGTTAATTTTCCTAGACTAATACTTCTAAGTTTTTCTTTTAGTTCTTCAACTTCTGTTTCTACTTTAGATTTTAAGCTAATATTATCTAAACTTTGTAATTTATATATATGTTTTTCTATGGGTTTCTCTACCTTAATAACTTTTTCCATATTTTCCATTCTTCCTAACTGATTTTTCATTATATCTAACATGGTATTAGTAAAGTTTAATTGCTGATGTAATTTCTTAATATCTCTTTTTTCTATATTTCCATCTGCATTGCTATCTTTATAGGGTGTTGCTTCAACTTCTAAGTCTTTTCCAATTTGTATTTTAATAGTTTCTTTAGAGGGATATTCAGATTCTATTACTGATCCTGAGCTTGTTTTCCAAACAACAGTTGGCTTTGTTAAAGGACATAATTTCTTATCGGGTTTGGAGTAATAATTAACATACCAGTCAAAGAAGTATAAGCTAATTCTATTTTCTTTCATAAAATCATAGAATAGTTCTCTTAGTCTAATAACTTCATTTTCTGAATGGTTGGTAAAATACCAATCTCTTAGTGATTTATTATAATCAGCATTAAAATCTTGTCTTATCCACTCTTTATCAATCTCAAATGGTTCTTCCTTTATAATTCCTGATAATGTTGAAACTATTAGTCATAGAAATTCTATAGATAACTCATCAATAGGAACTATTGATGATATTGTAGGAATTGACAACAGAAGGCCACATATAGCCACTGCTGTATATAAATCACCTTCAGAATTTGATCCAAGGGAATCACAAGTTTTATCACCTGTTCAAGAAGTCCCTAAGTTGGCACCCAGGCTAGCCTATACTCTATACTTACCTAGTCCCTCTAAACTACTAAAGCGAGGGGAAGTACATTCTAAGTCTTCAAAACTCAAGTCAGGTGGAATGTCATCAAAAGGTGGAACATCATATACTACTCCTTTGCACGATCATATGTCATCAAAGAGCTTCTCTCAAGTACTTCATCGAGTGGCCACATAACAGCAACATCGTATGGAGGACTTAGGCTATAGTTTGTAGATAAGCAGGGTGCAGACGTTGGCTGGCCTCACAGTATATACATATAAATAGGTAACAGAGTCCGCTCTAGACTCAGAAGACTACCTAGAGCAAAATCCTCTTTGCACAACACTCATCAGCAAACTACGGAAGGGTACTCATGCTTCCATCTGAAGGGGAAAGGGAGAGAGAAGGGGTAAGAACTGGGGAGTTCTTAATAGGGCCGGGGTTATTAGTTACATTCATTAATTATGTGTTGTTTATCAAATAAATAGCAGAATACTGAGAAGCAGTAGACAGAAGAAACAGATAAATAGAGAAAATAAAGAAAACAAAAAGTAAAACACAAACAAAAGAATACAAGAAAATAAAACACAGACACAGAGAATAGAATGAAAACAAAGAAGGCATACATTCAAACAACAATCATAACAGAGGAAATGCGCAACCAAATATGATGCATGTCTAGCCCTAGTGCAGGTAATGAGCTCATCTGTCGGTTATATACCCGCTCTCGACGTTACCCAGCAACCTCTGTCTTGCAGGGTAACCACTACAAGCAACCTTTGTCTTGCAGGGCGGCACTTATTAGCCGATATACGCCCAACACACTCACTGTAAGCAACCTCTGTCTTACAGCACTGTAAGCAACCTCTGTCTAACAGGAGCAACAACACACTCATTGCAAGCAACCTCTGTCTTACAGGAGCACACTAATCTTGATACCTCTATAAGCAACCTCTGTCTTACAGCAAAACATTATAGCAAGGTATCCCAGGAAAGCATTCTCAGTGGTCGTACCACCATCTATCTGACTGTCTCAGTGCAGCAGATGATCATACAAATAACTGTGGAGTTGCCTTAATGCAACAAATGACCTTTCAACAGGCCCTCTGCTTTTTCTCTATTCTCTTTATCATATTACTCTTTTCTCTTTATATCTCTTTTCTCTGCTCTGATTACTCTGTTCTCTGTGTTTCTCTACTCTGCTCTGATTTTTCTGTTTAACGTATGTATTTAAAGCTTATGTAAATTTCGGTATGAATAGTTAGTCTATCCCAAGTATAGGTTTATTAAGTCTATACTAAAACAGTTTAACTTTTCATATAATATCTAACCCTATCTACAACTCAAGGACTAACTATATTGCCCTAGTTCGTTCACTAATCTCTGTCTGTTTTTCTGTCATTAAAACATTACAAACTTTTCTTTGGTTTTTATCTTTTCTTTAACTTTTTATCTTTCTTTTATCTTTGCCTCACTAATATGTTCTTACCACTACCTAAGTATTTTATGAAGGTAATTATGAGATTCTGCATTTAAAGTTGTCTTTCTAACGCTTTTACAGAAAACTGCCTTTTTTGTATTATTTTATTATTTTTATTAAAATATTATTTTTAATTAAATATATTATTTAATATTTTATTATTATTTATTATTTTATCATTAAATTTTCGAAAATTACTCTACTTTAACTTTTAACCTTTAAAATTTATTTTTTACCACCCATAACTTTAAATATTTCTACTTTAACCACCCTAACTTTTGGAAATTACTAAATAACCCCTCAAACACCAAAATAATTACAACCTTGCCCTTTTTAAGATCTAAAAGGTGTTCTTCAGTGTTCTTCATCACACTCAAAGTGTTCTTCGTGTTCTTCGTAAATTTTTCAGATTCTTTCTCTGTTTTTACCTGTTTTTCAGTCTTTTCAGCAACTGATTTTTATCATAATTCATAATAAATTCCCAGACACTAAAACCCCATCTTTATCACATGATTTCAACAAAAATTGAACCTCAATTTAAGGATTAGGGTTTGTTTTTTCCAGCTGCACTCAAGAACATGTTTCATAGCTTGAATATCATCAAATTTCATCAAAATTTCAACAAACTTTCACCAAGAATCACTCATATAAATCATCAATTTCAAGCACAGCCAAACTATATCATGATTAAACAACACAAACACAATCAATCAAGATTAAATTTGTCAAACCCTACCTGGTTTTTCTACTCCTAATTCAGTTAGACTTTCAGGTGGTCCTTAAGCACTTTTTCCTCCTAAATCACATCAAGAACAACTTTAAATCCAAAAACCCTCAACTAACCAAATCTCACTCAGCATGTTAGGAAGTGATTTCTAACCTTAAACTTGCTGGAAATTCACGTTTCTTGGCCCTCAAGTCATGTTAAGCATGATTCCAAAGGAAAAACATCAAGAAAACACATGTTTTGCATGGTTTTCCTTTAAAACCAAATTGAAGAGGGAGAGAGACAGCCATCTCACCTTATTTCCAACCTTGATAACTTTCATGGTTATGTAGAGGAAGAAGAGATGATCACTTTGGTAAAATCAGAGTTTTGATTTGAGTTTTAGTTCAGAAGAAATCAAGCTTTAAAGATTAAGTGTTCATGAAAGTTTCTCTCTTTTCTCTCTTGTTATTTTCGGCCAAAATGAAGAAATGAGACAGCCTTGGAGTGTCTTGGGGGTGTAGGGTGAGTTTTGATTCATTGGCTTGAAGGTGTATTAAAATAATATTAAAATATCGCAGGTGTATAACTACTAAAACTAGGTGTATCGGAACACACGTAAAAACATCTCTAAAAATTATTTTCTGAGCTACTAGAATAAAAGACACTAGTAACATATTTAATATGAGAATAGGTCATGTATGATGAGGCCTTATAATTGCTAAAATCATCAGAGAGTGCTGGTGTTAAGCTGCACCAGTAAACTGTGAACCCAGTTAAATCGATTTCCTGTTTTTAACTATAACTGACCAGGTAGCCTTATAATATCATTCAAGAAGCTTCTAATACTAATATAATGATAGTATTGTCCTATTATCTCTCTTCTCGCATGAATTGAGTCTGGTTCGTCAAGCTGAGACTATTTACGAAAAAGAGAATCAAAACTCCTAACCGATACGGTTCAAAAGCTAGGTTCTTCGTGATTGCGTTAGCGAGCTTGCCTCAGAAAAGGTTCTAGCTTAAAGATGACATAATGACAATGAGGATTGAGATACTTGATGATATAGCAGAAGTTCTCCCCTTACTGAACTTCTGGAGAAATCCATACTTTTAGAAAAGATCTGGCGTACTCGAAAATCAGGGTTGTTACAAAGGACACAGAGACACTAACAAGGGACACAACTTATTTTTTATTTTCTCTTTCATTATTCTTGTTAATTTTTTTATAATTATATTTTTTATTATTATATTTTTCATCTCAAATTTTTTGAATGAAAAAAATGAGAATAAATTAGATTTTCATAATTTTTTATAGTTTATCACCAAATAGAATACAAATACAGAAAATTTTATGTCTCTGTCCTTTATTTCTTGTTCTCAGTGTCTTATATCCTGTCTCGTTCTCAGAAACAAATGCAGCCATCGTGATGGAGACTAGATGTAGACTACGTTGCACTGGGTAGCTGAACCAGGATATATTTGTGTGTCATTCTCTACTCTCTCTTTTGTTTCTGATTTTGCACTATAGGAAACAAAATAAAGTATCTCCTGAATTCTCTACTAAACAACATTTCACTTTATCACAACTTGCAAGTAATTCTATTTTGGCAACTACTGCATCAGAAGACAAAACCAAAATCTCTCCTATTTTCTACTCTAAGAATCTCTACAAAATACAAAATATAAGGTTGAAAGCTAAATTAAAAGGGGTCGAGATTCAACCTCCCATTCTTTGAGCCACTGATATCCATCATGTTTAAACTTTAACTTTGTTTAATATTTAAATTAAAATATTTTATTTTATTTTATTTTTGTCTTCTGACTAATTTTTTAAAAAAATTACTTTTTTGTTGTTAACTTGTTATCTTTTTATTTTTATTATTATTTTTTTATTTTTATTATCAAATCACTACAATTACTACTGTGACAATTACAATTATGAATTTTGTTGTTACTTAAAATAAAATTATAATAGAAAAAATATTAAAAAAAATTTGACTAACAAACTACTAAAATATACTGAAATAAAATGTTTGAAATAAAAATAAAATATTTTAAATATAAAAAATAAAATTAAAATTTAAGTGAAATATTAAAGATTAAAATAATAGTTAAGTGACTAATAATTTATATCTGAGTTTTATATTTTTCACAAAAGTAAAGTTATGTACTAGTTTAGATCAAATCGACGATAGGATTTTCTGTGCTATGAATTATCTCTTTAAAGAGGTGGGAATAAAGATAAAAAGAGGTTTAAGTTTTGATTAGAAATTACTAAAGATTAAAATTAGAGTCTACACTTACTGCTTTGAGGTCATCAAATAAAAAAAGGATATATATATTTTCAAACATGGTATTACATCGAATGGTGAATTATATTATTAATAATAACATATATATATATATATATATATATATATATATATATATGACGAATTATTATTTCTTTTACTTAAGAGGAGTCTTTCTTTTCTAGTTTGGCCACGATGTTTTCTCTTATCAAATCCAAACGTCTAGAAATCCTTCAAAATTGGGGCAGGTAGGTTCTCTTTGCTTTGTCCTAGCTATGGGCCTATTAATTGTTAATTATTAATTAATATATAATTTAATAAGTAAATTAAAAATTAACAATGCCATGTCAAAACATAAAATGATAAAAAAAATTGTATGAATAATCATCTAAAAAATAAATATGATTAGACGAATATGTAAAACGAGAGTTATGTCATCAGTACATCAAAATTAAACTTAAAGAAAATTAACTAAAAATAAGTAATCATTATATATTAACATGGTAATTAGTAACTAAAATAATTTAATTTTCAATTTTTCATAGCAGAATAATTATCAGACTTTTCATCATGGTGCAGCATGTTTATATCATTCCTTTCAGTTTAGGCATTTAGTTATTATATAATTGAACAAACTTATGTTAACATTACAAACTAAAAGGCTAGCATTGTTGCAATTAAAATATGATGCTCTAAAGTAGTGTACTCTATTTGAGTGAATAAATCACACTAATTCCCGAAAAATTTTATTTAAATTACATGCGTTTTCTTTTATGGTTGGAAGGAAAGAAATAGAAAAGAAAGAAATGGAAAGAAAAGAAAAAAAGGAAAGAAATTGAGTGAATTTTAATTTTTCTTAGATGTGTTTGAATGAAAGGAAAATAAGAAAAAAAGAAATGTTATAAAAAGACAATTTTATTCTTATATTATAAAATATATTAAAAAAAGTAAAAGGGTAATATTGGAAGTAGAGAGAGAGATTTAGTTTTCTCTCCATTTTTTCTCCATTGATGGAGGAAAAAAAATTGGTGAGTCCCACCAATATTTTTCCACCCATTTTTCTTTTTCTCCTATTTCTCTCCTCAACCAAACAAGAGAAAATAACTATTTTCCTTCCAATTTCTTTTCTTCTCTTTTTTTTCTTCCATTTTCACCTCAAACAAACACAGTGTATTAATCTTTGAATGAATAATGAACCAAACAAAAATCACCAACATTTATGTTCTTTAATTTGTATTTTCATCACAATTATTTCCGCGGGAAGTGTATCGACTTAGGCATAAATTAACAACTAGACGAAACAATAGTATTATGAAATAAAAGTAAACTATCATTTTTACTTATAAAAATTTTAAAATTTGATAAATTTAGTTTAAAAAATTTAAAATTATACACATAAAAAATAAATTTTGTATGATAAAATTATTTAAATACTTCAAAAATATCTAAAAACTCTAAATTATACTTTTTCTAACCCTCAATTAACCTCACCCCTTATTTCTTCTAATTTCCAATGCAAGTACAAGCAACACAAATTCATTTTTTCTCTTGTTTCATTTATAATCATAAAATTTTAAGATGATGATATTGGAAGGATAAATAGCAGCACACACTTTATTTACAGTTCACAAAAATACAAAAAAAATACATGTTGAGGCTATTCAAATAAACATGAAGAATAAGAAGAAAAGTAATCCCATAACGCCAATGTAAATCCTTTAGGGTAGATGTTACAGTGCTGAACAAAAAAATTTTCAGCAGATGTGAAAGATGTGTGGACTTTTGGAGCGTTTGATGTGTGGCAGTGTAGTGTTAATACGCGTAGATAGAGATTGTCGGAGAGTGAGTTAATTAGAGATGTTAAATTATGAGTTAATGAAGGTGAGTAATATGTTAGACTTTTTAGTAATGCTGGAAGTTGTATTTTTAATAACGAAAAGTTATGTGTAGTACTATTGAATGGGTCACATTAGTGTACAGATCAAAGTGCGTACAGATATACAGATTTTTCTGTTCCATATGTCACGTATTGACACGTATTGGTTCCATGCTGCAGTGTGCAATTGGCTCAGAGGAGGTCCCAGGAGCTCATGGGAGGTACAAGGAGCCGGCTTGGTGGGGTTAAGTTGAACGGTGTTCTGAAGCCTACGCGTTCCGTTGGTTGGAGGCTGTTGTCATAGACCTTGTTTGGGCCGAAAAAAATAAGGCCGGAACCCATGAGTTGGTTCTTGACTTCGATAGTGTGCTAACAGGGAAGGAAATCCCTAGGTTAAGTGCGAAGGATCGCCGTCGCTGGTGTTATTCCTGCTGCTCCTGGCCGTGGCGCGCGAGATAAGGCTGGGTTCGAAGTCGTAGGAGGCGGTGTAGGTGCTGGCCGAGTGCACGAAGCCCTAGTTTCGCGTTGGAGTTGTGGAGTGGGGGAGCAGCGATTAATCAGCTGGTAAGTAAGGAGTAGCATTGCCCCCTTTCTTATTCATCCTCCGTAGATGTCATTTAATAATGCGCACATGTGTAAGAATATGTGGAACATAAATGATGTATTGATCTTTGTTCTATAATTGCATATGTGTGAGAATATAGTGGATAAGATAAGTAATATGTTGATGTTGCGGTGGTTGAATGTTGAATCCAAATGTAAAATTAAAAAAATATGTTTGAGCAGGTAAAGAAATGAAGGAACAAGCACTGCAATTATTAGATAAACAAGTATAGAGAATTAAGTTTGGTTTTATGCATGATGAATCTTGCTTATGAAATTGGTTGTTATTTTGGGAGCTAACCGGATGGTAGGTAGGATGATGGAACTTAGATTTTTTGTTTCATATGAGACATGCCATGTATGCAAATGACAATGAAGCGTGTATAGGAGGAATAGTTATACATTGAAGTACATGCTAGTTGTTAAAGTTTTTTTATTGATGTGATTATTTGGTGGAGAGGGTGTTTCACCCATTTGTGTATAGTTTGGGTGAGAACCCTATTATGCCTAAGATGGGGTTTGGGTTGCTAGTGTTTCTGTTGAAGTTAGTTAAGAAAAGTTAAAGTTGCCACGCTTTAGATAGGGGATAAAAATTGGATGAACCTTGTCTTGCAAGGAACACATCGTCATTCGAATTAAGTTTACTCAGTTAAGTAAGAGAGGTGACCGTAGCTAGTTTGTTGATGGTTCAGGTATGCCCATAACTTTTTGGTTGTTCGTGTGAATGTGTCGATGAATTAACTAGTTATAGACGTTGTAATTAGTTATGATGAGTTATTGTTTGTGAAAGCGAGATAAATGGTTGCTGAATTTTCTCTTAAATTAGATTCAATGAAGTGATATTGTGCCTTATTTATGGAAGTGAAAAATTCCTCCTGCCTGGTATTTGTGGTATATGCTTTTAGTTTATATCTTCTGCGATTATGAGTTGTATGTCTCTGGATTTTATGGATTCAGGGTAGGTCACACAGCATTGGCCGATGGATGTCAACCACATGTTCGATATTGAGGGTCATGAGTCCGATGGGGGCAGTTCCGATGAATTTTTGGGACATTATCGTGGTATTGACGATGAATACGATGACATGGACGACATGGATCCCGGAGGTGGTCTCGAAGCAAGGGAGCAAGGTACTGCGGATGCTGCAAATTGCAAGGAGTCTGGTGGTATAAATGACGTGGCAAGCGGTACGACAAGCAGGCAAGTCATTGCGAATGACTTCTTGGGTAGAGAGTTTGCGACGGAGGAAGATGCTTATGCTGCATACAAGGAGTTTGCGAAATTTTGGGGCTTTGGAGTTCGAAGGGAGTTGTAGCTCGGGTTAATGGGGTTGTGGTCAGAAGAGACTTTTTTTGCCATCAACAAGGGACAAGACATGCTAAGCACTATGATCGTCCTAAGCGAGTAAGGGAGGAGAGGCTTGAGAGCCAGACGGATTCTAAGGCAAAGTTGAAGATCAATTACGATGTGCAACACAACGTGTGGAAGGTGAGAACCATCATGGGTGAACACAACCACGAGCTTGCCCCGGCGATGTTCACACATCTCCTCCCAATTCACCAGAAGATGAGTGTGGGCGACAAGGCATAGGTGGATAGTTTCAAGCAATTTGGGATTGCAACCTCGAAAATAGTGGCTTACATGGCTGGACAGTCTGGCGGGTATGCCATGCTTCGATTTACGAAGCGGGATTTGTATAATTATATGCATGGGCAAAGGGTTGCACGAATATGTGATGGTGATGCAACAGCAACTATTAGTTACTTGGAGGGCAAGGCAAATGCGGACATGATGACGGTCGCACGTTACACACGCACCGTGGAGAATCGTTTGGGTAGCTTATTTTGGGCGGATGGTGAGATGATTTCGGATTATCAGGTCTTTGGTTGTAACACCCTACCATACAGAGTCTTATTCTTAAGCCATAATTCAGAGATGGCAAGGTATTACGACCTCTAAAATAAAAATTTAGTACGTATAGTAGTATGAATGATTGATTATAACTAGGAGCCTTTGTAGAAAAAGGGGTAAACAAAAATCGCAACTCGAAAGCGCAGCACTCCGATCGATAACATAACGAACAAGGATAAACCAACGCGAGATTATATATATACAAAGGAGTGTCAAAAACAGGAATATCAAGACTCAAAATCCGGCTGCGAAGATAACCGGTCCGAGCATAGCAATATATACATATGATAAAATAAGGAAAACCCCAAAGGAAACCCAAAGGGACACAAATACAGAAACCTATTCTCCAAAATCTCCCATAAGAGGAGTCATCACAGTTTGTATTATTTAATGGAGATAAAAGTATCTAAGCAAAACATATAAACCAAAACATAGTCCCGAGAATAAAGGATCTTTGCAAATCTAGAAGTCTCCAGCATGCCTCAGCGGGAAACCTCACGTCCTGCATCTAAAAACCACAAAATCCGCATGGGTGAGAACCAGAGGTCCCCAGCATGGTAACAGCTTCCACATATATAATACATAATAATAGAGAAAAGCCAAAGGCAATCCTAGAACTTCCTCTAGATAATATCAAAGCTTATAAACAAGCTAAACCATAAGTGGCGACTGACTAAAGATTCTTCAGTCTAATTAATACTTCCCTTTCCAATTCCTTTAGACTTCCTAACCACCAGCAAAAGTATAATGTAGCAAACACAGTTATATCAAACAAGAAATATACAAATAGGAACAAATAAGGCATTTAGACAATTAGCAAGTAATATGCAGTCAAATAGGCAATCTCAAACAATTCATATAGTATGCATATGATGAATGCCTGTCCCTAGTGGCTGATGATATCATCTGTCGGTTATAGAGCCAACCCGATAAGTCCTGGTAGCTAACCATTGGACTGTCCCTCTGTCGTGTCTGCCCAACCCGAGTTATACTCAATATAAATTTGATCATAATCATGATCCATATCCATCACCCTCACTGGTGAATATTTATGGGGGTGAGCCCATCCAGGGCTTTCACAGTGCCCGGCCACCCTGACGACATAGGGTCAAAAGAGCTTCGAGTCTCAACCTGGAGCATGTGGTGGCTAGCCACTGCTTCCTTCCAGGGAAACTCTCATCTCCAACAGTGGAAGTGCAACATTCACAATTCATTCAACATCATATATGCATTTATACTTAGCCATAATCATGGCTCTGCCGTAACACGGCAATAATCTAGCCATCCGGCTCACGGTTAAATCCATAACCAGTCAATTCATTAACAATTACGGCCCTTCGGCCCATGGCATAACAAGCACTTCCACCACCATCCTCCGTATCTCACATAATCATCTTTGATCCTCATTGATCATTCATTTTTCCCTTGCTTCACTTGCAAGTTACCACATCCCCTAGCTCATTTTCTCATTGCTAGGCATATCATAATGATTTAAGACATAAGTGGTGAGATCGGAGGCTTAAAAGTATGAAGTTTGGCTTTTAAAACTCAAAAATCAACTTTGGGATGAAAACAGGGTCACGCGTATGCGCACTCCACGCGCACGCGTGGATGGCCACAAAATCCATCAACGCATATGTGTCATACACGCTAACGCATGGATTAAAAAATAGCCAAGCGACGCGCACGCGTCAGCCACGCGTACGCGTGGGTGCTCTCGTGCCCAGTCACAAAACTGGCACAATTATGGCACAACTCTCTGGAAAATGGTTGGGCATTGGGTGCAGCACATCGGCGCGCCCGCACACACCACGTGCACGCGTGGATGGCGCTTTCTTGAAGAACGGCGCGTACGCACCAAGTGCACCAAGTGGATCACATTTTGGGCTTTCTAGAATAAATTCTCATTTATGGATTAATTAGCCGTTAATTAACTGGGTCTTACATTCTACCCACCTAATTGGGAATTTTGACCACAAAATTCAAATGCAATTACCTGAGAATAAGTGCGGATAATCCGTTCGCATCTCCGACTCAAGTTCCCAAGTGTGTTCCTTAACACCGCCTCGACTTCATGCCACTTTTACTAATGAAACCTCTTTTCCACGCAACAGTTTGATACTAGTATCATCAATTCTGACTGGAGCCATTGGAAGCGTCAAATCTTCTCTTAACTGAACCGATTCAGGTTCTAACACATGGCTGGCATCAGGAGTGTAGTTCCGAAGCTGTGACACGTGAAACACGTCGTGCAGGTTCGAAAGATGAGGTGGTAGAGCCATCCGATACGCCACCAGTCTGACCCTCTCCAGGATCTGAAATGCACCAATGTATCAAGGATTCAACTTCTTTGCTTTAATCGCCCTACCTACTCTCGTGGTCGGAGTAACCTTAAGGAAAACATGGTCTCCTTCCTCAAATTCTAAGGGCTTTTGCCTCTGATTGGCGTAACTCTTTTGATGACTCTGCGCCGTAAGCATCCTATCTCGGATTTTCTTGACTTGTTCAGTGGTCTCAGCTATCATTTCCGGCCCCAACAAGCCTTTCTCCCCAGCTTCATACCAACATAGTGGAGATTGACATTTCCTCCCATACAAGGCCTCATACGGAGCCATTCCGATGCTCGCATGATAACTATTATTGTATGCAAACTCCACTAATGGCATATACCGATTCCAACTCGCCGGTTGGTCCAAAACACAAGCTCTCAATATATCCTCTAGTGTTGGATCGTCCTCTCTGATTGACCATCTGTTTGAGGATGGTAAGTCGTGCTCAAGCTTAGTCGGGTTCCAAAAGCATTCTGAAATGCACCCCAAAACCTTGAAGTGAAACGAGGATCTCTATCAGAGATTATAGTAGCAAGTACACCATGAAGTCTCACAATATCTTTTATGTATAACCGTGCTAGCTCTTCAAGGGTGTAAGTTATACGAATGGGTAAAAAGTGAGCTGACTTCGCCAGTCGGTCCACAATCACCCAGATAGCATCGAAACCAGCCCTAGTCCTTGGCAATCCTGACACGAAGTCCATTGCAATACTTTCCCACTTTCATTGTGGAATCTCTAAAGGTTGCAACATACCGGCAGGCCTTTTATGTTCAATCTTTACCTTTTGACAAGTTAAGCACCTTGAAACATATTCCGCCACATCATTTTTCATACCCGGTCACCAAAACATCGCCTTTAAATCATGGTACATTTTAGTACTTCCCGGGTGAATGGAGAATCCACTTTTGTGTGCCTCCTTTAAGATATCCTGCATCAAAGTGCCAACATCTGGCACAATGATCCTACCCTTGAATCTCCATAACCTATCTTTTTCTTCCGACACTCTCCACTGTTTTCCTTGCTCAATGGCCGGTAACACCTTTGACAATGCGTCATCATCCTCATGAGCCTTCAGGAGTTCGGACTTAAAGTCACTCGAGATATGTAATCGACTCAAACACAGAGTCCCAGACACTTCTTGGACACCAATTTTCAGACTCTCGAACTCCTTGAGCAACTTTTCTTCTTGAAATGTCATCCAAGCAGTATACAGCGACTTCCGACTCAACGCATCCGCTACTATATTCGCCTTTCCCGGATGGTAATGCAACTCAAAGTCATAGTCCTTTAACAATTCCATCCACCTCCTCTGCCTCATATTAAGCTCTTTCTGATCAAAGAGGTACTTCAAGCTCTTATGATCAGAGAAAACTTGGAACTTAACCCCATAGAGGTAATGCCTCCACACCTTTAGGGCAAACACGACCGCAGCAAGCTCTAAATCGTGCGTAGGATAATTAACTTCATGCAGTCTCAACTGCCGTGAGGCATACGCCACCACATTATGATGCTACATCAGCACGCACCCTAGACCCTTCAATGAGGCTTCACAGTATACCTCAAATGGCTCGTTCGGCTCAGGTAACACTAACACAGGTGCAGTGGTCAACTTTTTCTTCAATGTCTGAAAGCTTTCCTCGCATTCAGGAGTCCAAACAAACGGAGTGTCTTTGCGAGTTAACTTTGTCATTGGCAAAGCTATCTGTGAAAATTCCTTGATAAACCTTCGGTAATAGCCAGCTAAGCCCAGAAAACTCCTTATCTCTGTTACGGTGGTTGGTTTTCTTCCAATCCATCACAGCCTCCACCTTAGTTGGATCTACGGCTATTCCCTTCTTGCTCACCACGTGGCCCAAAAACTTCACCTCACTCTTCCAAAACTCACACTTAGACAGTTTTGCATAGAGTTTCTTCTCCTTTAGAATCTGCAACACGGTCTTCAAGTGTTCCGCATGCTCTTCTTCAGTTTTGGAATAAATTAGTATGTCGTCAATGAAGACAACAACAAATTTATCCAGAAACGGACGGAAAACTCTGTTCATGTAATCCATGAATACTGTAGGAGCGTTCGTCAACCCAAAGGACGTTACAGTGTACTCGTAATGACCATAACGAGTCTTGAAAGCGGTCTTAGGGATATCCTCACCCCTCACCCTTATCTGGTGATAACCGGATCGCAAATCGATCTTGGAGAAAACTCCAGCTCCTTGTAACTGATCCATGAGATCATCAATTCTCGGCAATGTGTACTTATTCTTTATTGTAACCTTGTTCAGCTGCCTGTAATCCACACAGAGCCGCATACTCCCATCTTTCTTCTTTACCAGTAGCACTGGTGCACCCCACGGAGAGACACTTGGTCGTATAAAATTCTTTCCTAACAAATCCTCTAACTGAGACTTTAGCTCGTCCATCTCTAACGGTGACATCCTATAAAGAGAACTTGAGATTGGTCTTGCCCCAGGCACCAATTCAATAGCAAACTCGACCTCTCGGTTAGGTGGAAATTTATCAATATCATCAGGAAATACTTCCAGAAACTCACACACAACCGAAATCTATTCCAACCTTTGATCATCACCCGAAACACCTGCGGTTAACAACAGGATACCCTGACATTCGGTTCCGGAATAGTTCACCATCATCGAATTCAAGTAATAATTATTCACCACGACCGGCCCTTCTGTATCTTCCGGCATAAAGTACATCGACTTTGTAGAACAATCAAGCAGGACATGGTTCTCAGATAACCAGTTGGTGCACGAAATTGTGATCATCAATGGCGCCATCAACATGGTACGCTCAATTACAATCTCAACTTTTTATCACAACTTTGTACAACTAACCAGCAAGTGCACTGGGTCATCCAAGTAATAAACCTTACGCGAGTAAGGGTCGATCCCATTGAGGTTGTTGGTATGAAGCAAGCTATGGTCATCTTGTAAATCTCAGTTAGGCGGATTCAAATGGTTATGGAGGATTAATGATTAAAAGATAAATAAAACATACAGTAAAGATAGAGATACTTATGTAATTCATTGGTGAGAATTTCAGATGAGCGTATGGAGATGCTTTGTCCCTTCCATCTCTCTGCTTTCCTACTGTCTTCATCCAATCCTTCTTACTCCTTTCCATGGCAAGCTGTATGTTGGGCATCACCGTTGTCAATGGTTACAGTCCCGTCCTCTCAGTGAAAATGTTCAACGCGCTCTGTCACAGCACGGCCAATCATCTGTCGGTTCTTAATCAGGTTGGAATAGAATCCAGTGATTCTTTTGCGTCTGTCACTAACGCCTAGCCTTCAGGAGTTTGAAGCTCGTCACAGTCATTCAATCCTCGAATCCTACTCAGAATACCACAGACAAGGTCTAGACCTTCTGGATTCTCTTGAATGCCGCCATTAATTCTAGCTTATACCACGAAGATTCTGATTAAGGAATCCAAGAGATAAACATTCAAGCCTTGTTTGCTTGTAGAACAAAAGTGGTTGTCAGGCACGCATTCATAAGTGAGAATGATGATGAGCATCACATAATCATCACATTCATCATGTTCTTGAGTGCGAATGAATATCTTAGAACAAGAATGAGCTGAATTGAGTAGAAGAATAATAGTAATTGCATTAACACTCGAGGTACAGCAGAGCTCCATACCTTAATCTATGGTGTGTAGAAACTCCACCGTTGAAAATACATAAGAACAAGGTCTAGGCATGGCCGAATGGCCAGCCTCCCATAATCTAAGAACTAGACGTCCAAAGATGATCCTCAGATCTAAATTGATCAAAAGATTCCAGGATGTCAAATACAATGGTAAAAGGTCCTATTTGTAGATAACTAGTAGCTTAAGGTTTACAAAAATGAGTAAATGACAAAAAAATCCACATCCGGGTCCACTTGGTGTGTGCTTGGGCTAAGCATTAAAGCTTTCATGTGTAGAGACTTTTCTTGGAGTTAAACGCCAGCTTTTGTGCTAGTTTGGGCATTTAACTCCCATTCTTGTGCCAGTTCCGGTGTTTAACGCCGGGCAGTCTTGAGCTGATTTGGAACGCCGGTTTGGGCCATCAAATCTCAGGCAAAGTATGGACTATTATATATTGCTGGAAAGCCCAGAATGTCTAATTTCCAACGCAATTAAGAGCTCACCAATTGAGCTTCTGTAGCTCCAGAAAATCCACTTTGAGTGTAGGGAGGTCAGAATCCAACAGCATCTGCAGTCCTTTTCAGCCTCTGAATCAAATTTTTGCTCAGGTCCTTAAATTTCAGCCAGAAAATACCTGAAATCACAGAAAAACACACAAACTCATAGTAAAGTCTAGAAAAGTGAATTTTAACTAAAAACTAATAAAAATATAATAAAAACTAACTAAAACATTCTAAAAACATACTAAAAACAATGCCAAAAAACGTATAAATTATCCGCTCACCACAACACCAAACTTGAAATTCAGAATGATTGGCTTCTATAGGAACTCAGAATTCAGATAGTGTTATTGATTCTCCTAGTTAAGTATGATGATTCTTGAACACAGCTACTTTATGAGTCTTGGCCGTGGCCCAAAGCACTCTGTCTTCCAGTATTACCACCGGATACATACATGCCACAGACACATAACTGGTTGAACCTTTTCAGATTGTGACTCAGCTTTGCTAGAGTCCCCAATTAGAGGTGTCCAGGGTCCTTAAGCACACTCTTTTTGCCTTGGATCATGACTTTATTTTTACCCTTGCCTTTTGGCTTTTTTTTTATTTCTGCTTGCTTTCTCTCTCTCTTTTTTTTTTGTATTCACTGCTTTTTCTTGCTTCAAGAATCATTTTTATGATTTTTCAGATCCTCAGTAACATGTCTCATTTTTTCATCATTCTTTCAAGAGCCAACATTCATGAACAACAAATTCAAAAGACATATGCACTGTTCAAGCATACATTCAGAAGTCAAAGTATTGCCACCACATCAAAATAATTAATCTGTTATAAAATTCAAAATTCATGCAATTCTTCTCTTTTTCAATTAAGAACATTTTCCATTTAAGAAAGGTGATGGATTCATAGGACATTCATAACTTTAAGGCATAGACACTAAGACACTAATGATCATAAGACACAAACATAGATAAACATATGCATAAAAATTCGAAAAACAGAGAAATAAAGGACAAGGAGATTAAAGAACGGGTCCACCTTAGTGATGGCGGCTTGTTCTTCCTCTTGAAGATCGTATGGAGTGCTTGAGCTCCTCAATGTCTCTTCCTTGCCTTTGTTGCTCCTATCTCATGATTCTTTGATCTTCTCTAATTTCATGGAGGAGGATGGAATGTTCTTGGTGCTCCACCCTTAATTGTCCCATGTTGGAACTCAATTCTCCTAGGGAGGTGTTGATTTGATCCCAATAGTTTTGTGGAGGAAAGTGCATCCCTTGAGGCATCTCAGGGATTTCATGATGAGTGGGATCTCTTGTTTTCTCCATCCTTTTCTTAGTGATGGGCTTGTCCTCATCAATAAGGATGTCTCCCTCTATGTTAACTCCAACTGAATTACAGAGGTGACAAATGAGATGAGGGAAGGCTAACCTTGCCAAGGTAGAGGACTTGTCAGCCACCTTATAAAGTTCTTGGGATATAACCTCATGAACTTCTACTTCCTCTCCAATCATGATGCTATGAATCATGATAGCCCGTTCTATAGTGACTTCGGACCGGTTGCTAGTGGGAATGATTGAGCGTTGGATAAACTCCAACCATCCCCTAGCCACGGGCTTGAGGTCATGCCTTCTCAGTTGAACCGGCTTCCCTCTTGAATCTCTCTTTCATTGAGTGCCCTCTTCACAAATGTCTATGAGGACTTGGTCCAACCTTTGATCAAAGTTGACCCTTCTAGTGTAAGGATGTTCATCTCCTTGCATCATGGGCAAGTTCAATGCCAACCTTACATTTTCCAGACTAAAATCTAAGCATTTCCCTCGAACCATTGTAAGCCAATTCTTTGGGTCTGGGTTCACACTTTGATCATGGTTCTTGGTGATCCATGCATTGGCATAGAACTCTTGAACCATTAAGATTTTGACTTGTTGAATGGGGTTGGTAAGAACTTCCCAACCTCTTCTTCGGATCTCATGTCGGATCTCTGGATATTCACTCTTTTTGAATTTGAAAGGGACCTCGGGGATCACCTTCTTCATGGCCACAACTTCATAGAAGTGGTCTTGATGCACCCTTGAGATGAATCTCTCCATCTCCCATGACTCGGAGGTAGAAGCTTTTGCCTTCCCTTTCCTCTTTCTAGAGATTTCTCCGGCCTTAGATGCCATAAATGGTTATGAAAAAACAAAAAGCAATGCTTTTACCACACCAAACTTAGAAGGTTTGCTCATCCTCGAGAAAAAGAAGAAAGAAGAGAGTAGAAGAAGAAGAAATAGAGGAGATGGAGGTGGCTTTGTTTTTCGGCCAAGGGGGAGAAGTAGTGTGTAGGGTGTGTGAAAATGAAGGAGTGAAGATGGGTTTATATAGGGGTGGAGAGAGGGGTAAGGTTCGGCCATTATGGGTGGGTTTGGGAGGGAAAGTGGTTTGAATTTGAATGATGAGGTAGGTGGGGATTTATGAAAGATGGATGTGAGTGGTGAAGAGAATGGTGGGATTTGATAGGTGAGGGGTTTTTAGGGTAGAGATGTTGAGGTGATTGGTGAATGGGTGAAGAAGAGAGAGAGTGGTGGGGTAGGTGGGGATCCTGTGGGGTCCACAAATCCTGAGATGTCAAGGATAATTCATCCCTGCACCAAGTGGCGAGCAAAAATGCTCCTTCTGCCAATCCTGGCGTTAAACACCGGGCTGGTGCCCATTTTTGGCGTTTAATGCCAGCTTCTTGTCCATTCCTGGCGTTAAACGCCAGTCTGGTGCCCCTTTCTGGCGTTAAACGCCCAGAATAGTACCAGACTGGGCGTTAAACGCCCATTTGCTGTCTTCACTGGCATTTAAACGCCAGCAAGTTTTCCTCCAGGGTGTGCTATTTTTCTTTCTGTTTTTCATTCTGTTTTTGCTTTTTTCAATTGATTTTGTGACTTCCCATGATCATCAACCTATAGAAAACATAAAATAACAAAAGGAAAATAGATAAATATAACATTGGGTTGCCTCCCAACAAGCGCTTCTTTAATGTCATTAGCTTAATAGTGGGCCCTCATGGAGCCTCACAGATACTCAGAGCAATGTTGGAACCTCCCAACACCAAACTTAGAGTTTGACTGTGGGGGTTCAACACCAAACTTAGAATTTGGTTGTGGCCTCCCAACACCAAACTTAGAGTTTGACTGTGGGGGCTCTGTTTGACTCTGTTTTGAGAGAAGCTCTTCATGCTTCCTCTCCATGGTTACAGAGGGATATCCTTGAGCCTTAAACACAAGGGATTCTTCATTCACTTGAATGATCAATTCTCCTCTGTCAACATCAATCACAGCCTTTGCTGTGGCTAGGAAGGGTCTGCCAAGGATAATGGATTCATCCATGCACTTCCCAGTCTCTAGGACTATGAAAGCAGCAGGGATGTAATGATCTTCAATCTTTACCAGAACATCCTCTACAAGTCCATAAGCTTGTTTTCTTGAATTGTCTGCCATCTCTAGTGAGATTCTTGCAGCTTGTACCTCAAAGATCCCTAGCTTCTCCATTACAGAGAGAGGCATGAGGTTTATGCTTGACCCTAGGTCACACAGAGCCTTCTTGAAGGTCATGGTGCCTACTGTACAAGGTATTGAGAACTTCCTAGGGTCCTGTCTCTTTTGAGGTAATCTCTACCTAGTCGAGTCATCCAGTTCTTTGGTGAGCAAAGGGGGTTCATCTTCCCAAGTCTCATTACCAAATAACTAGTCATTTAGCTTCATGATTGCTCCAAGGTACTTAGCAACTTGCTCTTCAGTGACATCTTCGTCCTCTTCAGAGGAAGAATACTCATCAGAGCTCATGAATGGCAGAAGTAAATCCAATGGAATCTCAATGGTCTCAGTGTGAGCCTCAGATTCCCATGGTTCCTCATTAGGGAACTCATTGGAGGCCAGTGGACGTCCATTGAGGTCTTCCTCAGTGGCGTTCACTGCCTCTTTCTCCTCTCCAAATATGGCCATATTGATGGCCTTGCACTCTCCTTTTGGATTCTCTTCTGTATTGCTTGGAAGAGTACTAGGAGGGAGTTCAGTAACTTTCTTACTCAGCTGACCCACTTGTGCCTCCAAGTTTCTAATGGAGGATCTTGTTTCAGTCATGAAACTTTGAGTGGTTTTGATTAGATCAGAGACCATGGTTGCTAAGTCAGAGTGGTTCTGCTTAGAATTCTCTGTCTGTTGCTGAGAAAATGATGGAAAAGGCTTGCTATTGCTAAACCTGTTTCTTCCACCATTATTGTTGTTGAAACCTTGTTGAGGTCTCTGTTGATCCTTCCATGAGAGGTTTGGATGATTTCTCCATGAAGGATTATAGGTGTTTCGATAGGGTTTTCCCATGTAATTCACCTCTTCCATTGATGGGTTCTCAGGATCATAAGCTTCTTCTTCAGATGAAGCATCCTTAGTACTGCCTGGTGCAGCTTGCATTCCAGACAGACTTTGAGAAATCATATTGACTTGCTGAGTCAATATTTTGTTCTGAGCCAATATGGCATTCAGAGTATCAATCTCAAGAACTCCTTTCTTCTGATTCGTCGCATTGTTCACAGGATTCCTTTTAGAAGTGTACATGAATTGGTTATTTGCAACCATTTCAATGAGTTTTTGAGCTTCTGCAGGCGTCTTCTTCAGATGAAGAGATCCTCCAGCAGAGCTGTCCAATGACATATTGGACAGTTCAGACAGACCATCATAGAAGATACCTATGATGCTCTATTTAGAAAGCATGTCAGAAGGACACTTTCTGATCAATTGTTTGTATCTTTCCCAAGCTTCATAGAGGGATTCACCTTTCTTCTGTCTGAAGGTTTGGATTTCCACTATAAGCTTACTCAATTTTTGAGGTGGAAAGAACTTTGCCAAGAAGGCATTGACTAGCTTTTCCCAAGAGTTCAGGCTTTCTTTGGGTTGTGAGTCCAACCATATCCTAGCTCTGTCTCTTACAGAAAAAGGGAATAGCATAAGTCTGTAGACCTCAGGGTCAACCCCATTGGTCTTGACAGTGTCACAAATTTGCAAGAATTCAGCTAAAAACTGATAAGGATCTTCCAATAGAAGTCCATGGAACTTGCAATTCTGTTGCATTAGAGAAACTAATTGAGGCTTAAGCTCAAAGTTGTTTGCTCCAATGGCAGGGATAGAGATGCTTCTCCCATAGAAGTCGGGAGTAGGTGCAGTAAAGTCACCCAGCACCTTCCTTGCATTGTTGGCATTGTTGTTGTTTTCGGCTGCCATGTCTTCTTCTTTTTGAAGATTTCTGTTAGGTCCTCTATAGAGAGTAGTGCTTTAGCTTCTCTTAGCTTTCGCTTCAAGGTCCTTTCAGGTTCAGGGTCAGCCTCAACAAGAATGCCTTTGTTTTTGTTCCTGCTCATATGAAAGAGAAGAAAACAAGAAAATATGGAGTCCTCTATGTCACACTATAGAGATTCCTTGAGGTGTCAGAGGAAAAGAAGAATAGAAGTAGGAGGTAGAAGAATTCAAACTTATCAAGAGAGATAGAGTTCGAATTGTGCATTGAGGAGGAGTGTTAGTCCATAAATAGAAGGATGTGAGAAGAGGGGAAGAAATTTTTTGAAAATTAAAGTGAATTAATTAAAAGAAATTTTGAAAAATGGTAATTGATTTTCGAAAACTAAGATTGGGAAAGAAATTAAGTAAAATTTGAAAAAGATTTTGAAATTAGAAATCAAAAAGATATGATTGAAAACTATTTTGAAAAAGATGTGATTAAGAAGATATGATTGAAAAGTTATGGTTTTAAAAAGATATGATTGAAAAGATATGATTGAAAAACAATTTAAAAAGATTTGATTTTTAAAATTAATGACTTGGCTAACAAGAAATTTAAAAGATATGATTCAGACATTAAACCTTTCTCAACAGAAAAGGCAACACACTTGAAATGATGAATCAAATCATTAATTGTTAGCAAGTATTTTTGAAAATATAAAGAAATTGATTTTGAAAATATATGATTGAAAATATATGATTTGAAAAATATTTGATTTTGAAAAATTATGGAAACTTGAAAAAAATTTGAATTAAAAACAAAATCTTCCCTCTTGTGCCATCCTGGCATTAAACGCCCAGAATGGATACCATTCTGGGCGTTTAACGCCCAAAATGCTACCCTTTTGGGCGTTAAACGCTCAGCCAGGTGCCCTGGCTGGCGTTTAAACGCCAGTTTTCCTTCTTCACTGGGCGTTTTGAACGCCCAGCTTTTTCTGTGTGATTCCTCTGCTGTATGTTCTGAATCTTCAATTCTCTGTATTATTGACTAGAAAAGACACACTTTTGAAATTTTTTTTTGGATTTTTAATGATGAGGAATAATCAAAATGCAACTAAAATCAAATAAACAATGCATGCAAGACACCAAACTTAGAAGTTTGTATACTATTGACACTAACAAGTTGATAATGTATATGAGAAACAACAAAACACACAAAACAAGAGATTTTCAAGATCAGAGCAAGTAAATCATCAAGAACAACTTGAAGATCAATGAAGACACATGAAAAATGCAAGAAGAACAGAAACATGCAATTGACATCAAACCTAAAATGAGACATTAGACTCAAACAAGAAACATAAAATATTTTTTATTTTTATGACTTTGTAATTTTTTTGGATTTTTTGAAAATTATATGGAAAAGAAAATAAAGAGATTCAAAATTTTTAATAAGAATTCCAGGAATCATGCAATGTTAGTCTAAAGCTTTAGTCTAAAAGGATTAGACATGGCTAGCCAAGCTTCAACAAGACATTACATTCAAGAGCTAAATTGATGAAAATCAATCAGCTTTGGTGATGATAAAAACATCACCTTGAAACTCTAGAATTCATTCTTAAAAATTCTGAAGAAAAATACCTAATCTAAGCAACAAGATGAACTGTAAGTTGTCCAAACTTAAACAATCCCCGGCAACGGCGCCAAAAACTTGGTGCACGAAATTGTGATCATCAATGGCGCCATCAACATGGTACGCTCAATTGCAATCTCAACTCTTTATCACAACTTCGCACAACTAACCAGCAAGTGCACTGGGTCATCCAAGTAATAAACCTTACGCGAGTAAGGGTCGATCCCATGGAGATTGTTGGTATGAAGCAAGCTATGGTCATCTTGTAAATCTCAGTCAGGCGGATTCAAATGGTTATGGAGGATTAATGATTAAAAGATAAATAAAACATAAAGTAAAGATAGAGATACTTATGTAATTCGTTGGTGAGAATTTCAAATAAGCGTATGGAGATGCTTTGTCCCTTCCGTCTCTCTACTTTCCTACTGTCTTCATCCAATCCTTCTTACTCCTTTCCATGGCAAGCTATATGTTGGGCATCACCGTTGTCAATGGCTACAGTCCCGTCCTCTCAGTGAAAATGTTCAACACGCTCTGTCACAACACGGCTAATCATCTGTCGGTTCTCAATCAGGTTGGAATAGAATCCAGTGATTCTTTTGCGTCTGTCACTAACGCCAAGCCTTCAGGAGTTTGAAGCTTGTCACAGTCATTCAATCCTCGAATCCTACTCAGAATACCACAGACAAGGTTTAGACCTTCCGGATTCTCTTGAATGCCGCCATCAATTCTAGCTTATACCACGAAAATTCTGATTAAGGAATCCAAAAGATAAACATTCAAGCCTTGTTTGCTTGTAGAACGGAAGTGGTTGTCAGGCACGCGTTCATAAGTGAGAATGATGATGAGGGTCACATAATCATCACATTCATCATGTTCTTGGGTGCGAATGAATATCTTAGAACAAGAATGAGCTGAATTGAATAGAAGAACAATAGTAATTGCATTAACACTCGAGGTACAGCAGAGCGCCACAGCTTAATCTATGGTGTGTAGAAACTCCACCGTTGAAAATACATAAGAACAAGGTCTAGGCATGGCCGAATGGCCAGCCTCCCATAATCTAAGAACTAGACGTCCAAAGATGATCCTCAGATCTAAATTGATCAAAAGATTCCAGAATGTCAAATACAATGGTAAAAGGTCCTATTTGTAGATAACTAGTAGCTTAGGGTTTACAAAAATGAGTAAATGACATAAAAATCCACTTCCGGGCCCACTTGGTGTGTGCTTGGGCTAAGCATTGAAGCTTTCATGTGTAGAGACTTTTCTTGGAGTTAAATGCCAGCTTTTGTTCCAGTTTGGGCGTTTAACTCCCATTCTTGTGCCAGTTCCGGCGTTTAACACCGGGCAGTCTTGAGCTGATTTGGAACGCCGGTTTGGGCCATCAAATCTCAGGCAAGTATGGACTATTATATATTGCTGGAAAGCCCAGAATGTCTACTTTCCAACGCAATAAAGAGCGCACCAACTAGGCTTCTGTAGCTCCAGAAAATCCACTTCGAGTTTAGAGAGGTCGGAATCCAACAGCATCTGCAGTCCTTTTCAGCCTTTGAATCAGATTTTTGCTCAGGTCCCTAAATTTCAGCCAGAAAATACCTGAAATCATAGAAAAACACACAAACTCATAGTAAAGTCCAGAAAAGTGAATTTTAACTAAAAACTAATAAAAATATAATAAAAACTAACTAAAACATACTAAAAACATACTAAAAACAATGCCAAAAAGCGTATAAATTATCCGCTCATCACGTGTCCAATCCCAAGATAAGATCAAGACCGATCATTGGCAAGCAGACTAAATTATGAACAAATCACGCTGCTTGAACCTAAAGGAAACTTTCGGGCATCCTAGCCTAGTTACCATGGCTTCATGGGTAGCATTATACACTTTTAGGTCATAACTTAAGGTTACGATCTTCAATCCTAACTCATGGGCTTTCTCAAATGCAATGAATGAATGCGATGCTCCCGAATCAAATAAAGCATTTAAAGTTTGACTAGCCATTTCACAGTTACCTTGAATGAGTGTCTCGGATCCCTCGGCACCTATAGCTGAGGTGGTGAACACCCGACTAGTCTGTTGTTCCTTTCCAGCACCTTGTTTCTGCTTCTCCGGACAGTTGGTGGCTTTATGCCCCGCCTTTCCACAATTGTAGCACAAGCCCCATTCGGCCTTGCACGGGGTTCCCGGATGGTGATTCCCACAGCTGGTACAAGTTTGCTCATTCTGAGGCTGCTTCCCACACCTTTTTCCTTTGTAGTTGTTGTTGTTGGGCCTCCTGGAAGAGCCTCCCCTCTTGAAGAACGGACCTCTAGGTGCAAAGCTCTTCCCTCGGTTTTGTGGGAATGAACCTTTGTGACTCCCTCTCTCAGCAGTTGCCTTCTTCACACACTCTTCAGCAACTCTGCACTTGTTCACCAACTCGGAGAAAGTCCTGATCTTCATTGGTCCTTCTGAACTGAAGATATCATTCCGGAGTCCTCCTTCATACTTAACACACTTCCATTCCTCATATTCCACCAGAGTCCCTTGGCACATATGAGAGAACCTGAACAGCTCTTCAAACTTGTCAGTATACTCTGATACGGACATGGTACCCTGCTTCAGCTATAGTAACTCAAGTTCCTTAGACGTCCTGGCAAAAGTCAGAAAGTACTTCTTATAGAACTCCTCTCAGAAGACATTCCAGGTGATATAGTCATCACCCTGCTGCAGAAGACATCAGATACCTTGCCACCAATGCGACGCTTCACCGGTGAGCATATAGGTAGCAAACTTGACACGCTGTCCTTCAGGTACCACTTGTGCTTGCAGTGCTCGCTCTATAGCCTGAAACCATGTATCAGCCTCAGTCGGGCTAGTAGTTCCCTTGAACTTAGGCAGATTAACCTTCAAAAAGTTTGCCAGTGTCATCGGGCCCTGAACTCCGCCTCCATCATTACCATGGTTGTTCATCTGTTAACGAAGAGCCTCAGCAGTGGATTGCATAGCAGCAGCCATATTCTCCAATGCCGTCATAAAGTTCACCGGGTCATTAGGGTTAATCTCCAGCGCACGAGCATTAGTACGACCTCTATCACGGCCTCTACCGCATCCACGAGGCACCATCTGGTTCCTATACACACCAAACAATCAATATTAAGTTGATCAGTCTCAATATCGAAAGTCTAGTACTTTGGTGCACGAAATTTGAATCTCAATATCAAAATCAAGATTTCTTATGATCTGGTACCACTAACCAGCAAGTGCACTGGGTCGTCCAAGTAATACCTTACGTGAGTAAGGGTCGATCCCACGGAGATTATTGGTTTGAAGCAAGCTATGTTTATTTTATTATTCTTACTCAGGATATCAATTAAAATTATCAGTTTGAATTATTAGAAAAATAAAAGAGCGTGAAATAAATAATTGTTACTTTAATAATGGAGAATATGTTGGAGTTTTGGAGATGCTTCGTCTGCTTTATTTCAGCTTTTCTCTTGTAATCCTCTTCCCACACGAAAGGTTCCTTCCATGGCAAGCTCTATGTAGGGTGTCACCGTTGTCAATGGCTACCTCCCATCTTCTCAGTGAAAACGGTCTAAATGCTTTGTCACAGCACGTCTAATCATCTGTCGGTTCTCAATCAGGTTGGAATAGAATCCAATGATTCTTTTGCGTCTGTCACTAACGCCCAGCCTTCAGGAGTTTGAAACTCGTCACAGTCATCTAATCCCAGAATCCTACTCGGAATACCACAGACAAGGTTTAGACTTTCCGGATTCTCATGAATGCCGCCATCAATCCGGCTTATACCACGAAGATTCTGATTAAAGAATCTAAGAGATACTCATTCAATCTAATGTAGAACGGATGTGGTTGTCAGGCACATGTTCATGGATTGAGGAAGGTGATGAGTGTCACAGATCATCACCTTCTTCATAGTTAAGCGCGAATGAACATCTTAGATAAGAACAAGCGTGTTTGAATGGAAAACAGAAGTAATTGCATTAATTCATCGAGACGCTACAGAGCTCCTCACCCCCAACAATGGAGTTTAGAGACTCATGCCGTCAAAGAGTATAAAATTCAGATCTAAAAATGTCATGAGATGCAAAATAAGTCTCTAAAAGTTGTTTAAATACTAAACTAGTAACCTAGGTTTATAGAAAATGAGTAGACTAAGATAATTGGTGCAGAAATCCACTTCTGGGGCCCACTTGGTGTGTGCTGGGGCTGAGACTTAAGCTTCTCACGTGCCTGGGCTGTTTCTGGAGTTGAACGCCAGGTTGTAACATGTTTTGGGCGCTGGACTCCAACTTGTAACCTGTTTCTGGCGCTGGGCGCCAGACTGCAACATGGAACTGGCATTGAACGCCAGTTTACATCGTCTATCTTCGCGCAAAGTATAAACTATTATATATTTCTGGAAAGCCCTGGATGTCTACTTTCCAACCCAATTGAGAGCGCGTCAATTGGACTCTTGTGGCTCTAAAATATCCATTCCAAGTACAGTGAGGTCAGGATCCAACAACATCAGCAGTCCTTTTTCAGCCTAACTCAGATTTTTGCTCAGCTCCCTCAATTTCAGCCAAAAAATATCTGAAATCACAGGAAAACACACAAAATCATAGTAAAGTCCAAAAATATGATTTTTGCTTAAAAACTAATAAAATTATATTAAAAACTTATAAAAACATGCTAACATCTACATGAAATTACTCCCAAAAAGCGTATAAAATATCCGCTTATCAGAACACCAAACTTGAATTGTTGCTTGTCCTCAAGCAACTAGATAGATAAAATAGAATGAAAAGAAACTAAGAAGCAATAATATCTCAGAGTTCAAGTGAAGCTCAGATTTTAGTTAGATGAGCGGGGCTGGTAGCTTTTTGCTTCTGAACAGTTTTGGCATCTCACTTTATCCTTTGAAATTCAGAATGATTGGCATCCATAGGAACTCAGAGTTCAGATAGTATTATTAATTCTCCTAGTGTAGTATGTTGATTCCTGAACACAGTTACTTTATGAGTCTTGGCCGTGGCCTTAAGCACTTTGTTTTCCAGTATTACCACCGGATACATAAATGCCACAGACACAAAATTGGGTGAACCTTTTCAGATTGTGACTTAGCTTTGCTAAAGTCCCCAATTAGAGGTGTCTAGAGTTGTTAAGCACACCTTTTTGCCTTGGATCACGACTTTAACCACTCAGTCTCAAGCTTTTCACTTGGACCTGCATGCCACAAGCACATGGTTAGGGACAGCTTGATTTAGCCGCTTAGGGCTGGAATTACTTCCTTGGGCCCTCCTATCCACTGATGCTCAAAGCCTTGGATCCTTTTCACCCATTCCTTTTGGTTTTAAGGGCTATTGGCTTTTTTTTTCACTGCCTTTTCTTGCTTCAAGAATCAAATTCATGATTTTTCAGATCATCAATAATATTTTTCGTGTTCCTCATTCTTTCAGGAGCCAACAATTTTAACATTCATGAAATTCAAGATCAAAAATATGCACTGTTCAAGCATTCATTCAAAAGACAAAAAGTATTGCCACCATATATAATTAATTGTAATGTTTTTCTTATTAAGAACTCAAAAACGTATAAATTACTTCTTTATTCTAAAAAACTACTATTTTATTCATGTTTGATGATGACGAGAAAAATAAATTATAACTTAATTGGAAATAAAACCAAAATAGATATGCTAATTACTACTACTCCTATATAACTTCTAAGGTAAATTTCTATAATAGCACTATCACAGAGTTAAAGATAAAATTAACACTCAACAACCTATATTTTGGGAAGTGGATGTTCCTCTAGTCTGTGGGGTGCTTGGTCCTTCAAGAATTAATTTTTGACACTTCAGCTCTCTCAAGTCACGCCCTTGCTCCTCTTGTTCCCTAAGCAATTTGCAAAGCATGCTACTTTGATTATTCTGTTCTTCCTTTATTTGGTTCATAGCTTCTTGTAATTTGGAAACAGATGCCTCAAGATGCTCCCAATATTTGAATTGAGGGAGTTCTGGAAGGAATTCTTGTGCTCTCCACTTGATTGGGTCATCCTGCAACTGTTGTCTTTCCATTGATATTTTAGTGATTGGCCGCTCAACTGAGATATACTCAGTTATTCCCATCCTCACTCCAGCATCTTTGCAGAGCATAGAAATTAAGCTTGGATAGGCCAATTTGGCATCTTTGGAGTTCTTGTTTGCTATTTTGTAGAGTTCACACGAGATTAGCTGATGAACCTCTACTTCTCTTTCCAACATGATGTAGTGAATCATCACTGCTCTTTTAACAGTGACTTCAGAACGGTTGCTGGTGGGCAATATAGAATGCCCAATGAAGTCCAGCCAGCCTCTGGCAACTGGTTTGAGATCTTTCCTCTTGAGTTGATTTGGGATGCCAGTGGTGATGGTGGTCCACCTGGCTCCAGGGATGCATACATCCTCTAGAATCTTGTCCAGGCCTTTTTTTACCTCATTATTCTCCTGTTAAAAGAGTCTGGGTCATCTTTCAGTTAAGGAAGCTTAAAGATCTCCCTAATTTTGTCAGGGTGGATGTGAATAATCTTTCCTTTGACCAAGGTTTGATAGTCATAGAGGGCAGTTCCAGTTATTCTTTGCCTGTCTGTCTGCCACAGATTAGCGTAGAACTCCTGAACCATATTCCTTCCCACTTTTGTTTCAGGATTAGATAGGATTTCCCAGTTCCTGTTTCGAATTTGCTCTTGGATCTCCGGATATTCATCTTCTTTCGGATCGAACTTGACTTCCGGGATCACTGATCTTAGACCCATTATTTTGTAGTAATGGTCTGAATGTTCTTTGGTTAAGAACTTCCCTTGATTCCAAAGTGGTTTTGGAATATTCTCTTTCTTGCCTCTTGGAGTGGGTTGTTTTCCTTTATGAGCCATGATCTTAGTGATTATGTTTTTGTGATCACAGATAAACACACCAAACTTAGAGGTTTGCTTGTCCTCAAGCAAAAAAAAAGAAAGGAGAGGGATAGGAGGAGAGCAAGTGTGGAATGGTGGATGATGGGAGGGGCGCCGAATATGGATATAAAGGGGGGAGGGTGGGTTTCGAAAATAAGAAAAAAGATAAGATAGAAGATATGATTTATAAAAGATAAATATAATAAGAAAAAGATATAATTTAAAAATAAAAAGATGTTAATTATATTTGGAAAAGATAAATTTGAATTTTTATTTTGAAAGAAGATTTTAAAAGATAATTTAGTTTAAAAAAAAGTTGGATTGAATTGGAAAAAAGATTTGTCTTTATGGATTAAGATACATTTGATATATTTGAAAAAGGGATTTTAGAAATTAGGATTAAAATTTTTGGAATTGAAGGATGATATTTTGAAACATGTTTATGCAAGAAATCATGAATTGAAACATAAAAATTAGAAAATTTGTGAAGAAAAATGAATTTTACCTCCTCCCCACCATTCTGGTGTTAAACGCCCAAACGCTGCATGTTTTGGGCGTTTAACGCCCAATTGCTGCTTCTCCTGGGCGTTCAACGCCCAGCTGTTGCTTCTTTCTGGCGTTGAACGCCAGGAAGTCCTTTGTCACTGGGCGTTTTTCTGAATGCCCAGGATGCTGCAAATCTGGTGTTGAACGCCCAGAAGGTGCTTCTTTCTGGCATTCAATGCCCAGAAGATGCTCCTTTCTGGCGTTTAACGCCCAGATGGCTATCCTTACTGGCGTTGAATGCCCAGTAGGTGCTTCTTTTGGGCGTTCAACGCCCAAAATATTTCTTACTGGCTTTTTCACGCCAGTGAGCTTCCAAATTCCCTTGTAACTCTGTGAATTCAATCAATTGCTATTTTACCTTGAAGATACTTGACATATACCTGTAAAAATCAATTAATTAACAAATAAACTTTGTAAATAGCTAGGTTGCCTCCCAGCAAGCGCTTTTTTATTGTCTTTAGCTAGACTATTATTGAGCTTTAATCAAGCCTCAGTTTTGAGCATTCTTGCTCAAAATTGTCTTCAAGATAATGTTTGACTCTTTGTCCATTAACAATGAACTTTTTATTAGAATCATTATCCTGAAGCTCTACGTATCCATATGGTGACACGCTTGTAATCACATATGGTCCTCTCCACCGGGATTTTAATTTTCCGGGGAATAATCTGAGCCTATAATTAAATAGCAGAACTTTCTGCCCTGGCTCAAAGACTCTGGATGACAATTTCTTATCATGCCATCTTTTTGCTTTCTCTTTGTAAATTTTTGCATTCTCGAAAGCATTGAGTCTAAATTCCTCTAGCTCATTTAACTGGAGAAATCATTTTTCTCCAGCTAACTTGGCATCAAGGTTCAGGAATCTGGTTGCCCAGTAGGCCTTATGTTCTAATTCTACTGGCAAGTGACATGCCTTTCCATACACAAGCTGGTATGGAGAGGTCCCTATAGGGGTCTTGAATGCTGTTCTGTATGCCCACAATTATCATCCAAGCTTCTTGCCCAGTCCCTTCTACGGTTAATTACAGTCTGTTCCAGGATTCTTTTGAGTTCTCTATTTGAGACTTCAGCTTGCCCATTTGTCTGTGGGTGATATGGAGTGGCCACTTTGTGGCTAACTCCATAACGAACTAAAGCAGAGTAAAGCTGTTTATTGCAGAAATGAGTGCCCCTATCACTGATTAGTACTCTAGGGGTGCCAAATCTGCTGAAGATGTGTTTCTGGAGGAATTTTAACACTGTCTTAGTGTCAATAGTGGGTGTAGCAATGGCTTCCACCCATTTGGATACATAATCCACTGCCACCAGAATATAAGTGTTTGAGTATGATGGTAGGAAAGGCCCCATGAAGTCAATACCCCATACATCAAACAACTCAATCTCCAAGATCCCTTGTTGAGGCATGGCATAACTGTGAGGCAGATTACCAGATCTTTGGCAATTGTCACAATTAAGTACAAACACTTGGGAATCTTTATAGAGAGTAGGCCAGTAGAAGCCACATTGGAGGACTCTTGTGGCTGTTCGCTCACTTCCAAAATGTCCTCCATATTGTGATCCATGGCAATGCCATAGGATCTTTTGCGCTTCTTCTTTAGGCACACATCTACGGATTACTCCGTCTGCACATCTCTTGAAGAGATATGGTTCATCCCAAAGATAGTACTTTGCATCTGTGATCAATTTCTTTGATTGCTGCCTACTGTACTCTTTAGGTATGAATCTCACTGCCTTGTAGTTTGCAATGTCTACAAACCATGGCACTTCCTGGATGGCAAAGAGTTGCTCATCCGGAAAGGTTTCAGAGATCTCAGTAAGAGGGAGGGACGCTCCTTCTACTGGTTCTATTCGGGACAGGTGATCTGCTACTTGGTTCTCTGTCCCTTTTCTGTCTCTTATTTCTATATCAAACTCTTGCAGAAGTAACATCCATCTGATAAGTCTGGGTTTTGAATCCTGCTTTGTGAGTAGATATTTAAGAGCAGCATGATCAGTGTACACAATCACTTTTGATCCTACTAAATAGGATCTAAACTTGTCAATCGCGTAGACCACTGCAAGCAACTCTTTTTCTGTGGTTGTGTAATTCTTTTGTGCGTCATTTAAAACACGACTGGCATAGTAAATGACGTGCAAAAGCTTGTCATGCCTTTGTCCCAACACTGCACCAATGGCCTGGTCACTGGCATCACACATTAATTCAAATGGTAATGTCCAGTCTGGTGCAGAGATGACTGGTGCTGTGACCAGCTTAGCTTTCAGAGTCTCAAACGCCTGCAGACACTCCTTATCAAAGATAAATGGTGTATCAGCAGCTAGCAAATTACTTAGAGGTTTGGCAATTTTTGAAAAATCCTTTATAAACCTCCTACAGAATCCTGCATGCCCCAGAAAGCTTCTGATTGCCTTAACATTGGCTGGTGGTGGTAATTTTTCAATTACCTCTACCTTAGCTTGATCCACCTCTATTCTCATGTTCGAGATTTTGTGCCCAAGGACAATTCCTTCAGTCACCATAAAGTGACATTTTTCCTATTTTAAAACTAGGTTAGTCTCTTTGCACCTTTTTAGAACAAGTGCTAGATGGTCAAGACAGGAGCTGAATGAGTCTCCAAATACTGAAAAGTCATCCATGAAGACTTCCAGAAATTTTTCCACCATATGAGAGAAAATTGAGAGCATGCACCTTTGAAAGGTTGCAGGCGCATTGCATAAGCCAAATGGCATCCTTCTGTATGCAAATACTCCAGATGGACATGTGAATGCTGTTTTCTCTTGATCTTGGGGATCTACTGCAATTTGATTATAACCTGAATATCCATCTAGGAAGCAGTAGTATCCATGACCTGCTAGTCTTTCCAGCATCTGGTCTATGAATGGTAAAGGAAAATAATCCTTTCTGGTGGCTGTATTGAGCCTTCTGTAATCAATACACATACGCCACCCTATAACTGTTCTTGTGGGAACCAGTTCATTTTTTTCATTATGGACCACTGTCATGCCACCTTTCATAGGGACGACTTAGACAGGGCTTACCTAGGGGCTATCAGAAATAGGATAAATAATCCCAGCCTCTAGTAACTTAGTGACCTCTTTCTGCACCACTTCCTTCATGGCTGGATTCAGCCGTCTTTGTGGTTGAACCACTGGTTTGGCGTCACCCTCCAATAAGATCTTGTGCATACATCTGGCTGGGCTAATACCCTTAAGATCACTGATGGACCACCCAAGAGCTGTCTTGTGTGTCTTTAGCACTTGAATTAGTGCTTCCTCTTCCTGTGGCTCTAAGGTAGAGCTTATGATTACAGGAAAGGTATCACCTTCTCCCAGAAATGCATATTTCAGGGATGGTGGTAATAGTTTAAGCTCGAGTTTAGGAGGTTTCTCCTCTTCCTGAGGGATTTTCAGAGGTTCTATTATTTTCTCTGATTCCTCTAGATCAGGCTGAACACCCTTAAAGATTTTCTCTAGCTCTGATTCGAGACTCTCAGCCATATTGACTTCTTTTACCAAAGAGTCAATAAGATCAACGCTCATGCAGTCATTTTGGGTGTCTAGATGCTGCATAGCTTTGACAACATTCAACTTGAACTCTTCCTCATTGACTCTCAGGGTTACTTCCCCTTTTTGGACATCAATAAGGGTTCGGCCAGTTGCTAGGAAAGGTCTTCCTAGAATGAGAGTTGCACTCTTGTGCTCCTCCATTTCCAGCACCACAAAGTCAGTAGGAAAGGCAAATGGCCCAACCTTGACAATCATGTCTTCAATCATGCCTGATGGGTATTTAATGGAGACATCAGCAAGTTGGAGACATATCCGGGTCGGTTTGACCTCTTCAGTCAAACCAAGCTTTGTGATAATAGATGCAGGAATTAAATTAATACTTGCCCCAAGATCACATAGAGCTTGCTTGGTAGAAGTACCTTCTAATGTGCATGGTATCATAAAGCTTCCCGGATCGTTAAGCTTCTCAGGTAAGCTTTTCAGAATGATTGCACTGCATTCTTCAGTGAGGTAAACTTTTTCAGTTTCGCTCCAATCCTTCTTATGACTCAAGATCTCTTTCATGAACTTAGCATAAGAGGGTATTTTCTCAAGTGCCTCTGCAAACGGAATCTTTATTTCAAGAGTCCTGAGATAGTCTGTGGTGGACGAAATTGTGATTCATTTGTTCTCTTTGTATTTTGTAAAATTCATTGCTTTTTCTTTCCCTGGCAATGGCGCCAAAAACATGATGCCAATACCATGGTTCACAACTATGTGTGGTCACAACTCCGTTCAACTTAACCAGCAAGTGTACTGGTCATCCAAGTAATACCTTACGTGAGTAAGGGTCGATCCCACAGAGATTGTTGGTACGAAGCAAGCTATGGTCACCTTGTAAATGTCAGTTAGGCAGATTAAATGGTTTATGATAAGTTCGAAAATAAATAATAAACAGAAAATAAAATAGGATAGAAATACTTATGTAAATCAATAGTGGGAATTTCAGATAGGCGTATGGAGATGATGTGCTCCTTTTGAATCTCTACTTTCTTATTACATTCATCCAATTTCTTCTTACTCCTTTCCATGGCAAGCTGTATGTAGGACATCACCGTTGTCAATGGCTACATCCCATCCTTTCAGTGAAAATGGTCCTATGCTCTGTCACAGCACGGCTAATCATCTGTCGGTTCTCAATCAAGTTGGAATAGAATCCCTTGATTCTTTTGCGTCTGTCACTAATGCCCAGCCTTCAGGAGTTTGAAGCTCGTCATAGTCATTCAATCCCGGAATCCTACTCAGAATACCACGGACAAGGTTAGACTTTCCGGATTCCCGAAATCCTACTCGGAATACCACAGACAAGGTTAGACTTTCCGGATTCCCATGAATGCCGCCATCTATCTAGCTTATACCACGAAGATTCTGTTGGGGAATCTAAGAGATATGCACCCGGCCTAAGGTAGAACGGAAGTGGTTGTCAGTCACGCGCGTTCATAGGTGAGAATGATGATGAGTGTCACGGATCATCACATTCATCAAGTTAAAGTGCAACGTATATCTTGGAATAAGAATAAGGAGAATTGAATAGAAAATAATAGTAATTGTATTGAAACTTGAGGTACAGCAGAGCTCCACACCCTTAATCTATGGTGTGTAGAAACTCCACCGTTGAAAATACATAAGTGAAAGGTTCAGGCATGGCCGAATGGCCAGCCCCCATGGTCTAAGGACTAGGTGTCCAGAGATGTCTAATACACTAGTAAAAAGTCCTATTTATAATAAACTAGCTACTAGGGTTTACATGAGTAAGTAATTGATGCATAAATCCACTTCCGGGGCCCACTTGGTGTATGTTTGGGTTGAGCTTGGTCTATCCACGAGTTGAGGCTTTTATTGGATTTAAACGCCGAGTTATAGCGTGTTTTGGGCGTTCAACTCCGGGTCGTGACGTGTTTCTGGTGTTTGACTCCAGACAGCAGCATGTACTTGGCGTTGAGCGCCACTTTACGTCGTCAATTTCCGAATAAAGTATAGACTATTATATATTGCGGGAAAGCTCTGGAGTTCTGTAGCTCCAGAAAATCCATTTCGAGTGCAGGGATGTCAGATTCCAATAGCATCAGCAGTCCTTTGTTAGCCTCCTCAGAGTTTTGCTCAGGTCCCTCAATTTCAGCCAGAAATTACCTGAAATCACAGAAAAACACACAAACTCATAGTAAAGTCCAAAAATGTGAATTTAGCATAAAAACTAATGAAAACATCCCTAAAAGTAGCTTGAACTTACTAAAAAACTACCTAAAAACAGTGCCAAAAGGCGTATAAATTATCCGCTCATCACAACACCAAACTTAAATTGTTGCTTGTCCCCAAGCAACTGAAAATCAAATAGGATAAAAAGAAGAGAATATACTATAAATTCCAGAATATCAATGAATATTAATTCTAATTAGATGAGCGGGACTTGTAGCTTTTTGCTTCTGAACAGTTTTGGCATCTCACTCTTTCCTTTGAAGTTTAAAATGATTGGCTTCTCTAGGAACTTAGAATTTCGGATAGTGTTATTGACTTTCCTAGTTAAGTATGTTGATTCTTGAACACAGCTACTTTTATGAGTCTTGGCCGTGGCCCTAAGCACTTTGTTTTCCAGTATTACCACCGGATACATTAATGCCACAGACACATGACTAGGTGAACCTTTTCAGATTGTGACACAGCTTTGCTAGACTCCCCAGTTAGAGGTGTCCAGAGCTCTTAAGCACACTCTTTTTGCTTTGGATCATGACTTTAACCACTCAGTCTCAAGCTTTTCACTTGGACCTTCATGACACAAGCACATGGTTAGGGACAGCTTGATTTAGCCGCTTAGGCCTGGATTTTATTTCCTTGGGCCCTCCTATCCATTGATGCTCAAAGCCTTGGATCCTTTTTACCCTTGCCTTTTGGTTTTAAGGGCTATTGGCTTTTTCTGCTTGCTTTTTCTTTTTCTATTATATTTTTTTTCGCCAAATTTTTTTTCGCAAGCTTTCCTTTTTTTTCACTGCTTTTTCTTGCTTCAAGAATCAATTTTATGATTTTTCAGATTATCAATAACATTTCTCTTTATTCATCATTCTTTCAAGAGCCAACAATTTTAACATTCATTAACAACAAGATAAAAAATATGCACTGTTCAAGCATTCATTCAGAAAACAAAAAGTATTGTCACCACATCAATATAATTAAATTAAATTCAAGGACAATTTCAAAATTCATGTACTTCTTGTTCTTTTGAATTAGAAACATTTTTCTTTTAAGAGAGGTGAATGATTAATGGATTTTATTCATAGCTTTAAGACATGGTTACTAACTACTAATGATCATAAAGTAGAGACACAAAACATAGATAAACACAACATAAAAACTGAAAAGCAGAAAGAAATAAGAACAAGGAATGAATCCACCTTAGTGGCGTCTTCTTCTTGAAGGACCAACCATGTCCTTAAGCTCTTCTATGTCCCTTCCTTGCCTTTGTTGCTCCTCCCTCATTGCTCTTTGATCTTCTCTTATGTCATGGAGAATGATGGAGTGCTCATGATGTTCCACCCTTAATTGTCCCACATTGTAGCTCAAATCTTCTAGGAAAGTGTTGAGTTGTTCCCAATAGTTATTGGGAGGAAAGTGCATCCCTTGAGGCATCTCTGGGATTTCTTGATGATGAGCTTCCTCATGCATCTCTTGAGAACCGTGGAGGGTCTCTCTTGCTTGCTCCATCCTCTTCTTGGTGATGGGCTTATCCTCTTCAATGGGGATGTCTCCTTCTATGATAACTCCAGCTGAGTAACATAGATGGCAAAAAGGTGAGGAAAAGCTAGCCTTGCCATGGTGGAGGGCTTTTCGGCTATTTTGTAGAATTCATTGGAGATGACTTCATGAACATCTACTTCCTCTCCAATCATGATGCTATGAATCATGATGGCCCGATCCACAGTAACTTCAGATCGGTTGCTAGTGGGAATGATGGAGCGTTGAATGAACTCCAACCATCCTCTAGCCACAGGCTTGAGGTCCAGTCTTCTTAGTTGAACTGGCTTGCCTTTGGAGTCTCTTTTCCATTGAGCTCTTTCCACACATATGTCCATAAGGACTTGGTCCAACCTTTGATTAATGTTGACCCTTCTAGTGTAGGGGTGTTCATCTCCTTGCATCATGGGCAAGTGGAATGCCAACCTCACATTTTCCGGACTAAAATCTATGTATTTCCCACGAACCATTGTGAGATCATTCTTTGGACTCGGGTTCATACTTTGATCATGGTTCCTAGTGATGCATGCATTGGCATAGAACTCTTGAACCATTAAGATTCTAACTTGTTGCATGGGGTTGGTTAGGACTTCCCAACCTCTTCTTCAGATCTCATGTCGGATCTCCGGATACTCATTTTTCTTGAGCTTGAAAGGGACCTCAGGGATCACCTTCTTCTTTGCCACAACATCATAGAAGTGGTCTTGATGGCTTTTGGAGATGAATCTTTCCATCTCCCATGACTCGGAGGTGGAAGCTTTTGTCTTCCCTTTTCCTTTTCTAGAGTATTCTCCGGCCTTAGGTGCTATTGATGGTAATAGAAAAATAAAAAGCTTATGCTTTTACCACACCAAACTTAAAATATTGCTCGCCCTCGAGCAAGAGAAGAAAGAAGAGAAGAAGAAGAAGAAGAAAATATGGGGGAGAGAGAGAGATGGTGTTTCGGCCAAGGTAAGGAAGAGGGGGTTGTGTTGTGGGAAAAAGAAGTAGAATGGAGGGGTTTATATAGGAAAAGGGGAGAGGGTAGGTTTGGTCATTTTAGGGTGGGTTTGGGTGGGAAAGTGTTTTTGAATTTTGAAGGTAGGTGGGGTTTATGGGGAAGAGTGGATGGATGTGAGTGGTGAAGGGGGTAATTGGGAAGAGAGATTGAAGTTGTTGGGAAGTGTGATATGGGGAAGAGTGTTCATTGGGAGGAGAGATTCAGAGATTGAAGTTATTGGGAAGAGGGGAGAATATGTTAGGTGGGGATCCTGTGGGATCTACAGATCCTGAGATGATCCTGTGGGGTCCACAGATCCTGAGGTGATCCTGTGGGGTCCACAGATCCTGAGGTGTCAAGGAATTACATCCCTGCACCAAATAGGCATGTAAAAATGCCCTTTGCATACCATTCTGGCGTTTAAACGCCGAGGTGATGCACGTTCTGGGCGTTCAACGCCCATGTGAAGCATGTTCTGGGCGTTCAACGCCCATGTATAGCATGTTTCTGGCGTTGAATGCCAGTTTGTCCTTCCTCCAAGGTGTGATTTTTCTTCTGCTGTTTTTGATTCTGTTTTTAATTTCTATATTTTTTTCGTGACTCCACATGATCATGTACCTAATAAAACACAAAATAACAATAAAATGAAATAAAATTAAAATTAGATAAAAAAAAATTGGGTTGCCTCCCAACAAGCGCTTCTTTAATGTCAATAGCTTGACAGTGGGCTCCCATGGAGCCACAAGGTGATCAGATCAATCTTGTATAGTCCCAACACCAAACTTAGAGTTTGGATATGGGGTCTTAACACCAAACTTAGTGTTTGGCTGTGGCCTCCCAACACCAAACTTAGAGTTTGACTGTGGGGGCTCTTCTTGACTCTGAACTGAGAGAAGCTCTTCATGCTTACTCTCTTTTGTCACAGAGGGATGGCCATGTGCCTTAAACACAAGGTAGTCCCCATTCAATTGAAGGACTAATTCACCTCTGTTGACATCTATCACAGCTCCTGCTGTGGCTAGGAAAGGTCTTCCAAGGATGATGCATTTATCCTCTTCCTTCCTAGTGTCTAAGATTATGAAATCAGCAGGGATGTAAAGGCATTCAACCTTTACTAACACGTCCTCTACTATTCCATAAGCTTGTCTTAATGACTTGTCTGCCAATTGTAATGAGAACAAGGCAGGTTGTACCTCAATGATCCCCAGCTTCTCCATTACAGAGAGTGGCATAAGATTTATCCCTGACCCTAGATCACATAGAGCTTTTTCAAAGGTCATGTTGCCTATGGTACAGGGTATTAAGAACTTGCCAGGATCTTGTCTCTTTTGAGGTAAAATTTGCTGAATCCAGGTATCTAGTTCACTAATGAGCAAGGGAGGTTTACTTTCCCAAGTCTCATTACCAAACAACTTGGCATTCAGCTTCATGATAGCTCCTAAATATTGAGCAACTTGCTCTCCAGTCACAGCTTCATCCTCTTCAGAGGAAGAATAGTCTTCAGAGCTCATGAATGACAGAAGGAGATTTAATGGAATCCCTATGGTCTCTATATGAGCCTCAGATTCCTTTGGATCCTTAATAGGAAACTCCTTTTTGCTTGAGAAATGTCCCAGGAGGTCTTCCTCACTAGGATTTTCGTCCTCCTCCTCCCTTGTGCATTCGGCCATATTGATCACATCAATGGCCTTGCACTCTCCTTTTGGATTCTCTTCTGTATTGCTTGGGAGAATACTGGGAAGAATTTCAATGACTTTCTTACTCAGCTGGCCCATTTGTGCCTCCAAATTTCTAATGGAGGACCTTGTTTCACTCATAAAACTTAAAGTGGCCTTTGACAGATCAGAGACTAAATTTGCTAAATTAGAAGTGCTTTGTTCAGAATTCTCTGTCTATTGCTCAGAAGATGATGGAAAAGACTTGCTATTGCTCAGCCTATTGCGTCCACCATTGTTAAAGCCTTGTTGAGGCTTTTGTTGATCCTTCCATGAGAAATTTGGATGATTTCTCCATGATGAATTATAGGTGTTTCCATAAGGTTCACCCATGTAATTGACCTCTGCCATTGCAGGGTTCTCAGGATCATAAGCTTCTTCAGAAGCTGCCTCTTTAGTACTGTTGGATGCATTTTGCCATCCATTCAGACTTTGAGAGATCATGTTGACTTGTTGAGTCAACACATTGTTCTGAGCCAATATGGCATTCAGAGCATCAATTTCAAGAACTCCCTTCCTCTGAGGCGTCCCATTATTCATGGAATTCCTCTCAGAAGTGTACATGAATTGGTTATTTGCAAACATGTCAATGAGTTCTTGAGCTTCTGCAGGTGTTTTCTTTAGGTGGATGGATCCACCTGCAGAATGGTCCAATGAAATTTTTGAAAATTCAGATAGACCATAATAGAATATATCTAAGATGGTCCATTCTGAAAACATGTCAGATGGACACCTTTTGGTCAGCTACTTGTATCTTTCCCAAGCTTCATAGAGGGATTCACAATCTTTTTGTTTGAAGGTTTAAACATCCACTCTCAGCTTGCTCAGCTTTTGAGGAGGAAAGAATTTATCCAAGAAGGCCGTGACCAGCTTCTCCCAAGAGTCCAGGCTATCCTTAGGTTGTAAATCCAACCATATTCTAGCTCTGTCTCTTACATGAAAAGGGAAAAGCATGAGCCTGTAGACTTCAGGATCTACTCCATTCGTCTTAACAGTCTCAAAATCTGCAAGAACTCAGTTAAAAACTGGTAAGGATCTTCGGATGGAAGTCCATAAAACTTACAGTTCTGTTGCATTAAAGCACCTAGTTGAGGCTTAAGCTCAAAATTATTGGCTCCAATGGCAGGAATGGAGATGCTTCTTCCATCAAATTTGGACGTTGGCTTTGTGAAGTCACCAAGCACTCTCCTTGCATTATTGTTGTTGGGTTCGGCTGCCATCTCCTTCTCTTGTTCTAATATTTCTGAAAGGTTACCTTTAGATTGTTGTAATTTAGCTTCTCTTAGTTTCCTCTTCAGAGTCCTTTCAGGTTCTGGATCAGCTTCAACAAGAGTGTCTTTTTCCTTGTTCCTGCTCATATGAAAGAGAAGAAAACAAGAAAAGAAAGAGGAATCCTCTATATCACAGTATAGAGATTCCTTTATGTTAGTAGAAGAAGAGAGGGGAGAAGAATGAAGAAGAGTGGGTTCGGATATTTAGATGGAGAGAGGTAAAGAGAAGTGTTAGTAAATAATTAATTAAATAGAAGAAGGGAAGAGGAAGAGAATTCGAAAATAATTTTTAAAAAGGGGTTAGTAGTTTTCGAAAATAAAAGATAAGATAGAATTAAAATTAAAAAATTAATTAATTAAAAAGAATTTTTGAAAAAGGGGTGAGATATTTTCGAAAATTAGAGAGGGAGAAGTAGTTAGGTGATTTTGAAAAAGATAAGAAACAAACAAAAAGTTAAATAGTTAGTTGAAAAAGATATTAAAATCAAATTTGAAAAGATAAGAAGATAAGAAGTTAGATAAGATATTTTGAAATCAAATTTTGAAAAAGATAAAATTTTTGAAAAAGATAAGATAAAAGATAAAAAGATTTAATTCAAAAATTTGAAATTACTTACTTCACTAACAAGAAACTACAAGATAAGATTCTAGAACTTAAAGATTGAACCTTTCTTAACAAGAAAGTAACAAACTTCAAATTTTTGAATCAATCACATTAATTATTAGTGAATTTTCAAAAATATGATATAAAGATAAGAAAAATATTTTGAAAATATTTTGAAAAAGATTTTTTGAAATTTTCGAAAAAAATATAAAAAAAATGAAAAAGATATAATTTTTGAAAAAGATTTTGAAAAGATAAGATTTTTAAAATTTGAAAATTTGACTTGACTTGTAAGAAACAACTAATTTTAAAAATTTTTGACCAAGTCAACCCAAAAATTCGAAAATTTGGATGGAAATAAAGAAAATATATTTTTGATTTTTTTTGAATTTTTAATGATGAGAGAGAAAAATTAAAAACGTCATTTTTATGTTTTTCTCTTTTCTTTATGGATCAAAACAAAGAATGCATGCAAGAACACTATGAATGTCAAGATGAACACCAAGAACACTTTGAAGATCATGATGAACATCAAGAACATAATTTTGAAAAATTTTTGATGCAAAGAAAACATGCAAGACACCAAACTTAGAAATCTTTAATGCATGGACTCTAACAAACGAAAAATGCACATGAAAAACAACAAACAACACAAAACAAGAAAACATCAAGATCAAACAAGAAGACTTGTCAAGAACAACTTGAAGATCATGAAGAACACTATGAATGCATGGAATTTTCGAAAAATGCAAGTAAAATTTTTAAAACATGCAATTGACACCAAACTTAAAAATTGACTCAAGACTCAAACAAGAAACACAAAATATTTTTGAATTTTATGATTTTATTATTTTTTTTTTTTGGATTTTTATTAATTTTTTTTCAAAAATAAATTTTGGAAAAAGGAAAAAGAAAAGAAAAATTTTGAAAAAGATTTTTGAAAAGTTTTTGAAAAGAAAATTACCTAATCTGAGCAACAAGATGAACCGTCAGTTGTCCATACTCGAACAATCCCTGGCAACGGCGCCAAAAACTTGGTGGACGAAATTGTGATTCATTTGTTCTCTTTGTATTTTGTAAAATTCATTTCTTTTTTCTTTCCCTGTCAATGGCGCCAAAAACATGATGCCAATACCATGGTTCACAACTATGTGTGGTCACAACTCCGTTCAACTTAACCAGCAAGTGTACTGGGTCATCCAAGTAATACCTTACGTGAGTAAGGGTCGATCCCCCAGAGATTGTTGGTATGAAGCAAGCTATGGTCACCTTGTAAATCTCAGTTAGGCAGATTAAATGGTTTATGATAAGTTCGAAAATAAATAATAAACAGAAAATAAAATAGGATAGAAATACTTATGTAAATCAATAGTGGGAATTTCAGATAGGTGTATGGAGATGCTGTGCTCCTCTTGAATCTCTACTTTCTTATTACATTCATCCAATTTCTTCTTACTCCTTTCCATGGCAAGCTGTATGTAGGGCATCACCATTGTCAATGGCTACATCCCATCCTCTCAGTGAAAATGGTCCTATGCTCTGTCACAGCACGGCTAATCATCTGTCGGTTCTCAATCAGGTTGGAATAGAATCCCTTGATTCTTTTGCGTCTGTCACTAACGCCCAGCCTTCAGGAGTTTGAAGCTCGTCACAGTCATTCAATCCTGGAATCCTACTCGAAATACCACGGACAAGGTTAGACTTTCCGGATTTCCAGAATCCTACTCGGAATACCACAGACAAGGTTAGATTTTCCGGATTCCCATGAATGCCGCCATCTATCTAGCTTATACCACGAAGATTCTGTTGGGGAATCTAAGAGATATGCACCCGGCCTAAGGTAGAACGGAAGTGGTTGTCAGTCACGCGCGTTCATAGGTGAGAATGATGATGAGTGTCACGGATCATCACATTCATCAAGTTAAAGTGCAACATATATCTTGGAATAAGAATAAGGAGAATTGAATAGAAAATAATAGTAATTGTATATAAACTTGAGGTACAGCAGAGCTCCACACCCTTAATCTATGGTGTGTAGAAACTCCACCGTTGAAAATACATAAGTGAAAGGTTCAGGCATGGCCGAATGGCCAGCCCCCATGGTCTAAGGACTAGGCATCCAGAGATGTCTACTACACTAGTAAAAAGTCCTATTTATAATAAACTAGCTACTAGGGTTTACATGAGTAAGTAGTTGATGCATAAATCCACTTCCGGGGCCCACTTGGTATATGTTTGGGCTGAGCTTGGTCTATCCACGAGCTGAGGCTTTTATTGGAGTTGAACGCCGAGTTATAGCGTGTTTTGGGCGTTCAACTCCGGGTCGTGACGTGTTTCTGGCGTTTGACTCCAGACAGCAGCATGTACTTGGCGTTGAGCGCCACTTTACGTCGTTAATTCCCAAATAAAGTATGGACTATTATATATTGCTGGAAATCTATGGATGTCTACTTTCCAACGCCGTTGAGAGCGCGCCATTTGGAGTTTTGTAGCTCCAGAAAATCCATTTTGAGTGCAGGGAGGTCAGATTCCAACAGCATGAGCAGTCCTTTGTTAGCCTCCTTCTCAGAGTTTTGCTCAGGTCCCTCAATTTCAGCCAGAAATTACCTAAAATCACAGAAAAACACACAAACTCATAGTAAATTCCAGAAATGTGAATTTATCATAAAAACTAATGAAAATATCCTTAAAAGTAGCTTGAACTTACTAAAAAACTACCTAAAAATAGTGCTAAAAGCGTATAAATTATCCGCTTATCAGTCTGCAAAGCGGGCAAATCGCTTATCCTATTCCGCTTGGCGGAGCTTCTGAGGATACGGCATTTTGGCTTTGTATTCCTCAACCTTAGTTGATGTAGGTTTATTTCCTACAAATGTGGGTTGGGAAGCCTTTTTAGAAGGGTTATTATCAGCACTTGTATGTGTCTGATTCCCCACTGGCGTTTGAATGCCAGGGGTGGAAGCTGGAGTGGCGTTAGACGCTAACTCCTTACCTATTTCTGGCGTCTGAACGCCAGAACTATGCTTTCTTTGGGCGTTCAATGCCAAATCATTGCTTGTTTCTGGCGTTGAACGCCAGGACTGAGCATGGTCTGGGCGTTCAACGCCAGCTTTCCACCCATTTTCTGGCGTTGGGGTGCCAGAGTCATTCCTCTCTGGGCTCTGATTGTCCTCAGATGGATTTTGGGTGGTCTGCTCATTTCTTGGCTTCCTGCTACCTTAAAGTAAGGTATTTAATGTTTTCTCACTCCTTAATTGAACTGCTTGGCATTCTTCTGTTATTTGTTTTGATAACTGTTGTTCTGTTTGCTTCAACTGTATTTCCATATTCATATTAGCCATTCTTGTCTCTAGTAGTATCTCCTTGAATTCGGCTAACTGTTTTGTTAGAAAATCTAATTGCTGATTGAATTCAGCAGCTTGATCTGCAGGACTGAGTTTAGCAGTTACTATTTTAGCCTCTTCCTTCTTGGGAAGTTCACTGCTTAGGTACAGGTGCTGATTCCTGGCAACTGTATCAATGAGCTCTTGAGCTTCTTCAATTATTTTTCTCATGTGTATAGATCCACCAGCTGAGTGGTCAAGAGAAATCTGAGCTCCCTCTGTAAGCCCATAATAGAAGATGTCTAATTGCACCCACTCTAAAAATATTTCAGAGGGGCATTTTCTTAGCATCTCTCTGTATCTCTCCCAGGCATCATAAAGGGATTCATTATCTCCTTGTTTGAAGCCTTGGATGCTTAGCCTTAGCTGTGTCATCCGTTTTGGAGGAAAATAGTGATTCAGGAATTTTTCTGACAGCTGTTTCCATGTCTTTATGCTGTTTTTGGGTTAGTTATTTAACCACCTCTTAGCTTGGTCTTTTACAGCAAATGAAAATAGTAATAATCTGTAGACATCCTGATCTACTTCCTTATCATGTACTATGTTAGCAATTTGTAAAAATTGTGCCAGAAACTCTGTAGGTTCTTTTTGTGGAAGACCGGAATACTGGCAACTTTGCTGCACCATGATAATGAGCTGAGGATTCAACTCAAAACTACTAACTCCAATGGAGGGTATACATATACTACTCCCATATGAAGCAGTAGTGGGGTTAGCATATGACCCTAGAGTCCTTTTGGACTGTTCATTTCCACTTAGTTCCATGATGGAGCAAGGGAGATGGTATGGATGTTGATATTGTTTATTTTATTAAATATAAAAATTTATTTTCGAAATAGTAAAATAAAGTAAAATAAGTTAAAATAAAAAAATGAAATAAAAATAAAAATAGAAATTTGAAAATATTTTGTGAAGATTTTCGAAAGAAGTTGGGGAGAGAGAGAAAGTGGTTAGGATATTTTTGAAAAAGATAATAAAATAATTTTTTTTTACTTGATAACTAAGATATGATAAGATAAAATTTTGAAATTGAAATTTGAAAAATAAAAAAATTTCAAAAATATGCTTAAAAATAGTTAGAAAAGATATTTTTTGAATTTTAAATTTTATGATGAAAGAGAGAAAAATACACAAAAGACACCGGACTTAAAATTTTTAGATCTAATGCTCCTTGTTTTCGAAAATTTTTGGAGGGAAAATACCAAAGAACACCAAACTTAAAAATTTTAAGATCAAAACACAAAGAAGACTCAAGAACACTTTAAAGATTCACAAGAACAACAAGAACAAAAGAAATAACACCAAACTTAAAATTCTTAGAAAACTTCAATAAAATTTTCAAAAATTATAAAAAAATTGACAAGAAAATACCAAACTTAAAGTTTGGCACAAGATTAAATCAAGAAAAATTATTTTTGAAAAAGAACTCAGAATTTAATGACTCTATAGCAACAAAAATAAATTATTCCTAATCTAAGCAATAAAATAAACCTTTAGTTGTTCAAACTCGAACAATCCCCGGCAACGGCGCCAAAAACTTGGTGCACGAAATTCGAATCTCAATATCAAAATCAAGATTTCTTATGATCTCGTACAACTAACCAGCAAGTGCACTGGGTCGTCCAAGTAATACCTTACGTGAGTAAGGGTCGATCCCACGGAGATTATTGGTTTGAAGCAAGCTATGTTTATTTTATTATTCTTAGTCAGGATATCAATTAAAATTATCAGTTTGAATTATTAGAAAAATAAAAGAGCGTGAAATAAATAATTGTTACTTTAATAATGGAGAATATGTTGGAGTTTTGGAGATGCTTCGTCTACTTTATTTCAGCTTTTCTCTTGTAATCCTCTTCCCACATGCAAGGTTCCTTCCATGGCAAGCTCTATGTAGGGTGTCACCATTGTCAATGGCTACTTCCCATCCTCTCAGTGAAAATGGTCCAAATGCTCTGTCACAACATGGCTAATCATCTGTCGATTCTCAATCAGGTTGGAATAGAATCCAATGATTCTTTTGCATCTGTCACTAACGCCCAGCCTTCAGGAGTTTAAAGCTCGTCACAGTCATCCAATCCCAGAATCCTACTCGGAATACCACAGACAAGGTTTAGACTTTCCGGATTCTCATGAATGCCGCCATCAATCCGGCTTATACCACGAAGATTCTGATTAAGGAATCTAAGAGATACTCATTCAATCTGATGTAGAACGGAGGTGGTTGTCAGGCACACGTTCATGGATTGAGGAAGGTGATGAGTGTCACGGATCATCACCTTCTTCATAGTTAAGCGTGAATGAACATCTTAGATAAGAACAAGCGTGTTTGAATGGAAAACAGAAGTAATTGCATTAATTCATCGAGACGCTGCAGAGCTCCTCACCCCCAACAATGGAGTTTAGAGACTCATTCCGTCAAAGAGTATAAAATTCAGATCTAAAAATGTCATGAGATGCAAAATAAGTCTCTAAAAGTTGTTTAAATACTAAACTAGTAACCTAGGTTTACAGAAAATGAGTAGACTAAGATAATTGGTGCAGAAATCCACTTATGGGGCCCACTTGGTGTGTGCTGGGGCTGAGACTTAAGCTTCTCACGTGCCTGGGCTATTTTTGGAGTTGAACGCCAGGTTGTAACGTGTTTTGGGCGCTGGACTCCAACATGTAACCTATTTCAGGCGTTGGGTGCCAGACTGCAACATGGAACTTGTGTTGAACGCCAGTTTACGTCGTCTATCTTCGCGCAAAGTATGGACTATTAAGTATTGCTGGAATGCCCTGGATGTTTACTTTCCAACCCAATTGAGAGCGCGTAAAGTGGACTCCTATAGCTCCAAAAAATCCATTCCGAGTGCAGGGAGGTCAGGATCCAACAGCATCAGCAGTCCTTTTTCAGCCTAACTCAGATTTTTGCTCAGCTCACTCAATTTCAGCCAGAAAATACCTAAAGTCACAGAAAAACACACAAACTCATAGTAAAGTCCAAAAATATGATTTTTGATTAAAAATAATAAAATTCTATTAAAAACTAATAAAAACATGCTAACATCTACATGAAATTACTCCCAAAAAGCGTATAAAATATCCGCTTATCATACTTCAAGGTCCCAAATGCATGCTCATGAACGTTTATGCCAATTATATCAAGCAGATATACTAACAGCACATAACACACACACAGAGAATGCACAGAAGCATAGTCAGTCCGTCCCTCAGGCTCTACAGGAACGAACTGCTCTGATACCATAATGTAACACCCTACCATACAGAGTCTTATGCTTAAGTCATAATTCAGAGATGGCAAGGTATTACGACCTCTAATATAAAAATTTAGTATGTATAGTAGTATGAATGATTAATTATAACTAGGAGCATTTGTAGAAAAAGGGGTAAACAAAAATCGCAACTCGAAAGCGCAGCACTCCGATCGATAACATAATGAACAAGGATAAACCAACGCGAGATTATATATATACAAAGGAGTGTCAAAAACAGGAATATCAAGACTCAAAATCCGGCTGCGAAGATAACCGGTCCGAGCATAGCAATATGTACATATGATAAAATAAGGAAAACCCCAAAGAAAACCCAAAGGGACACAAATACAGAAACATATTCTCCAAAATCTCCCATAAGAGGAGTCATCACAGTTTGTATTATTTAATGGAGATAAAAGTATCTAAGCAAAACATATAAACCAAAACATAGTCCCGAGAACAAAGGATCTTCGCAAATCTAGAAGTCTCCGGCATGCCTCAGCGAGAAACCTCACGTCCTGCATCTAAAAACCACAAAATCCGCATGGGTGAGAACCAGAGGTCCCCAGCATGGTAACAGCTTCCACATATATAATACATAATAATAGAGAAAAGCCAAAGGCAATCCTAGAACTTCCTCTAGATAATATCAAAGCTTATAAACAAGCTAAACCATAAGTGGCGACTGACTAAAGATTCTTCAGTCTAATTAATACTTCCCTTTCCAATTCCTTTAGACCTCCTAACCACCAGCAAAAGTATAATGTAGCAAACACAGATATATCAAACAAGAAATATACAAATAGGAACAAATAAGGCATTTAGACAATTAGCAAGTAATATGCAGTCAAATAGGCAATCTCAAACAAATCATATAGTATGCATATGATGAATGCCTGCCCCTAGTGGTTGATGATATCATCTGTCGGTTATAGAGCCAACCCGACAAGTCCTAATAGCTAACCATTGGACTGTCCCTCTGTTGTGTCTCCCCAACTCGAGTTATACTCAATATAAATTTGATCATAATCATGATCCATATCCATCACCCTCACTGGTGAATATTTACGGGAGTGAGCTCATCCGGGGCTTTCACAGTGCCCGGCCACCCTGACGACATAGGGTCAAAAGAGCTTTGAGTCTCAACCTGGAGCACGTGGTGGCTAGCCACTGCTTCTTTCCAGGGAAACTCTCATCTCCAACAGTGGAAGTGCAACATTCACAATTCATTCAACAGCATAAATGCATTGCCATAATCATGGCTCCGCCGTAACACGGCAATAATCTAGCCATCCGGCTCACGGTTAAATCCATAACTAGCCAATTCATTAACAATTACGGCCCTTCGGCCCATGGTATAACAAGCACTTCCACCACCATCCTGCACATCTCATATAATCATCTTTGATCCTCATTGATCATTCATTTTTCCCTTGCTTCACTCGCAAGTTACCACATCCCCTAGCTTCTTTTCTCATTGCTAGGCATATCATAATGATTTAAGACATAAGTGGTGAGATCGGAGGCTTAAAAGTATGAAATTTGGCTTTTAAAACTCAAAAATCAACTTTGGGATTGAAAACAGGGTCACGTGTATGCGCACTCCACGCGTACGCGTGGATGGCCACAAAACTCATCGACGCGTATGCGTCATGCACGCTAACGCGTGGATTGAAAAATAGCCAAGCATCGCGCACGCGTCAGCCACGCGTACGCGTGGGTGCTCTCATGCCCCAGGCACAAAACTGGCACAGTTCTGGCACAACTCTCTGGAAAATGGCTGGGCATTGGGTGCAGCACATCGGTGCGCCCGCGCACACCACGCGCACGCGTGGATGGCGGTTTCTAGAAGAACGGCGCGTACGCGCTAAGTGCGCCTACGCGCGGGGGGTCATTCTGCTAAAAATTTTCTAAGTTAAAAGATGCAGAATTCACAAATTCAACCCCCAATCTTCCAACGGACATAACTTTCTCATTTTAAATCGTTTTTCACCCGTTCATCGAACAACATGGACATCCCGGATCCAATTTCATTTCTAAATAGATTTGGCACAAAACAAAGATCCGTAGTCCAAGTTATGTCCCGTCAAAGTATGCCCAAAAACCATGTTTTTCATACAAAACCACAAAGTGCCATTTGTAAAACAAGCCATTTTCAACTCTTTTTAAAATCAATCAAAACATGCCAATTTCATCCCTTTTCTTTGAAATCAATCAAAATATATCAAATTCAACATCAAGCCTCCTCAACTCACACATTGACACTTTAAACAATTCACCGAAATCATTATCCCATCATTTTAACCCACTTCACCCAAGTGGCTCAAACTCAAACACATTGACATAATATATACTCTTCCTCATGCCAATTCTCAATAACACCAATTCCAATAAATCATCATTGTACACAATCAATATGATACTCACCATCAACATGGTTCCACCCACAATTCAACCATAATCAATCATCAAGCATATATCACAACATGCATATTTCTCATACTTCATACCATTAAGGCATCAATAATCATCATCACATATATGACCATATCATATATTTCAACCATTCAACAGCATCAACAATTCAATGCCTATCTCAGGGCCTCTAACCTAAGTATTTCCTACCACATTACATATTAGATACGAGAAAAACCGAGACCATACCTTAGCCGATTTCCCAAGCTCAATTGGAGCACTTCCAAACCACTTTTTCCTCAAGCTCTCAAGGCCTCAATACTTCCAAAAATAGATTTTGAGTATATACTCATTTTGGTCCTCAAAGAATTTCAAACCAGACATTGTAGTCCCCAACTAAAATTAATTACTTGATTGGTCCCTAACAATTAATTTCGTCAGTCACTTAGGTCCTTGGCTCTGTCAACTTTAACGAAAGACAAAATGGTCCCTGAAAACTTTAATATGGGACAAAATGATCCCTGACAACTCTAACAAAGGATAAAATGATCCCTGACCCCTTTATTCAAAAACGACACTTTTCTTCCCCAATTTTTATCATATCTCGCATAACCCTAACATTCATACTCTCCTTCTTCACCTTCACAGTCTTCTTTTCCATCTTTTCCTTCCTCCTCTTTAGCTCCAAGATTAAGCCATGGTGTAATTGTCACACGTGTCGCACCTACCTAAACCTGTCATAGACCACACACTTCCTAAATCTTTGTGACTAGTACATCCACATCCTCTGTACTTCACCCACCAAAAGCATCTACTTCCACGTCTTTGATAATATCACCTCCATCCCCAACAACGTCCACGACATCCTCAAGACCAAGTTCTACAACTACTCCAAGGGCACGCCTTTCTCCACTCTCCGGCAAGCAATATAGATTGGTGGACATTAGGACATTATGAGAAGATTTTCCTTCGACATCATATGCAAATTCTCATTTGAAATAGACACCGAGTACTTCATTCTTTCTTTTCCGAAGTCCAAGTTGGCAAACAATTTCGACCTCGCATCCAAGCTATTACAACGAGCAATGTCGTTGTTGCCGCTCATGTGGAAACTGAAGCGATTACTGATGCCGCTCATATAGAAACTGATGCGATTACTGAACATTGGTTCGGAGAAGAAGCTTAAGGAAGCGATTGGAGTGGTGGACAATGTGGTCATGGAGATGTTAGGGTAGAGGAGGAGGGAGATGACAACAATGACGATGAGTTTTAATAAATCAGACTTGCTGTCTAGATTCATGGGATCCATCGAAGACGACAACTAGTCGAGAGACATAGGCATTAGTTTCCTGAGTATGAATTGGTTGAAAACAAGTTGAGAATTTTTTTTCTTGTAAACATTAAATTTATAGTGTGCATTGTGTAGTTTGAAGTTACAGTGTTAGACTGTTAGTGTTATACGAGATATAATGAAAATTGGGAAGGAACAGTATTGTTTCTGAACAGAGGAGATTAGGGACTATTTTGTCCCCTGTTAGAGTTGTCAGGGACTATTTTGTCCTCCGTTAGAATTAACAGAGTAAAGGACCTAAGTGACTGACGGAGTTAATTGTTAGGGACCAATCGAGTAATTAATTTTAGTTGGGGACTAAAGTGTCCAGTCTAAAATTCTTTGAGGACCAAAATGGGTATATACTCATAGATTTTTCACCACCAAATCCCTTTTCAAGCTTTTTAATATCACTAATCAAGCTCCAATATTCACACAAACACAGCTTAAGCTACAATATTCACACCTATACACAACATCTCAATACCCAAACAACATAGAACAAGAAATTACACTAGGGTTGAGAATCTTATCACACCCAAGGTCCAAGCAGACAAGATTAACCTTCTCCTTCAAGAGAGTTGGGTCCTATAACATCAAAGAGCCCAAAATCTCAACATTTTTGCTCATAAAAATCGAAATCAAAGCTGGAAATTCGAAGAGAAAAATGTGACTTACCTCAAGATTAATTGTATGGGTTTTGTAGAGCTCTCCGCGGTGAACACGTGGCCACAAACGGTGCGGCAATCAGAGCTCTAGATCAAAAGTTATGGTGGTTTAAAGATCAAGTGAGGGTTAGAACCTTGGAGAGTGTTCTTCCCCCATTTCCTCTCTTTTTTAGCGTGTATTAGTGTTGTGTGAGGAGAGAGAGTGCTGAAAACTAGGGTTTTGGTTTAGTTTAGTTGGGCCAAGGGCCCACTTTGGGTCTGGTTGGCCCGGTTTGGCCCGTTCGGTCCAATCTTGGTCCGAATTCTATAAAATTGGTACCAAAATTCTCGTCTCAATCTCCTCTATCATATTAAGCCATAAAAATCACATTTTGGGCTTTCTAAAATAAATTCTCATTTATGGGTTAATTAGTCGTTAATTAACCGGGTCTTACATTGGTGATGTCCCGGCATTCGACTCCACTTATCGTTCTAACAAGTACAAGAAGCCGCTGGTGGTTTTCTCTGGTTCAAATCACCACAAACAAACATCCATATTCGGGTTTGCGCTATTAGAGGATGAAGAGGTTGAACTTATCGGTGGGTGTTGTTGAACCTGCTGGATGTTATCGGACAGAAGAGGCCATGCGTAGTTGTGACAGATGGGGACAAGGCAATGCGTGCTGCCATTGCGGAGGTGATGCCGGCCGCAACACATAGACTGTGCGCTTAGCACCTAGAAAAGAATTGCGTCCAAAGGGTGAAGGATCCTGAATTTCGCAAGGTTTTTAAGAAAGCTCTATATGTAAATTTTGAAATGGACGACTTTGAGTTGTATTGGAAGTCTTCGGTTGAGTCGCTTGGCCTAGTTGATAATGCTTGGGTTTAAAACACGTACGAAACCAGAGAAAGCTGGGCAACGGCCTACCTAAGGGGCACATTCTGTGCGGGTTACAAGACAACTTCAAGATGTGAAGGGATAAATGCTTTTATTAAGGGTTTTCTCAAGTCAACTGATAGCATTTTGGAACTCATAAACAGTTTGGACCAGGTGGTAAAGGACTACTGGAATAATGAAGTAACTGCCCAATTCTATTCCACGTACTATACTCCGGTGCTAACGACCGGCCTTGATTCGATCGAGCTTTTTGCATCCAAGGTGTATACACGAGCAGTTTTTAGGGAAGTAAAGAAACAGATTAAGGGTGTCGCGAATTTATTGTTTCGGAGCAGGGACAGCATTAGCACTACTAGTGTCTACCAATTTTCCAAGATGGGAAAACCTAACAAGATACACAAGGAGTTGTATGATCCGAACGAGGAAAAGATTGAGTGTGAATGTTCAATGTGGAACAGTGAGGGAATTCCATGTAGTTATATCTTCTATGTGATGAAGTATAAGGGGTTGGAACAAATACCTAAGGGTCTTATTATGAGCAGGTGGTGCAAGGATGCAAAGGATTGGAGTTCTAAAGCCCCCCGAAGTGACAAATGGCCCTCAAGGACGCTTGCTCTGATATGGTACCCTAAGTGGGTTGATGAATTTGGTTGCCAGACTTGGTTCCAAAGATCCCGCGGAATTTGTTGTGGCTAGGGATGGCATTGCCAGCCTTGTGTAGGACCTTCAACGAAGAGCGTACCACCGGTTCGGAAGCCAACTTGGTTTATCAACGCCACCGGCACTGAAGGACCCACCAGTATCAAAAACAAAGGGGGCTCCGAGGAAGGGAAAGGAAGTAGAGCCAGAACCGGGCAGGAAGTGTGAGATACCAACAAAGCGACAATGTTGTACAAGCTGTGGGGTTCATGGACATATGAAGAGGACATGCACGTGGCATCGGGCTCATCATGGACCTGGCACTAAAGGGGGAATGGTCCCAGGTTGCGCGGAGTGTTCCTCTGGGATCGGGAGTGCCCCGTCCGCAACTTTGAGAGATAAATCTGCTGGAAAATTCCAAGTTAGGGGTCCAGTTAAAAGTGATTCTAAATCTATTATCATATGCTACTATAAATGCTAACAGCATACCACAACCAAAACATAACAAGATTATTAGGTTCGTGAGAAATTTGGATTGGGGTGGTTAAAAATTTGTTCGGAACTTACAGTTCGCTTTTTGCTTTGTACTAGATGTTTCATTATATTTTCACTCCCAATACTGCATTTCATGGTTAACAAAATGGATTAGGGTTGCTTAGTCTCAACTGATGTGACTGATGTATGCAGAATTCGGAGGGCAATATTGATGAGACGAGCGACCTAGGCCACACCGCTTTACCTCGTCGTGAGGGTGCAACACCGGGGTACAATCATGGGTTTAGTGAAACGGAGTGGAACCCCCTAATGGGTGTCGGGGGCGGTGGTGCCAACATCTTCCATGGAGGGCAACACATTGGACAGTTCTTTGCTTCATAGAGTTGCTCCGGGCACAGAGGAGAGTCTCATGGAAACGATGTCAGCCAAATGTCTTATCCGACAAGGCACACCAACGAAGAACTATTCGATCATTGGCTATCATAGGTAGTAGTGGAAAAACCAGTTGTATGTGTTATGTGATTTCCTACTTATTTATATTTGTATTGAGTTGCATGTTTTGCTGAAGGACCGTGCTTTTGTTGTTGATGTGAACAGAATGCCGTGGGCAGGCCATCATCCAGCAGAAGGCATGGGTGTGCATAGAAGCAAACACAAATTGCTGGTGAGAAGAAACAGGGATGTAGTTGGGCCATTGTTATGGATTCCTTAGTTGGTCTTGTTGTTGGAAAAAATGTGTTAACAAGGGCATGATGCACAGGAGGAAGGTGTCTTGAAATTAGAGTAGATTTCATGTGATTTCCATCTTCCAAATTTGGCTAGATATCCGCACCACCAGAAATGGATGGTAATTACGACATATGGCAAATAGAAAACCCATTATCTTGTCTCAGACTTCAATTGACGGTTGTGATTGAGTTATGCTGATTTTACTGTAATGATAAATTGAAATATATTTAGGGTAGTTTATCTATTGCTAGTGACATTCGAGTTCAAGGTAGGTAATATATTCTAGTATGATCTATCTGTGTTAGTTTGCAGTTTAGATTTTTTTCTGCACTATTATCTTCCAGGAATATTTAGTAATAGCATTTGCATTATCATTGAATAGTTGTGCAGAACACACAGACATTAATTGATAGATGAAATTTCCCTATGTGCGGTGATTTCTCCAATTTAGGCCATGACACTGATACAGGAGCAGAATCGGTATTTTTGGTGCAAACTAAATTTACACTTCATTTCATTTTATTTTTTGTTTTTGTACGTGGTTGGCTACTTGTGAGTATTCCATGTTGGATTTGATTTCATTTTATCCTTTGAGTGACAGTTTGCAGGTGAATAGAATTAGGGAGATACTGCAAATTTAGTATTATGTTGTTTTAAAGTAAGTTAACGAATACTATTAGCCAAGTATATATATGGATATATCTATGCGATTTCTGTGTCTCCTCAGTTGAAACTCCTGCAACAATGTTTCCTTAATTGATTATATTATAGGTGATCAAAAAACAAAGAGTGCAGTAGCCAAAATACCTTAGGGTGAGTAACAGGTAGGCTGATTTTGCTATGGGGAAAGAAAAATGTTGCCGTCTCAGGACCTGAAGGGTTTTATAAAATAAAAAAATTTGTGGGGTTGATTTATAAATGGAGATGAGTGTATAAAAATTTGGGTTGCTTAACCCTGAAAGATGAACGTGAAATTTTGGGTTTTCGAATTAGTGGTAATGTTACAAATTTGTTTAGTAGTGTCCAATCTTAGTTTCAAATATGTTTCCTTTATACACGTGTATGTTAAATGCCCAGCTTACAAAAAGCCCATAAAATTAACCCTTTCCTAATTGCATCTAATTAACAATGCTTTCATTAATGATTCAGGCTGACTTATAATTTTCGTTAATTTTGGATAAGACTATAAATACACATACTAACCTGTACGATTGATTAAAAACCGCACACTAAGAATCAAATTAAAGTGTCCTTTAAGGAGCACTTGATTTTTTTACCACCATAGCCAAATCCCAAATATCTTACGACTATCACATAATAATTTTACAAGGTTGTTACTTAGCAGTATGAGATAATATGACACATAGGAAATACATCAGTTTGCATATACATCAAAAACAAAACTGCTTCAAGCAGAGATTTTGAGTATAACCTTCAAAGACTACATCATCAAAATAATGCAAATACTTCAGAATTCACCATACTCCAATGTAACACTATGCGTTGGTTTGCATGTTTATGACGTTCTGATCTACTAGACTGTCCTGCCAACTAGCCAAATTCACAGAACGTACCCAAGCAAAACATGATACCAGTCAACCCATTTCCAACCCAAAATGGCTTCATTCTAGGCTACTTTCTGTTTCCAATGTCGGACTACTTTGGAAACAGCATCTTCTCCTATGTCATTGTGAGACTTCATCACCAAATCCACTGCCAACCACATCCTAGTCGAATTGTTGACATTCTGAAAGAGAACTCAAGTGAATACCATCGTTATGTCATAACTGGATGCATTGATTAGTTCAACGTAATCTTAATGAGCTGAATGTGAACATACGATTATCTATACCTGTACCCTGTGATCTTGCCACAGGTGCTCTCAAATCATCCACTGTGCTACCCACACGCCACAGTCCATGCTATTTTCGGAGCAAATAACTCAGATAGTTAGGGTTATTGTTGTTAAAAGAAGGAAGACCAGACAGTAGCAGGTGAAAAAAAAATAAAACCACTTAAGTTTACAAAATTTGAAAGTGAAGGGGCTTACGAGTCCCCCTGTTTTTGAGGCACCTCCGGCTCCTCGAACTCGAAGGCTGAGAACCTAGGACGCAGCACCTCAGGCCCCAACAGCCATGACTTTCCCAGCGTCAAACCCTCGAGGTAAAGTGCCTACAAAATACGACTACACCTGTTAGGTACCACTGATATGAGATGCCTGTTCGATCTGTGGCCATGTGGTAGTGCCGACAATGCCGAGACTTACCACCCTTACCATCACAGTTTTCCTGGCATCCGCTTCACGCGAATCTCGAAGTGAGTCTAGATACACTAACTTCATTCGCGGGACGTTGACGATCGGATTTTCTATCGGTAAAGAAATTCACAAATATAATCGCGTTGTAACTTGTAAGTATAGTTTATAAACCAACAGAGAATCCTTTCGTGCAAAAGTTTTGGTTGTCACAAGTAACAAAACCTAATAAAATTTATAACCGAACTATTTAAACCTTGGGTCGTCTCTCAAGGAATTGCAGGGAGGTATGATTTATTATTGGTTAAAGAAAACAGTATAATTTTGGGTTTTTTAAATAAGGAACAGGTTATTTAAATGGCAAGGAAAATAAATTAATAATTATAAAATCTCTTTGCAAGGTATAAGAAATTGAAGTCCTATCCTAGTTATCCTTATCAGGTGTGATGAGAATTGGACTATGCTCCCACTTTAGTTAGCCCTTACTAAATGAAGGAAAGTCAAGCGGACTAATTAATTTGATCCTCAAGTCCTAGTCAACTCCTATGGAAAGACTAGTGTTATTGGAGTACAAATTAATCAGCAAAGAATTCCAATTTTAATCAACAGCTGAGTTTGATAACTCAAGTGTTACTAATTACTCAACCAAGGTCAAGGGGTGTAAAAAGCTAAATTAAAATCATAAATCTAAAATACCTCAAATTGAATTAATAAAGATATCAAATGTAACATGGGAAAGTTCATAAGCCAATTTGGAAACATAAGTCATTAATAAATAAAAGCATTAAAGTATCTAAAAGTAGAAGAGAAGTCAAAATAAAGGAATATTGAACCTGGTATGAAGAAACAATCCTAATGACTAAAAGAAATCCTAATCCTAAAACCTACGAGAGAGGAGAGAGCCTCTCTCTCTCTCTCTCTCTCTCTCTCTAAAACTATATCTAAAACCTAAAATTGTGAATTATGAATGAATTGTTGATTAATGAATGGATTTTCCCACTTTATAGCCTCTAATCTGTGTTTTCTGGGCCAAAAACTGGGTCAAAAACAGCCCAGAAATCACTGATTGCAAATTCTGTAATGCTGATTTTTGTCACTGCGATGTGTCCACGTGGAGCACGCATTCGCGTCACCTAGCTGTATGGACACTATAGCAAATTATATATCATTTTGAAGCTCCAGACGTTCTCTTTCCAACGCAACTAGAACCGCATTATTTGGACCTTTATAGCTCAAGTTATGATCATTTGAGTGTGAAGAGGTCAGGCTAACAGCTTTGCAGTTTCTTCAATTTCTTGTATTCTGATGAGCGGATAATTTGTACGCTTTTTGGCATTGTTTTTAGTATGTTTTTAGTACGATCTAGTTAGTTTTTAGTATATTTTTATTACTTTTTAGTTAAAATTCACTTTTCTGGACTTTACTATGAGTTTGTGTGTTTTTCTGTGATTTCAGGTATTTTCTGGCTGAAATTAAGGGACCTGAGCAAAAATCTGATTCAGAGACTAAAAAGGACTGCAGATGCTGTTGGATTCTGACCTCCCTGCACTCGAAGTGGATTTTCTAGAGCTACAGAAGCCCAATTGGCGCGCTCTCAACGGCGTTGGAAAGTAGACATCCTGGGCTTTCCAGCAATATATGATAGTCCATACTTTGCCCAAGATTTGATGGCCCAAACCGGCGTTCAAAGTCACCCTCAGAATTCCCAGCGTTAAACGCCGGAACTGGCACAAGAATGGGAGTTAAACGCCCAAACTGGCACCAAAGCTGGCGTTTAACTCCAAGAGGAGTCTCTACACGAAAATGCTTCATTGCTCAGCCCAAGCGCACACCAAGTGGGCCCGAAAGTGGATTTTTATGTCATTTACTCATCTTTGTAAACCCTAGGCTACTAGTTCTCTATAAGTAGGACCTTTTGCTATTGTATTTGGATCTTCTGATCTTTGGAATCTTCTGATCTTTGGAATCTCTTTCTTTAGATCTTAGATCATTGGGAGGCTGGCCATTCATCCATGCCTAGACCTTGTTCTTATGTATTTTCAACGGTGGAGTTTCTACACACCATAGATTAAGGTGTGGAGCTCTGCTGTACCTCGAGTATTAATGCAATTACTATTGTTCTTCTATTCAATCCCGCTTGTTCTTGTTCTAAGATATCACTTGTTCTTCAACTTGATGAATGTGATGAACCGTGACACTCATCATCATTCTCACCTATGAACGTGTGACTGACAACCACCTCCGTTCTACCTTCGATTGGGTGAATATCTCTTGGATTCCTGATACACGATGCATGGTTGATCGCCTGACAACCGAGTGCTCGCCTGACAACCGAGCCAGCCATTCCGTGAGATCAGAGTCTTCGTGGTATAGGCTAGAACTGATGGCGGCATTCAAGAGAATCCGGAAGGTCTAACCTTGTCTGTGGTATTCTGAGTAGGATTCAATGATTGAATGACTGTGACGTGCTTCAAACTCCTGAGGGCGGGGCGTTAGTGACAGACGCAAAAGAATCACTGGATTCTATTCCGGCCTGATCGAGAACCGACAGATGGATAGTCGTGCCGTGACAGGGTGCGTTGAACATTTCCACTGAGAGGATGGGAGGTAGCCACTGACAACGGTGAAACCCTTGCTTGAGCTTGCCATGGAAAGGAGTAAGAAGGATTGGATGAAGACAGTAGGAAAGAAGAGAGACGGAAGGGACCAGCATCTTCATACTCTTATCTGAAATTCCTACCAATGAATTACATAAGTACCTCTATCTTTATCTTTATGTTTTATTCGTATATCACCATACCCATATGAGTTTGCCTGACTAAGATTTACAAGGTGACCATAGCTTGCTTCATACCAACAATCTCTGTGGGATCGACCCTTACTCACGTAAGGTTTATTACTTGGACGACCCAGTACACTTGCTGGTTAGTTGTGCGAAGTTGTGTTTATGCCATGGTATTGAATACCAAGTTTTTGGATTCATTACCGGGGATTATTTGAGTTGTGAAAAGTATTGATCACAATTTCGCGCACCAAGTTTTTGGCGCCGTTGCCGGGGATTGTTCGAGTATTTCGGCAAGCTTTTGGTCTGGTAACATCAGTGCCAAATTTCTGATCCGGCAACACCACCAAGGTTTTGGCGCCGTTGCCGGGGATTGTTGAGTTTGGACAACTGACGGTTCATCTTGTTGCTTAGATTAGGTATTTTTTTCAGAGTTCTTAAGAATGAATTCTAGAGTTTCATGATGATCTGTTGAAATCTGGCTGGCTGTGAAGCCATGTCTAATTTCATTGGACCGAGGTTTCAACTTATCATCACAAGAGCTTGTTGATTTCTATCAATCTTGCTTTTGGAGTAGTGATCTGCTAAGGCTTGGCTGGCCTTTGGCCATGTCTAGTGTTTTGGACCGAAGCTTTCTTTGAAAGTTTGGCTGGCTGTGAAGCCATGTGTAATTCCTGGACCGGAGTCTTAGACTAGCATTGCACTGATTCCTGGAATTCTCATTAAGAACTTTGATATTTTTGTTTTCTTTTCCACTTAATTTTCGAAAAAAAAACACAAAAAAAAATTTACAAAATCATAAAATCCAAAAATATTTCTTGTTTGAGTCTAGTGTCTCATGTTAAGTTTGGTGTCAATTGCATGCATTCATTCATGTGTCTTAAGGATCTTCAAGTAATTCTTGATGATTTCTTACTTTGATCTTTAAATTCTCTTGACTAGAGTGTTTATGTGTCCCATATGCATTCTCATTAGTGTCAGTAGTATACAAACTGCTAAGTTTGGTGTCTTGCATGCATTGTTATTTGATTTTAGTTGCATTTTGATTATTCCTTACTATTAAAAATCCAAAAATATTTTTAATTTGTGTCTTTTCAAGTCAATAAAACAGAGAATTGAAGATTCAGAACATACAGCAGAGGAATTGCACAGAAAAAGCTGGGCGTTCAAAATGCCCAGTGAAGAAGGACAGACTGGCGTTTAAACGCCAGCCAGGGTACCTGGTTGGGCGTTTAACGCCCAAAAGGGTAGCATTTTGGGCGTTAAACGCCAGAATGTGCACCATTCTGGGCGTTTAACGCCAGGATACAAGAGGGAAGATTTTGTTTTCAAATCAATTTTTTTTTCAAGTTTTCAAAATTTTTCAAAATCAAATCTTTTCCAAATCATATCTTTTCAATCAAATCTTTTTCAAAATCAATTTCTTTCTTTTTTCAAAGATACTTGCTATCAATTAATGATTTGGTTCAACATTTCAAGTATGTTGCCTTTTCTGTTGAGAAAGGTTTAATGTTTGAATCATATCTTTTCTTGTTAGCCAAGTCATTAATTTTCAAAATCAAATCTTTCTTTTAAAATGTTTTTCAAATCATATCTTCTCAATCACATCTTTTTAAAACTAATCATATCTTCTTAACCACATCTTTTTCAAAATAGCTTTCAATCAAATCTTTTTGATTTCTAATTTCAAATTCTTTTTCAAAAATCACTTGATTTCTTTCCCACTTTTATTTTCGAAAATCAATTAGTGTTTTTCAAAATGTTTTCAAAATCTTTTACTTAATTTTCGAAAATTACTTCCCTTCTTCTCATATCCTTCTATTTATGGATTAACACTATTCCTTAATGCAAAATTCGAACTCCATCTTCTTTGATAAGTTCGAATTTTCTACCTCTGTCTTCCATTTTTCTTTTCCTCTGACTCCTCAAGGAATCTCTATACTGTGACATAGAGGATTCCACATTTTCTTGTTCTCTTCTCTTTCATATGAGCAGGAGCAAAGACAAAAGCATTCTTGTTGAGGCTGACCCTGAACCTGAAAGGACCTTGAAGCGAAAGCTAAGAGAAGCCAAGGCACAACTCTCTGTAGAGGACCTAACAGAAATCTTCAAAGAAGAAGAACACATGGCAGCCGAAAACAACAACAATGCCAACAATGCAAGGAAGGTGCTGGGTGACTTTACTGCACCTACTCCCGACTTCTATGGGAGAAGCATCTCTATCCCTGCCATTGGAGCAAACAACTTTGAGCTTAAGCCTCAATTAGTTTCTCTAATGCAACAGAATTGCAAGTTCCATGGACTTCCATTGGAAGATGCTCATCAGTTCTTAGCTGAATTCTTGCAAATTTGTGACATTGTTAAGACTAATGGGGTTGACCCTGAGGTCTACAGACTTATGCTATTCCCTTTTGCTGTAAGAGACAGAGCTAGGACATGGTTGGACTCTCAACCTAAAGAAAGCCTGGACTCTTGGGAAAAGCTAGTCAATGCCTTATTGGCAAAGTTCTTTCCACCTCAAAAATTGAGTAAGCTTAGAGTGGAAGTCCAAAACCTTCAGACAGAAGGAAGGAGAATCTCTCTATGAAGCTTGGGAAAGATACAAACAATTAATCAGAAAATGTCCCTCTGACATGCTTTCTGAATGGAGCATCATAGGTATTTTCTATGATGGTCTTTCTGAACTGTCCAAGATGTCTTTGGATAGCTCTGCTGGAGGATCTCTTCATCTGAAGAAGACGCCTACAGAAGCTCAAGAGCTGATTGAAATGGTTGCAAATAACCAATTCATGTACACTTCTGAAAGGAATCCTGTGCACAATGGGACTAGTCAGAAGAAAGGAGTTCTTGAGATTGACACTCTGAATGCCATATTGGCTCAGAACAAAATATTGACTCAACAAGTCAATATGATTTCTCAAAGTCTGTCTGGAATGCAAAATGCACCAAGCAGTACTAAGGAAGCTTCATCTGAAGAAGAAGCTTATGATCCTGAGAACCCTTCAATGGAAGAGGTGAATTACATGGGAGAACCCTGTGGAAACACCTATAATCCTTCATGGAGAAATCATCCAAATCTCTCATGGAAGGATCAACAGAGACCTCAACAAGGTTTCAACAACAATAATGGTGGAAGAAACAGGTTTAGCAATAGCAAGCCTTTTCCATCATCTTCTCAGCAACAGACAGAGAGTTCTAAGCAGAATACCTCTGACTTAGCAACCATGGTCTCTGATCTAATCAAAACCACTCAAAGTTTCATGACTGAAACAAGGTCCTCCATTAGAAACTTGGAGGCACAAGTGGGTCAGCTGAGCAAGAAAATTACTAAACTCCCTCCTAGTACTCTCCCAAGCAATACAGAAGAAAATCCAAAAGGAGAGTGCAAGGCCATCAACATGGCCAAATTTGGAGAGGAGGAAGAGGCAGCGAACGCCACTGAGGAAGACCTCAATGGACGTCCACTGACTTCCAATGAGTTCCCCAATGAGGAACCATGGGAATCTGAGGCTCAAAATGAGACCATAGAGATTCCATTGGACTTACTTCTGCCATTCATGAGCTCTGATGAGTATTCTTCCTCTGAAGAGGATGAGTATGTCACTGAAGAGCAAGTTGCTAAATACCTTGGAGCAATCATGAAGCTAAATGACAAGTTATTTGGAAATGAGACTTGGGAGGATGAACCCCCTTTGCTCACCAAAGAACTGGATGACTTGTCTAGGCAGAAACTACCTCGAAAAAAAGAGACAGGATCCTGGGAAGTTTTCAATACCTTGTACCATAGGCACCATGACCTTCAAAAAGGCCTTGTGTGACTTAGGGTCAAGTGTAAACCTCATGCCTCTCTCTGTAATGGAGAAGCTAGGGATCTTTGAGGTGCAAGCTGCAAAAATCTCACTAGAGATGGCAGACAACTCAAGAAAACAAGCTTATGGACGTGTAGAGGATGTTCTGGTGAAAGTTGAAGACCATTACATCCCTGCTGATTTCATAGTCCTTGAGACTGGGAAGTGCATGGATGAATCCATCATCCTTGGCAGACCTTTCCTAGCCACAGCAAAGGCTGTGATTGATGTTGATAGAGGAGAGTTGATCATTCAAGTGAATGAAGAATCCTTGGTGTTTAAGGCTCAAGGATATCCCTCTGTCACCATGGAGAGGAAGCATGAAGAGCTCCTCTCAACACAGAGCCAAACAGAGCCCCCACAGTCAAACTCAAAGTTTGGTGTTGGGAGGCTGATGAGCGGATATTTTGTACGCTTTTTGGGGGTAATTTCATGTAGATTTTAGTATGTTTTAGTTAGTTTTTAGTAAAATAATATTAGTTTTTAGGCAAAAACCATATTTCTGGACTTTACTATGAGTTTGTGTGTTTTTCTGTGATTTCAGGTATTTTCTGACTGAAATTGAGGGAGCTGAGCAAAAATCTGACTTAGGCTGAAAAAGGACTGCTGATGCTGTTGGATCCTGACCTCCCTGCACTCGAAATGGATTTTCTGGAGCTACAGGAGTCCAATTGGCGTGCTCTCAACGGCGTTGGAAAGTAGACATCCAGGGCTTTCCAGCAATATATAATAGTCCATACTTTGAGCGAGGATAGACGACGTAACTTGGCGTTAAACGCCAAGTTCATGCTGCTGTCTGGAGTTAAACGCCAGAAAAACGTCATTATCCGGAGTTGAACGCCCAAAACACGTCATAACCTAAAGTTTGACGCCAAGAAAGGCCTTTGCACGTGGAAAGCTTTAGTCTCAGCCCCAGCACACACTAAGTGGGCCCCAGAAGTGGATTTCTGCACCAATTATCTTAGTTTATCCATTTTCTGTAACCCTAGGTTATTAGTTTACTATTTAAACAACTTTTACAGACATTTCTTGTACCTCATGACATTTTCAGATCTGAATTACATACTTTGTGACGGCATGAGTCTCTAAACTCCATTGTTGGGGGTGAGGAGCTCTGCAGCGTCTCGATGATTTAATACAATTCCTTTGTTTTCCATTCAAACACGCTTGTTCTTATCTAAGATGTTTATTCGCGCTTAACTGTGGAGAAGGTGATGATCCGTGACACTCATCACCTTCCTCAACCCATGAACGTGTGCCTGACAACCACCTCCGTTCTACATCAGATTGAATGAATATCTCTTAGATTCCCCAACAGAATCTTCGTGGTATAAGCCGGATTGATGGCATCATTCATGAGAATCCGGAAAGTCTAAACCTTGTCTGTGGTATTCCGAGTAGGATTCCGGGATTGAATGACTGTGACGTGCTTCAAACTTTAACCTGCTGGGCGTTAGTGACAGACGCAAAAGAGTGATTCTATTCCAGTAGGAGCGGGAACCAACCGGTGATTAGCCGTACTGTGACAGAGTGCGTGAGCATAGTTTTCACTGCGAGGATGGGAAGTAGCCACTGACAACGGTGACACCCTACATAGAGCTTGCCATGGAAGGAACCTGCGTGTGAGAAGAGGATTTCAAGGAAGAGTTGAAGTCAGAGGACAAAGCATCTCCAAAACTCCAACATGTTTCCCATTACTGCAAATCAAAGTAACATTGTTCCCTCTTTTATCAATTCCAGTAATTTCACTTTTAATCCAAATTAATCCTTGTTGACATCCTAACTAAGATCAATAAAGTAAATATTGATTGCTTCAAACCAATAATCTCTGTGGATTCGACCCTTACTCACGTAAGGTATTACTTGGACGACCCAGTACACTTGCTGGTCAGTTGAACGGAATTGTGCCCACTCATACCAAAAATCCTAAGTTCCACAATCCTACAATAAATATATTAATACTATATTGATGTGATCACAATTTCGTCCACCAAGTTTTTGGCGCCGTTGCCGTGGATTATTGAGTTTGAACAATTGAAGGTTTATTTTATTTCTTAGATTAGGAATAATTTATTTTTATTTTTATTTTTTTTATTTTTATTTTTATTGTTATAGAGTCATTAAATTTTGATAGGATAATTTCTTTTCAAGAACATCTGCATCAAGTATCATATTTATTCCCAATTGGCTTATATTCTTGATAAGGGAGCACCAGTACTTTTAAAAATCTTTTTCAAAAATAATTTTTCTTGATCTAATCTTGTGCCAAACTTTAAGTTTGGTGTTTTCTTGTTAATCTTTTCATAAATTTCAAAAATTTATTTTGGTTTTCTAAAAATTTTAAGTTTGGTGTTCTTCCTTGTGTTCTTGGTGTTCTTGTGAATCTTCAAAGTGTTCTTGAGTTTTTCTTGTGTCTTGATCTTAAAATTTTTAAGTTTGGTGTTCCTTGGTGTTTTCCCTCCAAAAATTTTCGAAAATTAAGGAGCATTAGATCTAAAAATTTTAAGTCTTGTGTCTTTTGTGTGTTTTTCTCTTTCATCATAAAATTCAAAATTCAAAAATTTTTATTTTTCTAACTAATTTTGAACAATTTTTTTTTCGAAAATCTTTTATAAAAATTCAATTTTCAATTTCAAAATATTTTCACTTTCTTTTATTTATTTCGTTTTTATTTTATTAAAAAAAATATTTTTAACTTCTTTTTTTATTTATTCCATTTTTATTTATTTCATTGCTACATTCCAAACTATAAATTCTCAACTTGTATTCCATTATGGAAGTAAGTATGAGTGAACAGTCCAAGAGGACTCTGGGGTCATATGCAAACCCCACTACTGCTTCATATGGGAGTAGTATCTGTATACCCTCCATTGGAGTGAGTAGTTTTGAGCTGAATCCTCAGCTCATTATCATGGTGCAGCAAAACTGCCAGTATTCTGGTCTTCCACATGAAGAACCTACAGAATTTCTAGCACAATTTCTGCAAATTGCTGATACAGTACATGATAAAGAAGTGGATCAGGATGTCTACAGATTATTATTGTTTCCATTTGCTGTAAAAGATCAAGCTAAGAGGTGGTTAAATAACCAGCCTAAGAACAGCATAAAAACATGGAAACAGCTGTCAGAAAAATTCCTGAATCACTATTTCCCTCCCAAACGGATGACACAGCTAAGACTAAGCATCCAAGGCTTCAAACAAGGAAATAATGAACCCCTCTATGATGCATGGGAGAGATACAGAGAGATGCTAAGAAAATGCCCCTCTGAAATGTTTTCAGAATGGGTGCAATTAGACATCTTTTACTATGGGCTTACAGAAAAAGCTCAGATTTCTCTAGACCACTCAGCTGGTGGATCTATACACATGAGAAAAACAATTGAAGAAGCTCAAGAGCTTATTGATACAGTTGCCAGAAATCAGCATCTGTATCTAAACAGTGAATCTTCCATGAAAGAAGAAGCTAAAACAGTAACTGCAGAACTCAATCCGATGGATCAGGCTAATGAATTCAATCAGCAATTAGATTTTCTAACTCAGCAGCTAGCCGAATTCAAGGAAATATTACAGGAAACAAGAATGGCTAACAGGAACATGGAAGTACAACTAAAGCAGACAGAAAAGCAACTGTCAAAGCAAATAACAGAAGAATGCCAAGCAGTTCAATTAAGAAGTGGGAAAACATTAAATACCTCACTTCAAAGTAGTAAGAAGACAGGAAATGAACAAATGGCTACTACAAATCCCTCTGAGGACAAGCAGAGCCCAGAAAGGGATAAAGCTGGCGCTGAACGCCCAAACCATGCTTATTCCTGGCGTTCAACGCCAGAAACAAGCATGGATCTGGTGTTGAACGCCCAAAAGGAGCGTGGTTCTGGCGTTCAAACGCCAGTAACAAACAAGGAAGTGGCGTTTGACGCCACTCCAGCTCCCACCACTAGCATTCAAATGCCAGTGGGGAATCAGTCACATACAAGTGCTGACCTTTCTAAAAAGGCTTCCCAACCCACTTCTGTAGGTAATAAAACTGCAGCAACTAAGGTTGAGGAATACAAAGCCAAAATGCCTTATCCTCAAAAACTCCGCCAAGCGGAACAGGATAAGCAATTTGCCCGCTTTGCAGACTATCTCAGGACTCTTGAAATAAAGATCCCGTTTGCAGAAGCACTTGAGCAAATACCATCTTATGCTAAGTTCATGAAAGAGATCTTAAGTCATAAGAAGGATTGGAGGGAAACTGAAAAAGTTTACCTCACTGAAGAATGCAGTGCAGTCATTCTGAAAAGCTTACCTGAGAAGCTTAAAGATCCTGGGAGCTTTATGATACCATGCGCATTAGAAGGTGTTTGTACCAAGCAAGCTTTATGTGATCTTGGGGCAAGTATCAACCTAATACCTGCATCTACTATCAGGAAGCTTGGTTTAGCTGAAGAAATTAAACCAACCAGGATATGTCTTCAACTTGCTGATGGCTCCATTAAATATCCATCAGGCGTGATTGAAGACATGATTGTCAAGGTTGGGCCATTTGCCTTTCCTACTGACTTTGTGGTGCTGGAAATGGAAGAGCACAAGAGTGCAACTCTCATCCTAGGAAGACCTTTCCTAGCAACTGGCCGAACCCTCATTGATGTCCAAAAAGGGGAAGTAACCTTGAGAGTCAATGAGGAGGAGTTCAAGTTGAATGTTGTTAAAGCCATGCAACATCCAGACACCCCAAATGACTGCATGAGTGTTGATCTTATTGATTCTCTGGTAAGAGAGGTCAATATGGCTGAGAGTCTCGAATCAGAGCTAGAGGACATCTTTAAAGATGTTCAGCCTGATCTGGAGGAATCAGAGAAGATAATAGAACCTCTGAAAATCCCTCAAGAAGAGGAGAAACCTCCAAAACCCGAGCTCAAACCATTGCCACCATCCCTGAAATATGCATTTCTGGGAGAAGGTGAAACCTTTCCTGTAATTATAAGCTCTACCTTAGAGCCACAGGAAGAAGAAGCACTAATTCAAGTGCTAAGGACGCACAAGACAGCTCTTGGGTGGTCCATTAGTGATCTTAAGGGCATTAGCCCAGCCAGATGCATGCACAAAATCTTGTTGGAGGATGACGCCAAGCCAGTGGTTCAACCACAAAGGCGGCTGAACCCAGCTATGAAAGAAGTGGTGCAAAAAGAGGTCACTAAATTACTAGAGGCTGGGATTATTTATCCTATTTCTGACAGCCCCTGGGTGAGCCCTGTTCAAGTTGTCCCTAAGAAGGGTGGCATGACAGTGGTTCATAATGAAAAAAATGAACTGGTTCCTACAAGGACAGTTACAGGGTGGCGTATGTGCATTGATTACAGAAGACTCAATACAGCCACCAGAAAGGATCATTTTCCTTTACCATTCATAGACCAGATGCTAGAAAGACTAGCAGGTCATGAATACTACTGCTTCCTGGATGGATATTCAGGTTATAATCAAATTGCAGTAGATCCCCAGGATCAGGAGAAAACGGCCTTCACATGTCCATCTGGAGTATTTGCATACAGAAGGATGCCATTTGGCCTGTGCAATGCACCTGCAACCTTTCAGAGGTGCATGCTCTCAATTTTCTCTGATATGGTGGAAAAATTTCTGGAAGTCTTCATGGATGACTTTTCAGTATTTGGAGACTCATTCAGCTCCTGCCTTAACCATTTAGCACTTGTTCTGAAAAGATGCCAAGAGACTAACCTGGTTTTAAACTGGGAAAAGTGTCACTTTATGGTGACTGAAGGAATTGTCCTTGGGCACAAAATTTCGAACAAGGGGATAGAGGTAGACCAAGCTAAGGTGGAAGTAATTGAAAAATTACCACCACCTGCTAATGTTAAGGCAATTAGAAGCTTTCTGGGACATGCAGGGTTCTATAGGAGGTTTATAAAGGATTTTTCAAAAATCGCCAAACCTCTGAGCAACCTGCTAGCTGCAGACACACCATTCATCTTTAATGAAGAGTGTCTGCAGGCATTTGAAACTCTGAAAGCTAAATTGGTTACAGCACCAATCATCTCTGCACCAGACTGGACATTACCATTTGAACTGATGTGTGATGCCAGTGACCATGCCATTGGTGCAGTGTTGGGACAAAGGCATGACAAGCTTCTGCATGTCATTTACTATGCCAGCCGTGTGCTAAATGATGCACAGAAGAATTACACAACCACAGAAAAAGAGCTACTTGCAGTGGTTTACGCCATTGACAAATTTAGATCCTACTTAGTAGGATCAAAAGTGATTGTGTACACTGATCATGCTGCTCTTAAATATCTACTCACAAAGCAGGATTCAAAACCCAGACTCATCAGATGGGTGCTGCTTCTGCAAGAGTTTGATATAGAAATAAGAGACAGAAAAGGGACAGAAAATCAAGTAGCAGATCACCTGTCCCGAATAGAACCAGTGGAGGGGGCGTCCCTCCCTCTCACTGAAATTTCTGAAACCTTTCCGGATGAGCAATTACTAGCCGTCCAGGAAGTGCCATGGTTTGCAGACATTGCAAACTACAAGGCAGTGAGATTCATACCCAAAGAGTACAGTAAGGTGCAATCAAAGAAATTAATCACAGATGCAAAATACTATCTTTGGGATGAACCATATCTCTTTAAGAGATGTGCAGACGGAGTGATCCGTAGATGTGTGCCTAAAGAAGAAGCACAGAAGATCCTTTGGCATTGCCATGGATCACAGTATGGAGGACATTTTGGAAGTGAACGAACAGCCACAAGAGTCTTCCAGAGTGGCTTCTACTGGCCTACTCTCTACAAAGATTCCCGAGCATTTGTGCTTAACTGTGATAGTTGCCAGAGATCAGGCAACCTGCCTCACAGTTATGCTATGCCTCAACAAGGAATTTTGGAAATTGAGTTGTTTGATGTATGGGGCATTGACTTCATGGGACCTTTCCCACCATCATACTCAAACACCTATATTCTGGTGGCAGTGGATTATGTATCCAAATGGGTGGAGGCTATTGCAACACCCACTAATGACACTAAGACAGTGTTAAAATTCCTCCAGAAACATATCTTCAGCAGATTTGGTATCCCTAGAGTGTTAATCAGTGATGGGGGTACTCATTTCTGTAATAAGCAGCTCTACTCTGCTCTAGTACGTTATGGAGTCAACCACAGGGTGGCTACTCCATATCACCCACAAACTAATGGGCAGGCTGAAGTCTCAAATAGAGAACTTAAAAGAATCCTGGAACGGACTGTAATTAACCGTAGAAAGGATTGGGCAAGAAGCTTGGATGATGCTCTGTGGGCATACAGAACAGCATTTAAGACCCCTATAGGGACCTCTCCATACCAGCTTGTGTATGGAAAGGCATGTCACTTGCCAGTGGAACTGGAACACAAGGCCTACTGGGCAACCAGATTCCTGAATCTTGATGCCAAATTAGCTGGGGAAAAACGATTACTCCAGTTAAATGAGCTAGAGGAATTTAGACTCAATGCTTTCGAAAATGCAAAGATTTACAAAGAGAAAGCAAAAAGATGGCATGATAAGAAATTGTCATCCAGAGTCTTGGAGCCAGGACAAAAAGTTCTGCTATTTAATTCAAGGCTCAAATTATTCCCTGGGAAATTAAAATCCCGGTGGAGAGGTCCATATGTGATCACAAGTGTATCACCATATGGATACATAGAACTTCAGGATAGTGACTCTAACAAAAAGTTCATTGTCAATGGACAAAGAGTTAAACACTATCTTGAAGATAATTTCGAGCAAGAATGCTCAAGACTGAGATTATATTGAATATCAGTGTCAGTCCAGCTAATGACATTAAAGAAGCGCTTGCTGGGAGGCAACCCAGCCATTTACAAAGTTTATTTACTGATTAAATAAATTTTCTTTTCTTTACAGGTTTAAGTCCAAGTATCTTCAAAGGTGAATTAGTAATTAATTGAAGTCCCAAGAGTTGCAGAGAAATTTGGAAGCTCACTGGCATGAAAAAGCCAGTAAGAAATACTTTGGGCGTTAAACGCCCAAAAGAAGCACCCACTGGGCGTTTAACGCCAGTAAGGGTAGCCTTCTGGGCGTTAAACGCCAAGAAGAAGCATCTTCTGGGCGTTAAACGCCAGAAAGATGCACCTTCTGGGCGTTTAACGCCAATCTGCTAGCATTCTGGGCGTTTAGAAAAACGCCCAGTAAGGAAGGACCTCCTGGCGTTCAACGCCAGGAAGAAGCATCACATGGGCGTTGAACGCCCAGGAGAAGCAACATGTGGGCGTTAAACGCCCAAACCATGCACCATGTGGGCGTTTAACGCCAGGATGGTGGGAGGAGGTACAATTTCGTTTTTCTTTGCATTTTTTCAAAATTTTTATGTTTCAATTCATGATTTCTTGCATAAACATATTTTAGATTATCACTTTCAATTCCAAAAGTTTGTATCCTAATTTCTAAAATCCAATGATTGCAAATTTTTTAGATTTCTCTTAACCCAAAAGCCAAATGGCTTTCCAATTCAAGCCATCAGCTTTTCAAATTTGTTTCCAACACATCTTTAACTCCTTTTAAAAATCCTTTTTAAAATTAAATTTCAAAATTATCTTTTAAATTATGATTCATATCTTTTCCTTTTTAAAATTATATCTTTTTCTGATCATATCTTTTAAATTATATCTTTTATCTTATCTCTTTCTTAATTTTTTTCGAAAATTTGCCCACCCCCCTCCTTATATCTTGTGTTCGGCGCCCTCCTCATCATCACCATTCAACATTGCTCTCCTCCTATCCCTCTTCTTTCTTTTTCTTTTGCTTGGGGACAAGCAAAGCTCTAAGTTTGGTGTGTTTTTCCCGTGATCACAAAAACTATTGTGTCTCTTGATCATGGCTCCTAAAGGGAAACAAACCGCCCCAAGAGGAAAGAAAGAAAGCATTCCAAAGCCACTTTGGAACCAAGGGAAGTTCTTAACTAAAGAACATTCAGACCATTACTACAAGATAATGAGTCACAGATCTGTGATCCCGGAAGTCAGATTTGATCTGAAAGAAGATGAATATCCGGAGATCCAAGAGCAAATTCGAAACAGGAATTGGGAAATTCTGGCCAATCCTGAAACGAAAGTGGGGAAGAATATGGTTCAGGAATTCTATGCTAATCTATGGCAAACAAAAAGGCAAAGAATCATTGGAGCTGCTATCTTTGACCATAAGACAGTGGTCAGAGGAAAAATCATTCATACCAATGCTGACAGGATTAGGGAGATATTCAAGATCCCTCAACTGAAAGATGACCCAGACTCCTTTAATAGGAGAATGATGAGGGTCAATAAAGGGATGGACAAGATTCTGGAGGACATATGCATCCTTGGAGCCAAGTGGACTACCAGTACAACTGGCATCCCAGTCCAACTCAAAAGAGAAGATCTAAAACCAGTAGCCAGAGGCTGGTTGGACTTTATTTGTCGTTCCATCTTGCCCACCAGCAACCATTCTGAAGTTACCATCAAAAGGGCTGTCATGATTCACTGCATCATGTTGGGAAAAGAAGTGGAAGTCCATCAGCTGATCTCCTGTGAGCTATATAAAATAGCAAACAGGAATTCTAAGGATGCCAAATTGGCTTATCCAAGCCTAGTTTCTATGCTCTGCAAAGAGGCTGGAGTAAAGATGGGAATAACTGAATATATCCCAATTGAAAAGCCCATTACTGGAATATCAATGGTCAGGCAACAGCAACAAGAGGATCCTGTCAAAAGGAGAGCACAAGAAGCCCTCCCAGAACTGCCCCAATATGAATATTGGGAACAACTTGAGGCTTCTGTTTCCAGATTGCAAGAAGCCATGGATCAAATAAAGGAAGAACAGAATAATCAAGGTAGCATGATTTGCAAACTGCTCAAGGAACAAGAGGAGCAAGGGCGTGATCTAAGGGAGCTGAAGCGCCAAAAATTAATCCTTGAACCACACCCCAAAGAGTCAGAGGAGCATCCACTCCTCAAAACAACAGGTTGCTGAGTTCCAATTTCTCTGTTCCAACTTAGTAGAGATTATTCCTTTTAGAAATTGACCTTAGAAGATATTTAGTAGTAATTAGGATGTCTATTTTGATTTTATTTCCAATTAAGTTATAACTTATTTTTCTCATCATCATTAGGCATGAATAAAATAGTAGATTTTCTTTTAGAATAAAGAAGTAATTTATATTTTTCGAGTTCATTAATAAATAAAATTTTAATTAATTATATGTGGTGGCAATACTTTTTGTTCTCTGAATGAATGCTTGAACAGTGCATAATATGTACTTTGAATTTGATGGATATTGGCTCTTGAAAGGACAAAGAACACGAAAAATATTGTTGAGGATCTGAAAAATCATGAAATTGATTCTTGAAGCAAGAAAAAGCAGTTCAAAAAAAAAAAAAAAAGTGGCGAAAATTTTAGCAAAGATCCAAGGCTTTGAGCATGAATGGATAGGAGGGCCCAAGGAAATAAAATCCAGGCCTAAGCGGCTAAAGCAAGCTGTCCCTAACCATGTGCTTGTGTCATGAAGGTCCAAGTGAAAAGCTTGAGACTGAATGGTTAAAGTCGTGATCCAAAGCTAAAGAGTGTGCTTAAGAGCTCTGGACACCACTAACTGGGGACTTTAGCAAAGCTGAGTCACAATCTGAAAAGGTTCACCCAGTTATGTGTCTGTGGCATTTGTGTATCCGGTGGTAATACTGGAAGACAAAGTGCTTAGGGCCACAGCCAAGACTCATAAAATGACTGTGTTCAAGAATCAACATACTACACTAGGAGAATCAACAATACTATCTGAATTCTGAGTTCCTAAGGATGCCAATCATTCTGAAAATTTAAAGATACTGGGAGATGCCAAAACTGTTCAGAGACAAAAAGCTACAAGCCCCGCTCATCTAATAAGAATCTGAGCCTCATTTAGAACTCGAGAATATTATTATTTCTTTGTCTCTATTAGAACCTATTTTATTCATCTAGTTGCTTGAGGACAAGCAACAGTTTAAGTTTGGTGTTGTGATGAGCGGATATTTTGTACGCTTTTTGGGGGTAATTTCATGTAGATTTTAGTATGTTTTAGTTAGTTTTTAGTAAAATAATATTAGTTTTTAGGCAAAAACCATATTTCTGGACTTTACTATGAGTTTGTGTGTTTTTCTGTGATTTCAGGTATTTTCTGACTGAAATTGAGGGAGCTGAGCAAAAATCTGACTTAGGCTGAAAAAGGACTGCTGATGCTGTTGGATCCTGACCTCCCTGCACTCGAAATGGATTTTCTGGAGCTACAGGAGTCCAATTGGCGTGCTCTCAACGGCGTTGGAAAGTAGACATCCAGGGCTTTCCAGCAATATATAATAGTCCATACTTTGAGCGAGGATAGACGACGTAACTTGGCGTTAAACGCCAAGTTCATGCTGCTGTCTGGAGTTAAACGCCAGAAAAACGTCATTATCCGGAGTTGAACGCCCAAAACACGTCATAACCTAAAGTTTGACGCCAAGAAAGGCCTTTGCACGTGGAAAGCTTTAGTCTCAGCCCCAGCACACACTAAGTGGGCCCCAGAAGTGGATTTCTGCACCAATTATCTTAGTTTATCCATTTTCTGTAACCCTAGGTTATTAGTTTACTATTTAAACAACTTTTACAGACATTTCTTGTACCTCATGACATTTTCAGATCTGAATTACATACTTTGTGACGGCATGAGTCTCTAAACTCCATTGTTGGGGGTGAGGAGCTCTGCAGCGTCTCGATGATTTAATACAATTCCTTTGTTTTCCATTCAAACACGCTTGTTCTTATCTAAGATATTTATTCGCGCTTAACTGTGGAGAAGGTGATGATCCGTGACACTCATCACCTTCCTCAACCCATGAACGTGTGCCTGACAACCACCTCCGTTCTACATCAGATTGAATGAATATCTCTTAGATTCCCCAACAGAATCTTCGTGGTATAAGCCGGATTGATGGCATCATTCATGAGAATCCGGAAAGTCTAAACCTTGTCTGTGGTATTCCGAGTAGGATTCCGGGATTGAATGACTGTGACGTGCTTCAAACTTTAACCTGCTGGGCGTTAGTGACAGACGCAAAAGAGTGATTCTATTCCAGTAGGAGCGGGAACCAACCGGTGATTAGCCGTACTGTGACAGAGTGCGTGAGCATAGTTTTCACTGCGAGGATGGGAAGTAGCCACTGACAACGGTGACACCCTACATAGAGCTTGCCATGGAAGGAACCTGCGTGTGAGAAGAGGATTTCAAGGAAGAGTTGAAGTCAGAGGACAAAGCATCTCCAAAACTCCAACATGTTTCCCATTACTGCAAATCAAAGTAACATTGTTCCCTCTTTTATCAATTCCAGTAATTTCACTTTTAATCCAAATTAATCCTTGTTGACATCCTAACTAAGATCAATAAAGTAAATATTGATTGCTTCAAACCAATAATCTCTGTGGATTCGACCCTTACTCACGTAAGGTATTACTTGGACGACCCAGTACACTTGCTGGTCAGTTGAACGGAATTGTGCCCACTCATACCAAAAATCCTAAGTTCCACAATCCTACAATAAATATATTAATACTATATTGATGTGATCACAATTTCGTCCACCAGAGGCCACAACCAAATTCTAAGTTTGGTGTTGAACCCCCACATTCAAACTCTAAGTTTGGTGTTGGGAGGTTCCAACATTGCTCTGAGTATCTGTGAGGCTCCATGAGAGTCCCCTGTCAAGCTACTGACATTAAAGAAGCGCTTGTTGGGAGGCAACCCAATGTTATGTTTTTATCTATTTTTCTTTGTTATTTTATATTTTTTGTAGGTTGATGATCATGAGAAGTCACAAAATCAATGAAAAAAGCAAAAACAGAATGAAAAGCAGAAAGAAAAACAGCACACCCTGGAGGAGAACGTGCTGGCGTTTAAACGCCAGTAAGGCTAGCTGTTGGGCGTTTAACGCCCAGTCTGGCACCATTCTGGGCCTTTAACGCCAGAAAGGGGCACCAGACTGGCGTTAAACGCTAGAAAAGGGCAAGAAGCTGGCGTTAAACGCCAGAAATGGGCACCAACCCAGCGTTTAACGCCAGAATTGGCTAAAAACACAATTTTGCTTGCCATTTGGTGCAGGGATGACTTTTCCTTGACACCTCAGGATCTGTGGACCCCACAGGATCCCCACCTACCCTACCACTCTCTCTCTCTTCTTCACCCATTCACCAATCACCTCAACACCTCTTCCCCAAAAACCCTTCACCTATCAAATCCCATCTTTCTCTTCACCACTCACATCCATCCTTCATAAAACCCCACCTACCTCACCATTCAAATTCAAACCACTTTCCCACCCAAACCCACCCATACATGGCCAAACATCACCCTTCCCCCTCTCCTATATAAACCCATCTTCACTCCTTCATTTTCACACAACCTAAACACCACTTCTCCCCCTTTTTGGCCGAACACAAAGCCATTCCCTTCTTCCTCATTTCTTCTTCTTCTACTCTCTTCTTTCTTATTTTGCTCGAGGACGAGCAAACCTTTTAAGTTTGGTGTGGTAAAAGCATTGCTTTTTGTTTTTCCATAACCATTTATGGCATCCAAGGCCGGAGAAACCTCTAGAAAGAGGAAAGGGAAGGCAAAAGCTTCTATCTCCGAGTCATGGGAGATGGAGAGATTCATCTTAAGGGTGCATCAAGACCACTTCTATGAAGTTGTGGCCTTGTAGAAGGTGATCCCCGAGGTCCCTTTTTCACTCAAAAAGAGTGAATATCCGGAGATCCGACATGAGATCCGAAGAAGAGGTTGGGAAGTTCTTACCAACCCCATTCAACAAGTCAGAATCTTAATGGTTCAAGAGTTCTATACCAATGCATGGATCACCAAGAACCATGATCAAAGTGTGAACCCGGATCCAAAGAATTGGCTTACCATGGTCCGGGGGAAATACTTGGATTTTAGTCCGGAATATGTAAGGTTGGCATTTAACTTGCCTATGATGCAAGGAGATGAACATCCTTACACTAGAAGGGTCAACTTTGATCAAAGGCTGGACCAAGTCCTCACAGTCATTTGTGAAGAGGGCGCCCAATGGAAGAGAGATTCAAGAGGAAAGCCGGTTCAATTGAGAAGGCATGACCTCAAACCCGTGGCTAGAGGATGGTTGGAGTTTATCCAACGCTCAATCATTCCCACTAGCAACCGGTCCGAAGTTACTATAGACCGGGCTATCATGATTCATAGCATCACGATTGGAGAAGAAATAGAAGTTCATGAGGTTATATCCCAAGAACTTTATAAGGTGGCGGACAAGTCCTTTACCTTGGCAAGGTTAGCCTTTCCTCATCTCATTTGTCACCTCTGTTACTCGGTTGGAGTTGACATAGAGGGAGACATTCCCATTGATGAGGACAAGCCCATCACTAAGAAGAAGATGGAGCACACAAGAGATCCCACTCATCATGAGATCCCTGAGATTACTCAAGGGATGCACTTTCCTTCACAAAACTATTGGGAGCAACTAAACACCTCTCTAGGAGAATTGAGTTCCAACATGGGACAACTAAGGGTGGAGCATCAAGAACACTCCATCATCCTCCATGAAATTAGAGAAGATCAAAGAATCATGAGAGAGGAGCAACAAAGACAAGGAAGAGACATTGAGGAGCTCAAGCACTCCATAGGATCTTCAAGAGGAAGAAAGAGCCGCCATCACTAAAGTGGACCCGTTCTTTAATTTCCTTGTTCTTTACTTTTCTGTTTTTCAAATTTTTTTTAGTGCTTATGTTTATCTATGTTTGTGTCTTGTGATCATTAGTGTCTTAGTGTCTATGCCTTAAAGTTATGAATGTCCTATGAATCCATCACCTTTCTTGAATGAAAAATGTTCTTAATTGAAAAAGAGAAGAATTGCATGAATTTTAAATTTTATAATAGTTTAATTATTTTGATGTGGTGGCAATATTTTTGTTCTCTGAATGTATGCTTAAACAGTGCATATGTCTTTTGAATTTGTGGTTCATGAATGTTGGCTCTTGAAAGAATGATGAAAAAGGAGACATGTTACTGAGGATCTGAAAAATCATACAAATGATTCTTGAAGCAAGAAAAAGCAGTGAATACAAAAAAAAATTTCGAAAAAAAAAGGAGAGAAAAAGAAAAAGATAATAAAAGTTGTGATCCAAGGCAAAAAGAGTGTGCTTAAGAACCCTGGACACCTCTAATTGGGGACTCTAGCAAAGCTGAGTCACAATCTGAAAAGGTTCACCCAATTATGTGTCTGTGGCATGTATGTATCCGGTGGTAATACTGGAAGACAGAGTGCTTTGGGCCACGGCCAAGACTCAATAAGAAGCTATGTTCAAGAATCATCATACTTTACTAGGAGAATCAATAACACTATCTGGATTCTGAGTTCCTAAAGAAGCCAATCATTCTGAATTTCAAAGGATAGAGTGAGATGCCAAAACTGTTCAGAGGCAAAAAGCTAAAAGCCCCACTCATATAATTAATACTGATCTTCATAGATGTTTTTGGAATTCATTGCATATTCTCTTCTTTTTATCCTATTTTGATTTTCAGTTGCTTGAGGACAAGCAACAATTTAAGTTTGGTGTTGTGATGAGCGGATAATTTGTACGCTTTTTGGCATTGTTTTTAGTATGTTTTTAGTATGATCTAGTTAGTTTTTAGTATATTTTTATTAGTTTTTAGTTAAAATTAACTTTTCTGGACTTTACTATGAGTTTGTGTATTTTTTTGTGATTTCAGGTATTTTCTGGCTGAAATTGAGGGACCTGAGCAAAAATCTGATTCAGAGACTAAAAAGGACTGCAGATGCTGTTGGATTCTGACCTCCCTGCACTCAAAGTGGATTTTCTGGAGCTACAGAAACCCAATTGCGCGCTCTCAACGGCGTTGGAAAGTAGACATCCTGGGCTTTCCAGCAATATATGATAGTCCATACTTTGCCCAAGATTTGATGGCCCAAACTGGCGTTCAAAGTCACCCTCAGAATTCCCAGCGTTAAACGCCGGAACTGGCACAAGAATGGAAGTTAAACGCCCAAACTGGCACCAAAGCTAGCGTTTAACTCCAAGAGGAGTCTCTACACGAAAATGCTTCATTGCTCAGCCCAAGCACACACCAAGTGGGCCCGGAAGTGGATTTTTATATCATTTACTTATCTCTGTAAACCCTAGGCTACTAGTTCTCTATAAGTAGGACCTTTTGCTATTGTATTTGGATCTTCTGATCTTTGGAATCTTCGGATCTTTAGAATCTCTTTCTTTAGATCTTAGATCATTGGGAGGCTGGCCATTCGGCCAGGCCTAGACCTTGTTCTTATGTATTTTCAACGGTGGAGTTTCTACACACCATAGATTAAGGTGTGGAGCTCTGCTGTACCTCGAGTATTAATGCAATTACTATTGTTCTTCTATTCAATCCCCCTTGTTCTTGTTCTAAGATATCACTTGTTCTTCAACTTGATGAATGTGATGAACTGTGACACACATCATCATTCTCACCTATGAACGTGTGACTGACAACCACCTCCGTTCTACCTTCAATTGGGTGAATATCTCTTGGATTCCTGATACACGATGCATGGTTGATCGCCTGACAACCGAGTGCTCGCCTGACAACCGAGCCAGCCATTCCGTGAGATCAGAGTCTTCGTGGTATAGGCTAGAACTGATGGCGGCATTCAAGAGAATCCGGAAGGTCTAACCTTGTCTGTGGTATTCTGAGTAGGATTCAATGATTGAATGACTGTGACGTGCTTCAAACTCTTGAGGGCGGGGCGTTAGTGACAGACGCAAAAGAATCACTGGATTCTATTCCGGCCTGATCGAGAACCGACAGATGGATAGCCGTGCCGTGACAGGGTGCGTTGAACATTTCCACTGAGAGGATGGGAGGTAGCCACTGACAACGGTGAAACCCTTGCATAAGCTTGCCATGGAAAGGAGTAAGAAGGATTGGATGAAGACAATAGGAAAGCAGAGAGACGGAAGGGACCAGCATCTTCATACTCTTATCTGAAATTCCTACCAATGAATTACATAAGTACCTCTATCTTTATCTTTATGTTTTATTCGTATATCACCATACCCATATGAGTTTGCCTGACTAAGATTTACAAGGTGACCATAGCTTGCTTCATGCCAACAATCTCTGTGGGATCGACCCTTACTCTCGTAAGGTTTATTACTTGGACGACCCAGTACACTTGCTGGTTAGTTGTGCGAAGTTGTGTTTATGCCATGGTATTGAATACCAAGTTTTTGGATTCATTACCGGGGATTATTTGAGTTGTGAAAAGTATTGATCACAATTTCGTGCACCATATTCCTTCCACTTTTGCATGCTTCCTTTTTGTTCTCCAAGCTATTCCTGCCCTGTAATCTCTGAAATCACTTAACACACATATCAAGGCATCAAATGATAATAAGAGAGGATTAATAATTAGCAAATCTAAGGCCAAAGAAGCATGTTTTCAATCAAAGCACAGAATTAGGAAGGAAAATGTAAAACATGCAGTTAGTATGAATAAGTGTGCAAAGACTTGATAAAAACCACTTAATTGAGCACAAGATAGACCATAAAATAGTGGTTTATCAACCTCTCCACACTTAAACATTAGCATGTCATCATGCTAAGCTCAAGAAAAGCTATAAAGGAGTGAAGAGGAATGGTAAAATGTATGAAATGCAATCCTATCTATATGAATGCAACTAAATGTGAAATGCTTCTACCTACTTGGTTAAAAGTAAATAAATTCTTCAAGACAAATATGAATCAGATTCCACTAATTTAAATCACACAATAAGAGACAAGTAAACTTATAAGAAGATAGCTCATGAAAGCAGGGAACATAGAATCAAGCGTTGAACCCTCACTGGTAGTGTATATTACTCTGACTTTCTTAAGTGTCTAGGGTTAATTACTCTACTCTTCTCTAGTCATACTTTCTAAACTTTTTTCTTCATCTAACCAATCAACAAGTATTTAATGTACTAATGCAAACATCATGAGGTCTTTTCAAGGTTGTAATGGGGCTAAGGTAAAGGTGAGGATATATATATATATATGGCTAAGTGAGCTATGAATTGAATCTTTGACTAGTCTAAACTCTCACCTAACATACATACACTCTATATAACTCTAGAATCATGCCTATCTACCTATAATTCCCACTTTTGCATCATATACTCATGTATCAACTTTTCTTTTAATTTGTATCACATATGCATTGATCTTTTATTAACTTAACATTGGGGTAATTTTGTCCCCTATATATATATATATATATATTTTCTTTTTTATTAAAAATATAAAAGTAAACATAACATATCAATGCACATATATTTTTAATTTTTCTAGTCTCACATGAGTAGGTACCCAAATTCCCAATATTTTGTCAATGAAACACTGTACACTTTCATCAACCCAAGTTCCCATAGTTCCCCACACTTAATTGATACACAATCTCCAAAGATTCAATTGGGGTATTTAATTATTTTTCTGCTTAAGGCTAGTGATGTGGTAAAATATAGAATAAATGGGATTAAAAGGCTCAAAGTGGCTAACAAGGGTGACATAAAAGGGTACGCTTATTTGGGAGAAGTGAGCTAAAACAAGTAATGGCCTCAATCATATGCAAGCATGTAAATACACTAAATAGTGGACATATATAATGGAACAAAGCAAAGATTGCAATCATAGGGAAGGAAACACACAAGAATAAAATTCATGGTTTAAATAGTGTAACCATGTAATTAGGCTCAAAATCTTACGGGTTGTGTGTTCTTAGCTTTTTAAACTATGTTCCAAATACAACTTTAAACAAATTTAGCAAAAATTTTTCAATTTAAATAGTGAAATACTATAAAAATTTCTTGAAAAAGAAAATATTACTTCAACCAAGTAGTAACTAAATGCACAAAATCAAACAAACATGCAAATGCAACACTGAACAAACAAAGAAAATAGAATATTGGTGTTGAAAAGAAGGTAACTAACCCCTGGAAGTTGGTATCGACCTCCCCACACTTAAAGATTGCACCGCCCTCGGTACATGCAGAGATGTACAAGTGGACAGGTGGTTCTGTAGCTAGTGCTCTTTTTGTTCCTTTCCTTGCTGATGGTTTGGGAGTAGCTTTTTCTTTTCCTTTCTTGGTGGCCATCCTAAAAAGGAAAAAAAAAAGTACATGTAAAGCTAAGGGTTCGAGCAAGGGAGAGGATAGTATAGGTGATAATCAATGCACGGTAAAGAGGGATGTCGTTAACACATGGTCATGCCTTCATGTGAAAAGTTCATCAATGGAAATATAGCAAGTGCATGTAATGACAATTAAATACAAGATGTTTATTGGTGTGCTGGCAAAGGCATGAATAGCATAGATCAAACACTAAATGTCCAAGTTAGATTATCATCTCTTTCAAACTAACAATCTGTTTATATTGACAATTATATTTTAATTAATACCAATGTTGATCACACCACATGGGCTGGTAAACCATCAAATAAATCCATAACAATGCTGGGTATGAAAATGCGCTACCAATTCGAAAACAAGCATACGAAAACATATTTCTGGCAGCAATGTACATACCTTCGTCGTCTGGTCCACTTTGCTGCGCATGTAGTTGTTGCATATCGATGTCATGTTCGCCGACGTCAGCGACCGACTACCAAGTGTCGCTTGCTGCCAGAAAAAAAACCCCGTTAAGCTGGCATTTCATCTCACAAAGGGGCAGAGGCTGAGCAGGATGAGACTTTAAAGAAACAAGCAAACAACTAAAAATGTGATATCTTAAATGATGTCTGTGAATGAGGGTCTTCCTTTTGCTGCATGGCATTATGTAACTGGGTTCATACTACACATGGGTTATGTTTCGGTAAGCAACAGAATATATTCGCGACAACGGCAAGATCGACGCTACAAACACAGACCCAAGTCAAACTTATTATTTGCCTGACCCGACCGTTCTCGACCTTTCTTTGGTGTGGATCAGGGTCCAATCCATGCACTTCCCTAGTGGGCTATACCCATTATCACCATCCATAGTTGAGATGCATTCCCAATGGGTGGAGACTGTTTTAAAACGTTGCTGCGTTTATTATTTTTGGTTTTTTTGGTCAGAAAATGTTGTTGCCTTTCTTATTTTTTGTTTTCTTGGTCAAAAAACGTTGCTGCCTTAAATCACTATATACGCGGGCATCCTATTTCTTGGGCCATGACCCACCAATAAATATGTACTCTACCCATCACATTTCTTCCACTGCTGGTGCCACTTATATAGTAGGCCCACAAATCTGTACAAAGGCTCCACAACCATGCTGGATACGTGAGCTCGAGAAATAAAAAAAGTAAAACACGTTCAACTCACTCATTATAAAAAAACTTTCTGTTGTGGAAAGGAAAAAAAAGAAAAATAAAGCCCATATATCGGCGTTCCCATATCAAACGGCTTTACTGTGTGGTGACGTATCAGCAGCCACCGTGATATCTAACCTCACGAGGTTTATGCACTGCACGGAGTAGGAAACGTAACTTCAGACCTTACTGCATTGCTATTTACCTAACCCAACTGGACAAGTAATCCAATGGCCTACATGAACAGTGCGCCACTCTTGTGTAGTTTCTTTGTGGTCAATGTCACGAAAATAGTCGGCCATGAGTATTTCCTGACAGACGCACATGCGAAGCAAGTGCTGGTGACCATGTGTGACACGACGGGGCGAGGGATAAAGTCGAAATACATGATGCATCAAGAGAAAAATGCAGCATCTAAAGGTGCAAGCAATGGCGTGGAGAATATACTCACATGGGATCGTATGAAGCATTTACTGTGTGGGACAATTTCCTCACTAACTACGCTACACGTGTCGAGCCTCAATCAGCCGTGTCGGGAACGGCCCACTCCACTGCGTGGCTTGTTCTGTCTTCTTCCTGTAGTAGATTACCGCGTGAGAATAAATAGTAGCTTTCAGGAAGAACCTCCCACGGGGATTCATGATTTCCTCCACGTCAATACTTATTACAAGTGGAGTGGAAGCCATGCATGGCTGAGAAGTTTTTGTGACCCTCCTCACGCGTGGCTAACTTTGCTGAATGGAAGTAGAACAAATTCCCCGATTTACCCTAACTACTTTGCTCTAATGGCAAGACTGATACATGTATGGCTAATCCTATACACGTAACTATAACCACGGAAGGGTTTCTGTGTAATTTTCGGTCTTTTTACCATTGTGCTTTACCCAAGAAATTACTGAGACTAAAGCCAGTGATGTCAATCCGGACGTCGCATCATCGTGAGTTGAGGGCCATAGGTAATGAGTTGGCGCGAACAGAAAATTTCAAGTGGGGGTACGTATATTCACCATCCATTCCTTTATTCAAGTGGGTAAATCACTCATTTTTAAGCTTAATTAGCTCACTTAAATATGCATTACTTGAGACAGATGATCAGCTTAGAGCCCTTTGTAGCATTAAGCGTAAGAGGGAGATGGTCAGTGGTAGAAGTTATCAAGCAAGGTTTAACATGGTTACGTGCTCAAGGTTTAAATGCAAGGGTTGGTGTAAAGCTCAACTGAATGGGTCTAGGAAGTTGTTTGGCCACTTTAGTGAGAATTCAGATTGCTTGCTACCCGGATGGAATCATAATGATCAACAAGAAGACGAGTGCAAAAGCAAGATTTGGGACCCCAGAATTCAGTCTAGCAATCAATACGCTTGGGGCCTTGTCATTTGCTTTAATTTGCTTGAAGGCTCTCTGCGCCTAGTTTGGGACCCCGGAGGTTACTGGAAGTCCAAACATTGGTGGAGATTTTTGGATGAATTCAAGCACAAGTCACATAACAGGGAGCTCACCAAATGTCCAACTTAAGGACCTTAACTAAAAGTGCTAGGTGGGAGACAACCCACCATGGTATAATCGTTCCTTTTTCAGTTTTAATTTTGGTCTATTTTTGAGTTTTGATTGATCCTGAAATCATGCATAGCATTCATATTAGCATTGCATTCTGTATACTACATTATTAAAAAAATAAAAAATAAAAAATAAAAAAATTCTCCCACGCGACGAGACAGCGTCGCCGACGCGTCCGCGTCACAAGTGCGTTGGAAAGAAAACAAAATTGAATAGAGAGTCACGCGAAAGCATGGGTGGAGGGGTGCCTTTAGCACAAATCGATCCACGCGATCGCGTCACTGACGCTTCCACGTCATGCGGGAAAAATGCCTCCCACGCGTCCGCGTCACCCATGCGAACGCGTCACCCTAAAATTTGGCAATATGAGTTTCAAACAGAGAGTTGCGCGACCGCGAGGCTGCCCTCACGCTAATGGCACAAATCGATCCACGCGATCGCGTGGATGACCCGTCCGCATCATTTCATAGAAGCGCTATCTGCGCGAATGCGTCACTCACGCGTCCACGTCACAAGCGGCGCACAGCTTATCCAGATCAGCCAAATATCTTATCTTTTCTTCCCCATATCTAAATCTTTTCTTTCCTTCTTATTTCTTTCTTCCTCCTTTCTTACTTTCTTTTTCTTTTTCATTGGTGTTAAAATTTTCTTCTTCAACTATTGCATCTTTTCTTGAATTATTTTGGTGCTTCATGACTTATTTTATTCTGATTGGGTATTATTATTCATAAGTCAATGCTAATTTTTATAATACTGATATTCCTTTTGCATTGATATGCACTTACACTATCTTGCATTACCCACACTCTCTTTCCCATTGTTGCAACTTTTGCACTATTGATATGCCATTTGCTTCCACTATTTTCTCACTTGCATGTTGTAGCTATCATGTAATTGAGACCTTTATTATTTGGCATTAACACCCATATTTTATTTATGTTCTTATCTTTATTTTTGGGTTACTTTTCTTCTTTTTTCTCTTCTTTCAGGATGGCCACCATGAAGAGAGAGAAAAAGCTTCTTAATGGGGAGACAGGCAAGTCAATCTGCACAATCTATAGAGAAAGGCATCAGTTGAAGCAGCCCGTCCACTTGTACATCTTAGCATGCACCGAGGACGGTGTAATCTTTAAGTGTGGGGAGGTCGATACCGATCTCCATGGGTTAGTTATTTTCTTTTCAACACCAATATTTTATTTTATTTAGTACATTGTTGCATTTGCATGTTGCATTGCATGTTTGTTTGATTTTATGCATTTAGCTACTGCTTGGTTAAAGTAATAAGTTTCTTTTTAAGACCTTATTTTTGAAAAAATTTCACTAATTTAAATCAAAACTTTTATGTTAAATTTGTTTGGAAGTTGTATTTGGAACATGGTTTTTGAGACAAGGAACACACAACTTGTGAGATTTTGAGCTTATTTATATGGTTACATTATTTAACCATAAATTTTTATTCTTGTGTGTTTTCTTCTCTATAACTGCAATCTTTGCTTTGTTCCATTCTATATGTCCATTATTTAGAGTATTTACGTGCTTGCATATGATTGAGGCCATTACTTGTTTTTGCTCACTTATCCCAAATAGCCTACCATTTCAATCACCCTTGTTAGCCAAATTGAGCCTTTTAACCCCCTTCAATTTCATAACCACATTACTAGCCTTAAGCAGAAAAACAAAATAAAAATTCCAAGTTGAATCCTTGGTTAGCTTAAGATAGATACTGTGTATAATTTAAGTGTGGGAAATTTTATGGGAACATGGGATGATAAAAAAAAAAGTAAGGAATTAAATTGAATAAGTTATTTGAAAATTTGGGAAGCATGCTCATGTGAAATCAAAATAATTAAATTACTATGTGCATTGATAATAAAAAAATTTTATTAGGTAATAAATAAGGGGATACAAAAAAAATATATTACCCCAAATGCAAAATAAAAAGAATCAATGCACATGGAACAAAATTCAAAAATAAGTTTGATACATGAGCATGTAATACAAAAGTGGGAAAAATTTAGGTAGCTAGGTAAAGTATTTTAAATTATATAAAGTATATATATGTTAGATGAGATCTTAGACTAATCAAGGATTCACTTTGTTAGCTCACTTTACCTCAGTCCCATTACAACCCTGAAAAGACCTCCTGATGTTTGCACTGGTATACTAAATTTTTGTTGATTGGTTAGATGAAGAACAAAGTTTTAGAAAGCATGACTAGGGAAGATGTGAGTGAATTAACCCTAGACACTTGAGAGAGTTAGAGTGATATACACTACCAGTGAGGTTTCAATGCTTGATTTTATGTTCCTTGCTTTAATGAGCTATCTTCTTACAAGTTTACTTGTCTCTTATTATATGATTTGAATTAGTGAAAATTGAATTATTTTTATCTTAGAGAACTTATTTACTTTTAACCAAGTAGGTAGAAATATTTTGCATTTAGTTGCATTCATAGGTTGCATTTCATACATTCTATCATTCCTCTTCACCACTTTATAGCTTCTCTTGAGCTTATCACGAGGACATGCTAATATTTAAGTGTGGGGAGGTTGATAAACCACTATTTTATGGTTTATCTTGTGCTTAATTGAGTGGATTTTATCAATCTTTCATACACTTATTCATACTAATTGCATGAGTTTACGTTTTCCTTCCGGATTTTGTGCTATAATTGAAAACATGCTTCTTTGGGCTTTAAATTTGCTATGTTTAATCCTCTCTTATTACCAATCGATGCCTTGATATGTGTGTTAAGAGATTTCAAAGATTACAGGGCAGGAATGGCTTAGAGGATGGAAAGGAAGCATGCAAAAGTGGAAGGAATACAATAAGTTGAAGAAATTGCTAAGCTGTCCAGCCTGACCTCTTCACACTCAAACGGTCATAACGTGAGCTACATAGGTCCAAATGATACGGTTCTAGTTGCATTGAAAAGCTAACGTCTGGGGTCTCGATTCGATATATAATTTCCTATAGTGGCCATACAGCTAGACGATGCGAATGCGTGCTCCACACGGACGCGTCGCAATGACAAAAAACCAGTGTGGCAGATTTCGCAATCAGCGATTTCTAGGCTGTTTTTGACTCAGGTTTCAGCCCAGAAAACATAGAATAGAGGCTATAAAGTGGAGGAATCCATCCATTCATTAAACAATTCATACATAACATTAAAATTCATAATTTTAGGATTAGATGTAGTTTTAGGGAGAGAGGCTCTCTCATCTCTCTTAGGAATTAGGATTTAGGATTTAAGGTTTCTTCTTTCAAGGACTTCTCAATTACAGGTTCAATGTTCCTTTACTCAATTCTCTTATACTCTTCATGTTAGATTTGATTCTTTATTTAAATGAAATTTGAGATATTTCATATTTATGATTGCTTTCTTCAATTTATGTTATGATATGGTGTAATGGCATTCATGTTAATAGAGTAGGTTTCTAACTTGGCTTTGGACTTGATTAATATTAGGAGACCCTTGAGTTGGGACACTCAAGAGTTCAATTGTAATTGGTTCGTTGTTGGTTGGCTTGTTAGTAACTAACTCTAATTCTTCCCAAGGGAAGGATTAGGACTTGTGAATAGAAGTTGACTTTTAACTTGACTTTCCTTCATTCGTTGAGGGTTAACTAAGTAGAAACAACTACTAATTATTAATTAATCTTGAGAAAATTCCAACAAGGATAGAACTTCCGATTAATCTTCTCCTATTCAAGGCTTTTTATCGTTATTATTTTATTTTCTCTGTAATTCACTCTTCTTATTTCTTAATCTAAAACCCCAATTTACACAAACTCATAACAATAATAAGAATACCTCCCTGCAATTCCTTGAGAAGACGACCCGAGGTTTAAATACTTTGCTTTTCAATTTATTTAAGGGTTTGTTACTTGTGACAACCAAATGTTTGTACGAAAAGATTTTCTGTTACTTTAGAAGCTGTACTTACAACGCGATTATATATTTGTGAAATTCTTTATAGACAGAAAATCCGATCGTCACCGCTCTACCAATGTGTCTAGCGACAATCTATCCAAGCAACACAACAGGTATCCGACGACCATCACTCTCCTTGGTCGAACACGTTAACAAGCAACAAGTCTTCCATTCTTGTGAACATAACAGTTACTAGGTGACATTTATATCATGCTACAAACTTGTATAAATTTCCTCCCGACTATTTCTTGTAAAAGAGAAAAGAATTCTATCAATATAATGTAACACATTCGTAAATCCTGTTTTAATAAACATGGTTTCAGCCTAAAATATGTCATGTACTTTCATTCCGGTCTTCAGTTGCTATGACCTTTACTCGTATAGTAAGTAGGTTAAAACTTGCGTCAGGTGTTCCCCTGCGCCATGCCATGAAGTTTACTATTTTGAGTGATATATGTACTGCATGCACATTAATGGGTATCGCTCTTTAAATGCATAAAGACGGATTTATTGATCGGAGCATCCAAAAAAATCCCCTTCATGCCTCCATTTAACTTCTTCCGAGATATCCTTCATTTTTTCCTTAACCATGAAAGTCCGATCTCACTAACAAATTCATTCCCAGTGAGGGTATTTTTTTAACTGGTGTTTATCGAATTTCAAGTTACGTTATTTTCCCAACAAACAAGTATATAAACATAAGCTTGTAACCCAACGTGAATGTATATGCATGGTATCTCGGAAACGTAGGCAAAAAAATAATGTGGGTATCTTAGCCATAATTAATGAAGTTGACCCGAAATTTACATGTATTGTTGATCAAATATACAATCTGGGCATCAAAAAGAATTAAATGGAGCAACATATACTCAGACATCAGTAAACTTATTGCTAAATGCTCCACTTGTGAAGCAAAAAGTTACAGTTTCTCCAAAAAAAGGTAGAAATAAATAATACAACTACCAAGAACGGCTAATTCGCAAGTGTAAAACATAAGTAATACAAAGTTACACGTAAAGTTAGTCAGTTGTAATACAACAAAATTTCAATTCCACCCAATAGAAATACCAATCCATGACATTATTAAATATTACAGAAGATTTCATGCTCATCCTCTGCGAGATGTTAGAATGGCACTCCCCTCCACTCTATTTTATAAATGTACATTCCTGGCCCTTCTAACTTTAAATAAACCTTGTCATTAATCCATTTTAAACCCCTTGTATTAAGTAATGTTAACGTTATCTTTTTTTAAGAGGAAACAACCTACGTATTAAAAAAATACTGATTACCAAGAAATTTTTTTTGGCATCATATTTGGCTTATCAGAAGACCCCTTAATAAAGTATTTTTTATTGATTAGATTGTATTTTTAAAAAATTAGTAGTGATGTTATTTTTTTTTTGTAAGATATCCTTCAATAATTTTTAATTACTAGATTCTGATTTAACCAAAATGTTCGTTAACATTTTTTTCATGTTTTACTATTATTTTGTCGAAATCTATATATATTATTGTAATTATGAGTAGTACACAAATCTTGTTCTATGCCATTCTGAGTATGATTTGCTATGCTGAAGTAACTATAACGAACCAGGTTAGAGTCGGGTTCATGCGGTTATTGGGAAAAATTCGGTCAGTCCGGTCCGGTCCAACCCAAATTGTAAATACCCACACCTACATAAACCAAAGGGTCAAAATTTTACAGGAGAGAAACATAAGGACCGCAGCATTTTCCTATAAATACTACTCTCCCACCACAAACTCTCTTGCAAAGGATATCAGGGTTACCTTCCCAACAATTCACATCTCAACACATGCTACCTCATACATGCTACCAGGATGCAAAGGGCGCATCCAACAACCAATATGTCAAGACCTGGACCCCCCTCGTGTTGCGAAAAGAAGATCTCCCTCTTATATCTTCATAACCGACTCCATGCATGGGATTAGGTGAAATTGGCAAGAAAGTTACCAACCACGTAAGAATCTGACTACCACCATCCTCGCCGTTCTTGCATGCCGCGACAAATTTCACATTTAGGAAGGTCGCGGCTACTAGCAAGCTAGCTGCTCTACCAAAGTATCTAGCGACAACCTACGCAAGGCAAGGAAACAGTTTCTTCTACTTAACCAAATTTCCTTTTTTCCTATTTTTTCCACACAATAATGTAACATATATGTTCTCAAAATGTAACCACCGTTGACTGTTTTTAATGTTAATCACACTTGTAGCTGATTAAGTCCTGTACACAAACTTTCTAACGATGAACATTGTTCCTGGTCCTATTAACTTTCTTAATAATTATCACTTTCAAGTGGGTTCACATGAAAAATAACAAACATATTTGAACCAAGTTTCTAGGCGTGGCCTATATCTGTTGTGCAAAAATTAACAAATGTATGCATGGAACCAAGGACCGTGCACGTGGTTTGGGGGACAACAACATTACATGTTCAGTTAGGCTACCAATCCATGCATGCAGATGCATGTAATGGCGGGTAGCGGAGTTCCCTTTTGGTGTAAGAATGGTATTAAGGTTCCTTTCTTATTGCAAACTTCCCAGTGAAGGTATAAAAAAATTTTGTTAAATATTATCATATACCTATTTATGATTTGAGAGAGACAAAAAAAATATTCATAACATGGAACTGAAATTATCTATATATATATAAATGTATATAAAATAACTAATAATGAATATGAATCAGAATTCATTTAAAAATTTAATGTTTTTTAGCTAATTTCAACCAACATTATTAAATTTCTTTACAAATATGTTATTTTTATTAACTTCTAAACCGATAGCTGTACAAAATTGGAAAACTTTGTAATTACAATATAATTAATGTTGCATAACTTAGACTCGAATTTTTAACATTTTGCTATTTAAAATATAAATGAAATTTTCTACTCTCAACTAATATTTGAAGTAAAAAAAGGTTATCTATATTTTACAAAACTAAACATGGATAATTAATTGACTATTTTAAAAGAACACTATGATTATTAACTATTTCCTTACTAATTATTAGTATTGCAACTAAGTTACATTTAATGCGTTCTATATATTTTGTTACACTCAACCAATTTTTTTTTAATGTGAAGTTGTCCCTTTTTTAAGTTGTGACGATGATCTCTACTCCATATTCCCTGTTCAATCTGCCACTGTGTTACAAATTTCTTACATGAATAGAAAAAACTTATGAATAGGTCCTTGGTGTACCTCGTAAAAGGAAAGTCGTGTTATACCTGACCCAAATGATCTAATCATGAGACGGGTTAGCATAAACAATACCCACCGACATGCTCATTGTTGCACTCTAATCCCCGTCTGCGTTGGCCCTGTGATACATTAAGTAGAAGGAGGAGACACGTTAAGTGTTGCTGAAGGGTGTTAGCAACCCAAACGACACCATTATTATAACACTAAACTAACACAGGGGTTTTCCATCGCAACCGCTTTCGCGGGCTATTGTAGGCTCCACCTGTTTCTCTAATGTATGCATCAATCATCTGCACATGCCCTGCAAATGCAATTGCATACTTTCTATTTCTTGCTGAATGGCTTTCCGGGCAACGCGCGTCCAACCGTGGAGGTCCATCATGCCGCACTGGAGACGTCCGCGCGGGAGCACTACCAAGGTCGCACCCTACGTTGGACATGACCTACTCAACCATGCAACCATATAATGCATAGCCACGTACTAAAATCGTCTTATTTGACCGTTGAAAGACCAACCTCATTTTTTGTAAAATAATTTTATAAAAAAATAATAAACAATTATTATTATGAAAAAAATCAAAAGTTATTACAAGAGAGACGAGTTCATCCTGGTATTAGGCTCTCGAAACTGTAAAAGAAAAAAACAATAATATTATGGTAAAAAAAACCAAAAAAACATAGTTATAGACTTATAGCAAATTAATTTTCAAAAATAAAAATAACTTAAAAATAAATTCAACTTTTTTTTATAATTATCGAAAATAATATCTTTGCCAAATAACCAATAATCATAAAAAAAAGGACTTTAGCGAGAATAGTAAAGAAAACAATTCTAACTAACTATCTTTGAAAATGAAAACAGTACTAAACCAATAGGTACATGTAAATTACAAAGTTTAATTTCGTGTTGTTTTCTGGAAGTCATCTTAAAAATTTCTCAAAATAATTTTTTACATTTTACATCCATAAAAGTTTTCATTACAAATTATGACGACCAGCGAATCATTTGGTAGTAAGATTTACTTTTCTTGTCACGTGTCAACATTTTACTTCTACGCCAAACCCATGCCACCCATAGTCAGCGTAACTGATCTCACTCGAGAATTTTCCTGATCCGTGTCCGTTTTCTTTGGTTCGTTGTCCATAACGGAGCAACCGAACTGGTTGCCATCACTTCATTTAACCTTACATGCCGGTCCAGCTGTTTTACGGTCCAACACAATGAAAAGCTGACCGGTTTAGACCCATACAGCTAACATCCTTCTTCTTCAGTGAGAAAACCTCAGATCCAGTTATAGTCAGCCCTAAACCCCAAGTTCATTAACCTTGAACTTTTCTCCCAAACAGTTTGGTTGAATCATACTCTGTCGATTCTAGGTAGTTTTCCCATGCTTGGACCGACTTTGACCGGTTCTAACCGACTTTGACCAGAACCGTTCCTTTAGCTGTTCCAAGATTGCACCAAACCAGCTATGAATCCGGTCCACCCGTTATTTCACTCGAACAACTCGCTTCAAACCGATTCTTACAACTATGGCAATTCATTTAACCTTTCTTCTCTTCCACCAAACGCCACGTCGTATCTTTTCTCCCGGCACTCGTACTCTTCGGTCAGATCATCCAACAACGAAGACAGAAGGAAACAGAAGGTGATGAAGCTACGATGGGTTGCAGAACAAAGGGCGTGGTCCCGCATCCATGCAACAAGATAGGGCTAATACTGACAGCCTAGTCACACGAAGGTCAGAGCACATCAAAACATATTTTTCCTCATTTGTGCTGCACCAAGGATCGAAGAAGAAATCTACCAAGTCTCAGGCACAAATCAAGCAATGAGGGAAAAATCGAAGTCAATACCAGATAGTAGCAGACCTACGGGCCAAGTCCAAACTTCAGGCCAAACCATGACTCGTTGTGCTAGAATCAACAATCTTAAAAAAAATGATGAGAACGTATAGGTAACATGCATGCAATAGATTCGGATCTCTCTCTCCTCACTGACGAAGCCACTACATCACTGATGCAGGACAACAAGACAGTATAGGTTTTGAACTTGCTTCAACCTTGGAGGCTCCAATATTCCATAATAACGGTGAACGGCCAACAGTCGAATGCAACAGAGTAACAACAGGACACAGGATTCACATCTCATCCCTGGCTCAGTTGTTCAAGTTCTCTTAATTGAAGGTTCTCATTTATTATTTCTTTTTCTCATTTTGGTCTGTTTGAGTATCATCGAAATTGTCCGAAGATGGTGACCTTAGTCGGAAACTGCCAATGAAGGGTAAAGGACAGCTACTTACACATGGAGAAAATGCCGTAAGATGTTGGTAATTTTCCTTATACATCTTTTTGTTTTGTTTCATGATCCTATGGAGATTCCCTTGCAAGTTTGGTTAGCACTTGGCTGTTGAAAGCTACGATGAGTCCTGCTCAAATTCGAATTTGGTCAGAGTCTGGATTAGTCCTAAATAGGATTTGGTAGATCTTATTCAAAACATTGGTATATGTAACTCGACGAAAAAGTTGGTCAATTTTGATCAGCATTGTGACAGAGACTAGAGGTACGCTACATTGCAATTAGTAGCTAAACCAAGATACATCTACCTGATACTTATACTGCTCTATTCCCTTTCTATTTCTGTTGCTCAGAAGATAAAAATAAAGTGTCCCTAATCTCAACACGAGACAACATTAACAAAAATCTCCTAACTTCCTTTGAAAAGGGAACAAGTCAGATTAAGAAAAAAGGGAGGCTAACTGCTTACATATAGCCACCTTTTCTCATAAGCACTGATAGCCATCAAAGTTTAACTTTAATACACTGACTTACTCAAACATTTTGTATAGTGGTTCAATTGCATTCTTCCATTTACATGACTATTCATACTATTAACATCAAATATAATTATTTCTCCTGACATGTCGTTACACACTTAAATGCACATGAAATACTATTAATCGTAAAATATTTTTATATTCTCTTAGAACTAAATACAAGGTTATTTCACTATTGTTAATATTAAATTTGAATTCATAATTGCTGACAAAAACTTTAACCTTCAGTAATAATTTAGTATTTTTTATATTAATGCTAAACGAAATACGTTACTGCCTTAGGAATAAACTAAATCCCATATCAATTTTTTAAATTTCAATCTTCGAATATTGTTTTCTTATATTGAAAAATAATTTACAACGTGTTGTCATAGTTTTAAAAGGTCAAATTTAATATTTTCATAGGCGACCCCTTTAAAATATGTTTCATGTGGGATTTTCATATTGCCACTTTTTTGTATTAATTTTTGGACTAATCCTTTTTTAATTTTATTTAAATTTTATACAAGAGAAAAAAGATTTTTACAATCACAACATGTATTTGCAATTAATTATATTCATAATAAGAGAACCACTTAAATTATTTTCAATATGATGGTTCATCTTTATTTTTTCCTAGTTCACTACACTAGCTTTGCATGCATATTTTTTTTGGCAGCCTCAAACTTTTCCTGAAAGAGCCTCAAACCCTCTGGCCCTCAGGTTATTATCCTGACTCCCCTATCCCGGCTTATCCCTTCAGAGCCTTCTTCTCTGTCTTCCACAGAACCCCCTTTCAAAAAGTAGAAGGTGGATGATGAGGAGAGCATTTATTCAAGGAGCTTCAATGTTCTGACTTGGAACGAGAAGAATGTGCCCCCTTATCATCGCTTAAGTACGGATGATGTTGCCATTCAGAACCACCTGCAGCATTTGGCCCGTGGAGGATTTTGAATAGTTGGGGTGTGTGCTACCCTGGCTAGAGAGCTGAGTAGCTCTCTTATACAGGCCACAACTACCCTTGTGGCTGCCTGAGCTGATGCAGAGAGGCTAAACAAACTGAAGAATGACTTAGAGCAAGAGCGAGATGCTTTCAAGTCTGATCTTAAACGAGCTTGGGAAAGAGCCACCAAGTTAGAGGCAACTACTGCTTCGGCCAAAGAGAAGGCCAAGAAATTTCAAGAGAGATACACTCGTGTGTTTGGGGAGAGATTCGCACTGGAGGAGGAGCTGAAGAAGCTGAAGGAGGATTTTGTTCAGTCCTAGGAGTTGGCCGCCCAGGGTATGGACGAGATGTTTGACAACTTAGAGGCTCAGGTCAAGGTCTTGCCTCCCGACCTTGACCTTTCGCTTTTCAGTGTAGACAACATTTTCGTGGACGAGAAGATAGTCCCTGCATCTGAGTTAGCCGATGAGGAAGAGCTTCCTCAGAATCTGAGACTTCGGGCCTCAAGTCGTACAGACCTCCATCTTGGGGGCCCCACCCGAGGCCGCTATTGTTGAGACTTCTTCTTCTGAGCTTGAGATTATTTCAGTCGTGCCAGTTTCCGTGTGTCCTCCCACTCCTCCGGCCGAGAGCGAAGACGTCGTGACCGACGAGACCCTCAATGCTCTTATGGGCGAGAAGGCTTGAGTCTTTATTTCTCATAATAGCCCGACCTGTGGGATTATCACATTTTTACTCTTGTGTAATAGTTTGTAATTTTTTGAACACTTTACTTTTCAATTTTATTTGTTTTCTACAACTTTTATTAAGTAATGTTCAAAACTTTATCACAATTTGCAAAAGTACCCCTGTTTAGCAAGGTACAGTTTATTTTATTTAAGTTCTAGCGAATTCGGTGATTGATCAATTTCCTTATATAGGTCTGACTTCAGGTAATCGGCCTTTAGTAAGTTATTTTTACAACTCTATTTTTAATCCGACCTGTTTTAAGATCACTTTGTACAAGTTATTTGTATAACATCTTACATTAATTTGTACCTCGTTACTTCATCTTGTCGACACTTTTAGGTCGGGCAACAATTTTTGGGGTTTGTCGAGCTTAAGTTAATGCATTTGAAGCAGAAAACTTCTGAGGAAAGAAATAAGCCAGGAATTTTTATTAATGTTTAAGAAATTCCTTTACAAAGCTATTTACTAATGGCTTGAGTGCCGCTAGCCCTTGTTTTGGTGCCTCATTAAAAAGCCCTTATTTGTTGCAAAAAAGAGTACACCTAAGTACAAGACTTTTAGCTGTAGCTTTTTTTTAGGTTACAAACATGCTAGGGCCTCGAGAGCTTCCCGCCCTTGGAAGTTGGACACATTACAGGAACCTTTTGCGTAGGACCTCTACTATATTGTAAGGCCCTTTCCAATTTACAGCTAACTTTCCATCGCCTGACTTCTATATTCTGATGTCGTTTCGGATCAGAACAAGGTCGTTGGTAATGAAGTTTCTTTTGATCACCTTTTGATTATACCTTAGAGCCATTCTTTGCTTTAGAGCTTCCTCTCTAATCCGAGATCCTTCTCGGACTTCACAGAGGAGGACGAGCTCTTCCTTTTGAGCCTGGGTGTTAGCTATTTCATTGTAAAATAATACTTTGGGTGATTCTTCAATTACTTCTATCGGGATCATTATTTACATTCCGTATGCAAGTCGGAAGGGTGATTTTTTCGTTGTGGAATTTAGAGTGGTCTGATATGCCCACAAGACTTGCGGAAGCTTGTCCACCCAAGCTTCTTTTACATCTTGCAATTGGCATTTTAACTTGGCCAATATGACCTTGTTGGTAGCTTCAGCCTGTCCATTGGCCTGAGGGTGCTCCACAGATGTGAACTGGTGTTTTATTTTTAAGTCGGCCATTAAGTTCCTAAAGGCCGAGTCGGTAAATTAAGTCCCATTGTCTGTGGTGATAGAGTGCGGGACTCCAAACCTTGTGACATTGTTTTTATACAAAAATTTCTGACTTCTTTGAGTAGTAATAGTTGCTAAGGACTCGGCCTCAATCCATTTAGTGAAATAGTCAATCCCTACTATGAGGTCTTTGACTTGGCCTGATGCTTGTGGAAATGGTCCGAGTAGGTTGAGGCCCCATTTTGCAAATGGCCATGGTGAATTAACACTGATGAGCTCTTCAAGAGGCGCAACGTGGAAGTTAGCATGTTTCTGACAAGGCAGATGTATTTTAACAAACTCGGTCACCTCCTTTTGTAAGGTCGGCCAAAAGAAGTCAGCTCGGATCAATTTTTTTGCCAATGACCGAACTCCCAAGTGGTTTTCACATATTTCACTATGTACATCCTCTGAGACTTCCTTTATGTTGGAGGTCAGGACGCACTTTGGTTTTCATTTATGGGGAGTACGTTGAACTTGAGGTAGTTGACTATGGGAGTCATCCACCCTAGATGTTGGTTGGATATGGTAAGTACTTCCTCTTTCTTTGATATAGATGGTGATTGCAGAGTCTCTTGAATGAAACTTCTATTGTTTCCCCCTTGCTTGGTGCTGGTTAAGTTTGAGAGGGCATCAGCTCGGGCATTAGATTCCTGAGGTATATGTCGAACCTTACTTTCTTAAAAGTGTGTCAATTATTCTCGGGTCTTATCCAAGTACTTATTCACAGTGGGGTCTTTAGCTTGATAGGTGCCATTAATTTGTGAAGTTGTTACTTGCAAGTCACAGAACAGCATCACTTTTTCTACCTCGACTTCTTTAGCCAGTTTCAAGCCAGCAAGTAGGGCCTCATATTCTGTTTGATTATTGGAAGCGGGGAACTCAAACCTTAAAGATAGCTCTATCCAACTCCCTTGGTCGCTTTCTAGAATAACATCAGCTCCACTTTCCGCCTTATTTGATGACCCAGCTACGTACAAACTACATGTAACTGGGTTTCCCGGGCTTTCGGTGTATTCGGTGATGTAGTCAGTAAGATATTGAGACTTGATGACTGTTCGGGATTCATATATTAAGTCAACTCAGACAACTCGACCACTCATTGTAGCATCTGACCTGCTAAGTCTGTTTTCTATAGGATGTGTTTTATTGGTTGGTTAGTGTGTACTTTGATGGTATGAGCCTAGAAGTAAGGCAAGAGCCTTCGAGATGTCAGGATAAGGGCATAAGCAAATTTTTCTATCTTTTGATAATCCAACTCAGCCTCTTTTCAGGCTTTGCTGATGAAGTAGATAAGCTGCTACCCTTTTTCGTCTTCTCGGACCAAGACTAAAGCTATAGCTGGGCTTCCAACAGACAAATATAGCGCAAGCTCTTCCCCTTTTTTAGGTTGGGTAAGTATGTGTGGTGGTCCCAAGAATGCCTTAAAATCTTGAAAGGCTTGTTCACATTTTAGGGTCCATTCGAACTGCTTCCCTTTTCTTAAGATTGAATAAAGAGTGAGTGATTTCAGAGCTGACCCTGCTAAAAATCTAGATAGAGCGACTAATCTTCCATTTAGTTGTTGGACCTCTTTGACAAAAAATAAATTCTGATGACTCTCTATTATTTCCTTGTTTGCAACATGTTTTCATTCATTAAAATGAATGGGGTAAAGTACTTTTTTCTTCCTTCAAGTTTGAGGTGAAAATCAAAATCGTATCCGACCCATTTTTCTTATTAAAATTATCCTCAACGTTACAAAAGGTTATAAAATCATCATTTTTACCTAAATTTTAATTTTTTGACCAAATTATCCTTAATAAATAATAAAAATAATATTAAAAAATAAAAACAAAAACAAAAACACACCCCCACCCCACCCCGATATCTCTTTCCTGTTCCCTTCCCATTCCATTCTCCTTTCCCAAAACTCCAATTCTTCTTCCCTCCTTAAACCAAAAATCCTCCACACCCTTACCATTAACAACAGTAACAATAAAAAATCCTCCACCCACAAACTAAATTCAACAACACTTTCCTGTTCCCTCCCCATTTTCTTCTCCTTCCCCAAACTCCAATTTTTCTTCCCTTCTTAAACCAAAAATTCTCCACACCCTTACCATTAACAATAGTAAAAACCAAAAATCTTCTACCCACAAACTATGTACTAAAATAAAAATTGCAAATCTCTTGTTTTTATTATTACAAGCAAGCTTCTCATCAATACCACTAGTACATAGATATTGGTTATAAGAATCACACAACAAATATATAAAATCTAAAATAGACCACAATGCAAGAATAAATTAAACTCGCTTTATTTAAGTTAATGCATGTTGAAGATATAATAAGGTAAGAATTTGATAATCACGGAAAAGACCAGCGAATCATTGGAAAAACAACGAACTTCATGAGATCATTGTTGCAATGAAAGCAATTTTTCTCACCACAAGCAAAGTAGTAAGGCTGCCACTTGTTCAACACAAGCTTGAATCCTTCTCCTCCTCCTTGTGTTGCTTTAGCCACCCTCTTCGCCTTCTTAATATCGCACTTTATGAAGCTCCACAAATTCGAAAACAAGTACACGATGTGTTGAAAAGGGTTCGTCGTATTTGGAGCTTCATACTTGAATACTGCATCCACCCACACCCACAACCAACTTTGCTTTGAAATCACAAGAAGAAGGTGGAAAAAGAGGCGGATGGTAAGGTGGCGGAAAGAGAGAGAAGAATTGGAGTTGTGGTTGGGAGGGGGGTTCCAAAGAGAGGGGTAGGAAGAAGGGTAAGAAGAATAGGATGAGAGGCCAGAAACTGAAGAGATACGGAAACACTATAGGGGGGTTGGGGGGAGGGGGTTGTTTTGTTTTTATTTTTAATATTATTTTTATTAATTATTAAGGGTAAGTTGGTCAATATAATAAAATTGAAGTAGAAAATGACGATTTTATAACGTTTTGTAATGTTGAGGATGATTTTAATAAGAAAAAAACAGCCAGAGACGATTTTGATTTGTACCTCATACCTTAGGGACGAAAAAAGTACTTAACCCAAAATTAATGTTATTCTATTAAGGAGTTATTATTCAAATTCGTTCTTGAAAGATCACTAATTTTTTAAATTGATTTTTAGAAAATTAAATTAGTCATATTAATCTCTAAAAGATATATAGAATATAAGTTAAATCAGTCCTTACCATCAGTTAGATGATTGTGTATCGGGTTAAGTGCCATATGATATGATGACATAACAGGTTAATGTTATGTGTCACAAGATGATTGGTTGATGTGTCATAAATTTATTTAGAGCCAAATTAGTTCCTAAATGTACAGACGTAGAACATTTTCATCATTAAAATTTTAAAAATTCATCAAATTTGTCTATATATAAATCTCTCTTATTTTTTCTTCATAATATTAAATTTTTAATATTCCTTAATCCTATTAATTTTAATCTCATTTTTTACACCTTAATAAAAAATATTTTTAAATAAAATAATAAAAATAGTCAAATTATTACAAAGTTATTTTCTCATTTATATTTTAAAATTTTAATTTTTATTATAGTAAAGTTTTTTACTTTAATGATTTTATCAAACTATTATTTACTATATACTAAAATATTTAATTTTTTGGATTTCACTAAATAAAAAAGAATGCTAGAGGATCTACAAAATTTATTTTTTTTATCAGTGATGACAAGTCATCTTGGGCTAGTTTCACAAGCCTTTTTCATTAGTTTTTACTTAGTTTTCATGCATTTCTTAGGCAATAAGTAAGTGTTTGGATGAGAAATTCATGTTTGTCTTGATATAATCGACCATTGTTAATTTATGTATTTTCGTGAGATTTTTTGCAGGATTTAGTTGATGTTATGAAAGATAAAAAATCTTGTGATTATGCCAAGGCTTTGATGAGTTTGTTTGTTTGATGATAGGTAAAAAGAAGCAGAGGAAGAGCAAGGAAGAAATTGCAATAACACTTTTGCAATTCCGCACAACTAACCAGCAAGTGCACTGGGTCGTCTAAGTAATACCTTACGTGAGTAAGGGTCGATCCCATGGAGATTGTTGGCTTGAAGCAAGCTATGGTTATCTTGTAACTCTTAGTCAGGATATCAATAATTCTCAGGTTTAATTGTGAAAAGTAAAAGAACATGAAATAAATACTTGTTTTGCAGTAATGGAGAACATGTTGAGGTTTTGGAGATGTTCTATCTTCTGAATCTCTGCTTTCCTACTGTCTTCTTCTTCAGGCACGCAAGGCTCCTTCCATGGCAAGCTGTATGTAGGGTTTCACCGTTGTCAATGGCTACCTCCCATCCTCTCAGTGAAAATGTTCAACGCGCTCTGTCACAGCACGGCTAATCATCTGTCGGTTCTCAATCAGGTTGGAATAGAATCCAGTGATTCTTTTGCGTCTGTCACTAACGCCCATCCCTCAGGAGTTTGAAGCTCGTCACAGTCATTCAATCCTTGAATCCTACTCAGAATACCACAGACAAGGTTTAGACCTTCCGGATTCTCTTGAATGCCGCCATCAATTCTAGCTTATACCACGAAGATTCTGATTAAGGAATCCAAGAGATATTCACTCAATCTAAAGTAGAATGGAGGTGGTTGTCAGGCACACGTTCATAGGTGAGAATGATGATGAGTGTCACGGATCATCACATTCATCAAGTTGAGGAACAAGTGATATCTTAGAATAGAAGCAAGCGTTATTTAATGAAAAATAGTAGTAATTGCATTAATCCATCAAGACACAGCAGAGCTCCTCACCCCCAACCATGAGGTTTAGAGACTCATGCCGTAGACGATACAATAAGAAACGTGTAATGTGTCATAAGTCCAGATACAATGTCAAAATATCCTATTTATAGTGAACTAGTAACCAAGGCTATACAGAAATGAGTAAATGACGTAAAAATCCACTTCCGGGATCCACTTGGTGTGTGCTTGGGCTGAGCATTGAAGCTTTCATGTGTAGAGACTTTTCCTGGAGTTAAACGCCAGCTTTTGTGTCAGTTTGGGCGTTTAACTCCAATTTTTGTGCCAGTTCCGGCGTTAAACGCCGGGAATTCTGAAGGTGATTTGCAACGCCGGTTTGGGCCATCAAATCTCGGTCAAAGTATGGACTATTATACATTGATGGAAAGCCCAGGATGTCTACTTTCCAACACAACTGAGAGCGCGCTAATTGAGCTTCTGTAGCTCAAGAAAATCCACTTTGAGTGCAGGGAGGTCAGAATCCAACAGCATCTGCAGTCCTTTTTCAGCCTCTGAATCAGATTTTTGCTCAGGTCCCTCAATTTCAGCCAGAAATTACCTGAAATCACAGAAAAATACACAAACTCATAGTAAAGCCTAGAAAAGTGAATTTTAAATGAAAACTAATAAAAACATATTAAAAACTAACTAAAATGTACTAAAAACATACTAAAAACAGTGCCAAAAACCGTATAAATTATCCGCTCATCACAACACCAAACTTAAATTGTTGCTTTTCCCCAAGCAACTGAAAATCAAATAGGATAAAAGAAGAGAACATACTATAGACTCCAAAATATCAATGAAACTTAGCTCCAATTAGATGAGCGGGACTAGTAGCTTTTTACTTCTGAACAGTTTTGGCATCTCACTTTATCCTTTGAAGTTTAGAATGATTGGCATCCATAGGAACTCAGAATTCAGATAGTGTTATTGGTTCTCCTAGTTAAGTATGATGATTCTTGAACATAGCTACTTTATGAGTCTTGGCTGTGGCCCAAAGCACTCTGTCTTCCAGTATTACCACCGGATACATAGATGCCACAGGCACATAACTGGGTGAACCTTTTCAGATTGTGACTCAGTTTTGCTAGAGTCCCCAATTAGAGGTGTCCAAGGTTCTTAAGCACACTCTTTTTGCCTTGGATCATGACTTTATTATATATATATATATATATATATATATATATATATATATATATATATATATTGAATTCACTGCTTCTTCTTGCTTCAAGAATCAATTTGATAATTTTTCAGATCCTCAATAACACTTCTCCTTTTTCATCATTCTTTCAAGATCCAACAAGTTTAACATTCTTTAATCAACAAATTCAAAAGACATATGCACATTTCAAGCATTCATTCAGAAAACAAAAAGTGTTGTCACCACATCAAACTAATTCAACTAGGTTCAGAGATAAATTCGAAATCCTGTACTTCTTGTTCTTTTGTGATTAAAGCATTTTTCATTTAAGAGAGGTGATGGATTCATAGGACATTCATAGCTTTAAGACATGAACCTTAAATTTTATTAATCATGAATTAAGAACAAGATTCAAAAATAAATATAAGATAAGACTAGTAGTAATAGAAAACATAAAATTAAATGACTCTAAAATAGACTCCTAATGATAGAGGTTATCACAGAGTTAGGACTCAACAACCTTGATTTTGAGAAGTGGATGCTCCCTCAACTTGTGGGGTATTTGACCCTCCAAGGGAGAGCTTCTGGCACTTCAGCCCCTGTAGCTCACGCCCCTGCTTCTATTGTTCCTTCAGCAATTTGCAGAGCATGCAGTTTTGATTCTGCTATTCTTCCTTAATTTGTTCCATAGTTTCTTGCAGCTTGGCAATAGATGCTTCTAGGCTGGCCCAGTAGTCAATTTCAGGAAGTTCAAGGAGGAATTTCTTGCGCCCTCCTTTTGATAGAGTTATCTTGCATTTGTCCTTCCATTGACTTTTTGGTGATTGGATGTTCAATTAGGATGAATTTATCTACTCCCATCCTCACCCCAGCATCTTTACATAACAAAGAGATTAAGCTTGGGTAAGCCAGTTTGGCTTCAGTGGAATTCTTGTTTGCAATTGTGTTAATCTCACAAGCAATCAGATGATGAACCTCCACTTATTTTCCCAGCATAATGCAATGAATCATCACTGCTCTCTTGATGGTGACCTCAGAACGGTTGCTAGTGGGCAATATAGAACGCCCAATGAAGTCTGGCCATCCTCTTGCAATTGGTTTGAGATCTCCTCTCTTGAGTTGGTTTGGGACACCTTTTGAATTGGTTATCCACTTAGTTCCAGGGAGGCATATGTCCTCTAGAACTTGATCCAACCCCTTATCTGCTCTCACCATTCTCCTATTAAAGGATTCAGGATCATCTTGCAGTTGAGGCAATTTGAAGAGCTCTCATATTTTGTCCAGATGGAAGTAAATAATTCTTCCTCTGACCATGGTTTTGTAGGTATGAAAAGCAGTTTCAGTCATTCTCTGCTTATCTGTCAGCCACAGATTTGAGTAGAATTCCTGAACCATGTTTCTTCCAACCTTTGTCTCAGGGTTGGTTAGAACTTCCCATCCTCTGTTTCGAATTTGCTCTTGGATCTCCGGATATTCATCTTCTTTCAGATCGAATATGACTTCCGGGATCACTGACCTTAGACCCATTATTTTGTGGTAATGGTCTGCATGTTCTTTGGTTAAGAACTTCTCTTGACTCCAAAGATTCTTTGGAGTATTCTCTTTCTTGCCTCTTGAATTGGTTTGTTTTCCCTTAGGAGCCATGATCTTGATAAATCTTGGCTTAGTGATCACGAAAAAGCACACCAAACTTAGAGGTTTGCTTGTCCTCAAGCAAAAGAAAGGAAAGAGGAGAAAGAGAAGGAGATCAAATTCGAATGGTGGGTAGAGGGGGATGGCCGAGCGTTATTTATAAGGGGGGAAAGATTTCGAAAATTTTGAAGGAGATTTGAGAAGATATAGAAAGAATTTGAGAAGATAATTGAGTTTTTGAAGAAGATTTGGAAGGGATTTGAAAGAGATTTTGAGGAATGATTTAGAAAGTTGTTTAATTTTTGAAATTTGAAGGTGAATGATGAAAGTTTGTAATGAGTTTATGCAAAAAATTATGGATCAAAATAAGAAAGTTAGAAAAAATTTGAAGTGGAAAACAAAATCTCTGTCCCTACCTTTCTGGCATTAAACGCCCAGAATGGTATCCATTCTGGCATTTAACGCCCACTTGGTGGCCATTATGGGTGTTTAACGCCCAGCCAGGTGCCCTGGCTGGCGTTAAATGCCAGACACCCCTTTATCACTGGGCGTTTTGCTGAACGCCCAGGATGCTGCAATTCTGCCGTTAAATGCCCAGAATGGTGCCCATTTTGGCGTTTAATGCCCAAAATGATACCTTTACTGGCGTTAAACCCCCATAATGGTATCCATTTTGGCGTTTAACGCCCAGAGTACCCTTTACTGGCATTTTCTTGCCAGCAAACTTCTTTTCTCTACTTGTGCACTGGATCCTTCTGTAACTCTGTGAATTCCTTCAATTTCAATGATCAACCTTGAAGAATATATATCAAACTTTTATAGAACAAATAACCTGCTAATGACTGGGTTGCCTCCCAGCAAGCGCTACTTTATTGTCTTTAGCTGGACCTTTACTGAGACTCATTCAAGCCTCAGTTTTGAGCATTCCTGCTCAAAATTACTTTCAAGGTAATGTTTGATCCTCTGTCCATTAACAATGAACTTTTTATTAGAATCAATATCTTGAAACTCAACATATCCATATGGTGACACTCCTGTAATCACATACCAACCCCTCCATCGGGATTTAAGTTTTCCTGGGAATAGTCTGAGCCTAGAGTTGAAGAGCAGAACTTTTTGTCCTGGCTCAAAGACTCTGGATGACAACTTTTTGTCATGCCACTTCTTTGCCTTTTCCTTGTAGATTTCTGCATTTTCAAAGGCACTGAGTCTGAACTCCTCTAGCTCATTTAGCTGGAGCAATCTTTTTTCACCAACTAACTTAGCATCCATGTTTAGAAATCTGGTTGCCCAGTAGGCTTTATGTTCCAGTTCCACTGGCAGATGACAAGCCTTCCCATACACAAGTTAGTATGGAGAGGTTCCTATAGGAGTCTTGAATGCTGTTCTGTATGCCCACAGAGCATCATCCAAGCTCTTCGCCCAATCCTTTCTATGGGCAATAACAGTCCGTTCCAGGATTCCTTTTAGCTCTCTATTAGAGACTTCAGCTTGCCCATTTGTCTGTAGATGATACGGAGTTACTACTTTGTGGCTAATTCCATATCGGACCATAGCAGAGTACAGCTGTTTATTGCAGAAATGAGTGCCCCCATCACTGATTAGTAATCTGGGAACACCAAACCTACTGAAGATGTGTTTCTGGAGGAATTTCAGTACGGTCTTTGTATCATTATTGGGTGTGGCAATTGCTTCTACCCATTTAGATACATAGTCTACTGCCACCAAAATATAAGTGTTTGAGTATGATAGTGGGAAGGGACCCATGAAGTCAATACCCCATACATCAAACAATTCAATCTCTAAGATCCCTTGTTGAGGCATGGCGTAACCATGAGGCAAGTTACCAGCTCTTTGGCAACTGTCACATTTACGCACAAACTCCCGGGCATCCCTATAGAGAGTAGGCCAGTAGAATCCACATTCGAGGACCTTAGTGGCTGTTCGCTCACCTCCGAAATGTCCCCCATACTGCGATCCATGGCAATGCCACAGGATCCTTTGTGCTTCCTCTCTAGGTACACATCTGCAGATTATTCCGTCTGCACATCTCTTAAAGAGATATGGCTCATCCCATAGGTAGTACTTGGCATCTGAAATTAATTTTTTTCTTTGCACCCTGCTGTACTCCTGTGGTATGAACCTCATAGCTTTATAATTTGCAATGTCTGCAAACCATGGAGCTTCCTGAATGGCAAAGAGTTGCTCATCTGGAAAGGTCTCAGAGATCTCAGTAGAAGGGAGGGACGCCCCTGCTACTGGTTCTATTCAGGACAGATGATCAGCTACCTGGTTCTCTGTCCCTTTTCTGTCTCTTATTTCTATATCAAACTCTTGCAGAAGCAGCACCCACCTTATGAGCCTGGGTTTTGAATCCTACTTTGTGAGTAAGTATTTAAGAGCAGCATGGTCAGTGTACACAATCACTTTTGACCCTACTAAATAGGATCTAAACTTGTCAATGGCATAAACCACTGCAAGTAACTCTTTTTCTGTGGTTGTGTAATTCTTCTGTGCGTCATTTAGAACACGGCTAGCATAATAAATGATGTGCAGAAGCTTGTTATACCTCTGTCCCAACACTGCACCAATGGCATGGTCACTGGCATCATGCATTAGTTCGAATGGTAATGTCTAGTCTGGTGCAGAGATGACTGGTGCTGTGACCAGCTTGGCTTTCAGGGTCTCAAATGCCTGCAGACACTGTGTGTCAAACACAAATGATGTGTTAGCAGCTAGCAGGTTGCTTAGAGGTTTTGCAATTTTTGAAAAATCCTTTATAAACCTTCTCTAGAATCCTGCATGCCCCTGAAAGCTTCTGATTGCCTTAATATTGGCAGGTGGTGGTAATTTTTCAATTACCTCTTCCTTTTCTTGATCCACCTCTATTCCCTTGCTTGAAATTTTGTGTCCAAGGACAATTCCTTTAGTCACCATAAAGTGACATTTCTCCCAGTTTAAGACCAGGTTAGTCTCTTGGCACCTTTTCAGGACAAGTGCTAGATGATCAAGACAGGAGCTGAATGAGTCTCTAAATACTGAGAAGTCATCCATGAAGACTTCCAGGAATTTCTCTACCATATTAGAGAAGATGGAGAGCATGCACCTCTGAAAGGTTGCAGGTGCATTGCATAGACCAAAAGGCATTATTCTGTAAGCAAACACGCCAAAAGGACAGGTGAATGCTATTTTCTCTTGATCTTGAGGGTCCACTGCAATTTGATTATAGCCTGAATAACCATCCAAAAAGCAGTAATAATATGACCCACTAGTCTTTCTAGCATTTGGTCTATGAATGGTAAAGGAAAATGATCCTTCCTGGTGGCTGTATTGAGCCTTCTGTAGTCAATACACATGCGCCACCCTGTAACTGTTCTTGTAGGAACCAGTTCATTCTTTTCATTATGAACCACTGTCATGCCTCCCTTTTTGGGGACAACTTGGACAGGGCTCCCCCAGGGGCTATCAAAAATAGGATAAATAATCCCAGCCTCTAGTAACTTAGTGACCTCTTTCTGCACCACCTCCTTCATGGCTGGATTTAGCCACCTCTGTGGTTGAACCACTGGCTTGGCATTATCTTCCAATAGGATCTTGTGCATGCATCTTGCTGGGCTAATGCCTTTAAGATCACTTATGGACCACCCAAGAGCTGTCTTGTGTGTTTTTAGAACTTGAATTAGTGCTTCCTCTTCCTGTGAGTTTAAAGCAGAGCTTATGATCACTGGAAGAGTGTCACCTTCTCCCAGAAATGCATACTTCAGGGATGGTGGTAGTGGCTTGAGCTCGGGTTTAGGAGGCTTATCCTCTTCCTGAGGAATTTTCAGAGGTTCTTTTATTTCCTCTGGTTCCTCCAGGTCAGGATGAACATCTTTAAATATATCCTCTAGCTCTGATTCAAGACTCTCAGTCATATTGATCTCTTCCACGAAAGAGTCAATAATATCAGCGCTCATACAGTCATTTGATGTGTCTGGATGCTGCATAGCTTTGACAGCATTCAACTTGAACTCTTCCTCATTGACTCTCAGGGTCACTTCCCCTTTTTGTACATCAATGAGAGTTCGTCCAGTTGCTAGGAAGGGTATTCCTAGGATGAGAGTTGCACTCTTGTGCTCCTCTATTTCCAGCACTACAAAGTCAGTTGGAAAAGCAAATGGCCCAACCTTGACAATCATGTCCTCAATTATGCCTGATGGGTATTTAATGGAGCCATCAGCAAGTTGGAGACATATCCGGGTTAGTTTGACTTCTTCAGTCAACCCAAGCTTTCTGATAGTGGATGCAGGTATTAAGTTGATACTTGCTCCAAGGTCACATAAGGCTGTCTTGGTACAAGCACCTTCTAATGTGCATGGTATCATAAAGCTTCCTAGATCTTGAAGCTTCTCTGGTAAGCTTTTTAGAATGACTACACTACATTCTTCAGTGAGAAACACCTTTTCAGTTTCTCTCCAATCCTTCTTATGACTTAAGATCTGTTTCATGAACTTAGCATAAGAAGGTATTTGCTCAAGTGCCTCTGCAAACAGAATCTTTATTTCAAGAGTCCTTAGATAGTCTGCAAAGCGGGCAAATTGTTTATCCTGTTCTGCTTGGCAGAGTTTCTGAGGATAAGGCATTCTGGCTTTACATTCTTCAACCTTAGTTGCTGCAGGTTTATTCCCTACAGAGGTGGTTGGAGAAGCCTTCTTAGAGGGGTTACTATCAGCACTCTCAGGTGTCTGATTCCTCATTGGCGTTTGAACGCCAGGAATGGGTGAGGAATAGGCATTTAACGCCAACTTTTCCCCCTTTCTGGCGTTTGAACGCCAGTACTGGGCAAGGAATGGGCGTTTAACGCCAACTTTCCCCCCTTTTTCTGGCATTTGAACGCCAGGGGTATTCCTCTCTGGGCTCTTACTGTCCTCAGAGGGATTTTGGGTAGTGGTTTGGTTATCCTCTGTCAGTTGTTCCTTTCTTAGCTTTTTGCTACTTTGAGCAATGTTATTCAATGTCTTCCCACTCCTCAGTTGAACTGCTTGGCATTCTTCTGTTATCTATTTAGATAACTGCTGTTTTGTCTGATTCAACTATGATTCTATATTCTTGTTAGCAATTTTGGTTTCTTGGAGCATCTCTTTAAACTCTACTAACTGTTTTGTCATCAGGAGTAATTGATGATTAAGCTCAACAATCTATTCTTGAGGATTGGGATCAGTAGTTACTGCCATAGCTTCTTCTTTTGTAGAGGACTCACTGCTTGAGTATAGATGTTGATTTCTAGCAATAGTATCTATGAGCTCTTGAGCTTCTTCAATCGTCTTCCTCATATGTATAGATCCACCAGCTGAGTGGTCTAGAGACATCTGAGCTTTTTCTATAAGGCCAGAGTAGAAGATGTCTAACTGTACCCACTTTGAAAATATTTCAGAGGGGCATTTTCTTAGCATACCTCTGTACCTCTCTCAGGCATTATAAAGAGATTCATTATCCTCTTGTTTAAAGCCTTGGATGTCCAGCCTTAGTTGTGTCATCCTTTTTGGAGGGTAAAATTGATTCAGGAATTTGTCTGATAACTGTCTCCATGTTTTTATGCTTGCTGTGGGTTGGTTATTCAACCACCTCTTAGCTTGATCTTTTACAGCAAATGAAAACAGTAATAATCGGTAGACATCCTGATCCACCTCTTTATCATGTACAGTGTCAGCAATTTGTAAGAACTGTGCCAGAAACTCAGTAGGTTCTTCCTGTGGAAGACCGGAATACTGGCAATTTTGCTGCACCATGATAATGAGTTGAGGGTTTAGCTCAAAGCTGCTTGCTTTAATGCGAGGTATACAGATGCTACTCCCATATGCAGCTGTAATGGGGTTAGCATATGACCCCAGAGTCCTTCTGGACTGCTCAACTCCACTTAGGTCCATGAGCGAGAAAGGGAGATGATATGGATTGCAAGTAAAGTAAAAAAAAATTTTTTCGTTTTTAATTAAAGATGACCGAAAATAATAAAATAAATGGGAGAGAAAATAGAATAAAGTTTCAAAAACTAAAAGAAAATAAAATCAAAGCCAATTGAAAACTAAATCAATTAATTAATTGAAAAGACTTTGGAATTAGCAATTAAGAAGATATGATTGAAAATTATTTTGAAAAAGATTTGATTTTTGAAATGAGGAGAGAGAAAAACAACAAGATGACACCAAACTTAAAATTTTTTGAAAATCAAACACAAATTTTCGAAAATTTTAAAGGAAAACACAAAGAAGACACCAAACTTAGAACCTTTAAAGATCAAGAAAGGACTAAGAACATTCAAATTCGAAAAATTAAAAGAAAACAAAAACATGCAATTGACACCAAACATAAAATACGAAACTAAACTCAAATAAAAGACTCTAAACCCACAAAAATAAAACAGTCCTAATCTAAGCAACAAGATAAATCGTCAGTTGTCCAAACTCGAACAATCCCCGGCAACGGCGCCAAAAACTTGGGCCATGAAATTGCAATCACACTTTTGCAATTCCGCACAACTAACCAGCAAGTGCACTGGGTCGTCCAAGTAATACCTTACGTGAGTAAGGGTCGATCCCACGGAGATTGTTGGCTTGAAGCAAGCTATGGTTATCTTGTAACTCTTAGTTAGGATATCAATAATTCTTAGGTTTAATTGTGAAAAGTAAAAGAACATGAAATAAATACTTGTTTTGCAGTAATGGAGAACAGGTTGAGGTTTTGGAGATGCTCTATCTTCTGAATCTCTGCTTTTCTACTGTCTTCTTCTTCAGGCACGCAAGGCTCCTTCCATGGCAAGCTGTATGTAGGGTTTCATTGTTGTCAATGGCTACCTCCCATCCTCTCAGTCAAAATGTTCAACGCGCTCTGTCACAGCACGGCTAATCATCTGTCAGTTCTCAATCAGGTTGGAATAGAATCCAGTGATTCTTTTGCGTCTGTCACTAATGCCCATCCCTCAGGAGTTTGAAGCTCATCACAGTTATTCAATCCTTGAATCCTACTCAGAATACCATAGACAAGGTTTAGACCTTCCGGATTCTCTTGAATGCCGCCATCAATTCTAGCTTATACCACGAAGATTCCGATTAAGGAATCCAAGAGATATTCACTCAATCTAGAGTAAAATGGAGGCGGTTGTCAGGCACACGTTCATAGGTGAGAATGATGATGAGTGTCACGGAACCTCACATTCATCAAGTTGAGGTACAAGTGATATCTTAGAATAGAAGCAAGCATGATTGAATGAAAAACAGTAGTAATTGCATTAATCCATCAAGACACAGCAGAGCTCCTCACCCCCAACCACGGGGTTTAGAGACTCATGCCATAGACGATACAATAAGAAACATGTAATGTGTCATAAGATCCAGATACAATGTCAAAATATCCTATTTATAGTGAACTAGTAACCTAGGCTATACAGAAATGAGTAAATGACGTAAAAATCCACTTCTGGGGTCCACTTGGTGTGTGCATGGGCTGAGCATTGAAGCTTTCATGTGTAGAGAATTTTCTTGGAGTTAAACGCCAGCTTCAGTTTGGGCGTTTAACTCCAATTTTTGTGTCAGATCCGGCGTTAAACGCCGGGATTTCTGAAGCTGATTTGCAATGCCGGTTTGGGCCATCAAATCTCGGGCAAAGTATGAACTATTATACATTGCTGGAAAGCCCAGGATGTCTACTTTCTAACGCAATTGAGAGCGCGCTAATTAGGTATCTGTATCTCCAGAAAATCCACTTCGAGTGCAGGGAGGTCAGAATCCAACAGCATCTGCAGTCCTTTTTCAGCCTCTGAATCAGATTTTTGCTCAGGTCCCTCAATTTCAGCCAGAAATTTCCTGAAATCACAGAAAAACACACAAACTCATAGTAAAGCCCAGAAAAATGAATTTTAAATGAAAACTAATAAAAACATACTAAAAACTAACTAAAATGTACAAAAAACATACTAAAAACAGTGCCAAAAAGCGTATGAATTATCTGCTCATCAGAGAGGCCAACGTCGGAGCCAACGTTGGCCCATCATCGCTGAAGGCAATGTTCTGTAAGAGGAAAACATGGGTGCCAACATTGGAGGGAACATTGATGAACCAACGTTACCTCCAACGTCCTCGAAAATGTTCAATTCTTGGGCTGAAGGATTTTTGAGCGACACGTACGCGTCAATTACGCGTACGAGTGAAAGAAGAAAAATTTTCAATCCACGCGTAAGAATGAGCTACGCGCACGCGTGAAATGGCACAATTGACCATTGGTGCATGAAACTGTAATCTCAATGGCGCCAACAACTTGGTACTCACAATTGTAATCTCAACTCTTTTTCACAACTTTGCACAACTAACCAGCAAGTGCACTGGGTCATCCAAGTAATAAACCTTACGTGAATAAGGGTCGATCCCACGAGATTGTCAGCCTGAAGTAAGCTATGGTCATCTTGTAAATCTCAATCAGGCGGATTCAAATGGTTATGGAGTTTTGATAATTAAAATATAAAATAAACATAAAATAAAGATAGAGATACTTATGTAATTCATTGGTGGGAATTTCAGATAAGCGTATGGAGATGCGTTATTCCTTCTGAATCTATGCTTTCCTACCGTCTTCATTTGATCATTCATACTCATTTCCATGGCAAGCTATATGTAGGGGGATCACCGTTGTCAATGGCTACCATACATCCTCTCAGTGAAAATGGTCCAGCTACGGGTTACGCAGGGATAATCATCTGTCGATTCTCACTTGTGTTGGAATAGGATCCAGTAATCCTTTTGCATCTATCACTACACCCAACAGTCATAAGTTTGAGGCTCGCCACAGTCATCCCATCCCAGATCCTACTCAGAATACCACAGAAAAGGTTTAGACTTTCTGGATCTCAAGAATGCTGGCAATTAGTTCTAGCTTATACCACGAAGACTCTGATCTCACGGAATGGAAGGCTCTGTTGTCAGAAGAGGCAACCATGCATCGTGGACCAGGAATCCAAGAGATACACATTCAAGCTTGTTTTCAGGTAGAACGGAAGTGGTTGTCAGTCACGCATTCATAAGTTGAGAATGGTGATGAGCGTCACATAATCATCACATTCATCATGTTCTTGTGTGAGAATGAATATCTTAGAACAAGAATAAGCTTGAATTGAATAGAAGAACAGTAGTAATTGCATTAATACTTGAGGTACAACAGAGCTCCATACCTTAATCTATGGTGTGTAGAAACTCCACTGTTGAAAATACATAAGTGATGAAGGTCCAGGCATGGCCGAATGGCCAGCCCCCAAAACGTGATCAAGAGATCAAAAGTGATCCAAAGATAGTCTCAAAAATGATCTAAAGATGTCTAATACAATAGTAAAAGGTCCTATTTATACTAGACTAGTTACTAGGGTTTACAGAAATAAGTAAATGATGCAGAAATCCACTTCTGGGCCCACTTGGTGTGTGCTTGGGCTGAGCATTGAAGCTTTCATATGTAGAGACTTTTCTTAGAGTTAAACGCCAGTTTTTATGCCAGTTTGGACGTTTAACTATAGCTTCTATCCTGTTTCTGGCGTTTAACGCCAGAATAGGGCAGGAAGTTGGCAATTGAACACCAGTTTGCATCATTAAAACTTGAGCAAAGTATGGATTATTATAAATTGCTGGAAAGCCTAGGATGTCTACTTTCTAACTCAACTAAGAGCATGGCATTTGGACTTCTGTAGCTCCAAAAAATCCATTTCGAGTGAAAGGAGGTCAGAATCCAACAACATTAGCAGTCCTTTTTCAGCCTCTGAATCAAATTTTTTCTCAGGTCCCTCATTTTCAGCCAGAAAATATCTGAAATCACATAAAAACACACAAACTCATAGTAAAGTCCAGAAATGTGAATTTTGCTTAAAAGCTAATAAAAATATACTAAAAAGTAGCTAGATCTTACTAAAAACTATCTAAAAATAATGCCAGAAAGCGTATAAATTATCCGCTCATCACAACACCAAACTTAAATTGTTGCTTGTCCCCAAGCAACTGAAAACAAAAAAGAATAAAAAGAAGAGAATATACAATGAATCTCATAACGTCAATGAAATTTAGTTCTAATTAGATGAGCGGGGCTAGTAGCTTTTTTGCTTCTGAACAGTTTTGGCATCTCACTTTATCCTTTGAAATTCAGAATGATTGGCATCTATAGGAACTCAGAATTTTAGATAGTGTTATTGATTCTCCTAGTTTAGTATGTTGATTCTTGAACACAGCTACTTTATGAGTCTTGGCCGTGGCTCTAAGCACTTTGTTTTCCAGTATTACCACCGGATACATAAATGACACAGACACATAACTACGTGAACCTTTTCAGATTGTGACTTAGCTTTGCTAAAGTCCCCAATTAGAGGTGTCCAGAGTTCTTAAGCACACACTTTTGCTTTGGATCACGTCTTTAACCACTCAGTCTCAAGCTTTTCACTTGGACCTTCATGACATAAGCCATGGTTAGGGACAGCATGATTTAGCCGCTTAGGCCTGGATTTTATTTCCTTGGGCCCTCCTATCCATTAATGCTCAAAGCCTTGGATCCTTTTTACCCTTGCCTTTTGGTTTAAAGGGCTATTGGCTTTTTCTGCTTGCTTTTTCTTTTTCTTTCTTTTTCTTTTTCGCCATTTTTTCTTTTTTTCTCTCTTTTTTTTTTTGCAAGCTTGTTATTCGCTGCTTTTTCTTGCTTCAAGAATCAATTTCATGATTTTTCAGATTATCAATAACATTTCTCTTTGTTCATCATTCTTTCAAGAGCCAACAATTTTAACATTCATAAACATCACTATAAAAAATATGCACTGTTCAGGCATTCATTCAGAAAACAAAAAGTATTGCCACCACATCAAAATAATTAAACTAATTTCAAGATAAAATTTGAAATCCAAGTGATGGTGTTTTTGTGGAAAAATGAATTTCCAACACACATATCCAACCGGCAAGTATACCGGGTCGCATCAAGTAATAATAACTCACAAGAGTGAGGTCGATCCCACAGGGATTGATGGATCAAGCAACTTTAGTGGGTGATTAGTTTAGTCAAGCTAACATTGAAGGGATATTGGATGAAATGTAGCTAACAGAATGTAAATTTGCAGGAAAATTAAAGTGCAGAAAGTAAATGACAAAAACGTAAAGAGCAAGAAATGTAAATTGACAAGAATCTTAAATGACAAGAAATGTAAAATGCATGAAAAGTAAAGGGGGTTGGGTGCTGGAAATTAAAATTCAACAGGAAAGTGTAAATAGCAATCAAACAGAGAAGTAAAAGGTGCAAAATCATGCAACAGATCTAAACAGAAAATGGAAATTGCTTGAAGAATTCTAAACAGAAAAGCAGTGCTTAATTTGCAGCAATTTAAAAGAATGTTGAAGATCTCAGGATCGGAGGAGACTAGATAACAAGTCTAGATCTCAAATCCTTCCTTGATCCAACAAGAACAATTGCAGAAGAAGTAAAAGAAAGCAAATTGCAGAAATTGCAGAAGAAGAAATGAACAGAAAGTACAATTCAATTATGCAGAAAATTAAAGAAGAGATCTCAAGGTGAGATTGAAACAGAAGTTCTTCAATTCTTCACCCAAGATCCAAAGCAAGAAAAGTAAAGAGTGTTCAAGAAGGAACCAGGAGGAAGAGAGATCAATTCTCCTTCCTAATTCTCTAAGAAATTCCAAAGTTCAAAATTAAAATGCAAGTAGAAAGGAAAATTCAAAAATAAAGTCTCGAGCTCTCCAATTACATAAAACTAGCTCCTATTTATACACTTTCTATTCTTGGATTTTGGGGTTTGGATGGGCTTTTGATTTGGTGAAGAAATGAATTAAAATTAGGTTTTTAATTCAATTTCAGCCCATGAAGGAAAATTGCTTCCAGGAGGCTGCCCTGCCCTTGTGGAGGGCAGGGCAGAAAATTGGTGCTTGGTGCATGAGATTGGTGCGGCAATGTGCGCAGAATTTGCTTCTTGGTGCGCAAGGTGCTGCCCTGCCCGCGCCAAGGGCAGGGCAGGAAAAGTTGGTGCGCCACGGTGCGTGCTTGGTGCTGCCAGGATCGAAAATTGGTGCGCCAGAATCAAGGATTGGTGCGCCAGAATTTTCCTTGGTGCATAGGATGCTGCCCTGCCCTTGTGGAGGGCAGGGCAATGTTGCCTTGGTGTGTCTTGTGCGCGCACCACTTCCTTGACCGTGCCATGATGCTCTCCTCACTCCCCTTAGGTGCTTGGTTCGAAACTTGGTGAAAGCACTTGAGGATCAATTTTTTCTTGATTTTCCATGAAGAGCACGACATTGCCCTGCTCTCCAAGAGGGCAGGGCAGAAAATTGAGCGCCACATTGTTTTGGAGTGAGGTTCCAGCTTCGAGCCTTGGTGGAGGCACTTTAGTTTATTTTCGCTTATTTTTTTGCCCTTAAAGATGCCTCTCGTTCCTGCCTCAATTGTATGCCAAATATGGATTGCTATATATCGTTGGAAAGCTCTGAATGTCAGCTTTCCAACACAACTAGAAGCACATCAATTGGACGTCTGTAGCTCAAGTTATAGCCATTTGAAGGAGGCATGGTCATGCTGTGAGCGCCCAGATTTTACCTTAGCGAAATTCTTGCTTCCAATCCTCAATGTGCATCACGATTCTGCCCTGCCCTTGGCAAGGGCAGGGCAGTGTGCGTGCTGGCTGCTTCCTTCCTTGATTTGGTCATGGGCCACGCTTTTAAAAGCGTGGCCTAAGGCTCCAAAGTGTACCCCAACTTCAAAGTGTACCCCAAAGCTCTTTTTTTCTCCTTTTTTTGTGCTTCTTTGCTTCTTTTTCTTCTTATTTTCTACAAGATTTATAAAATTAAAATATCAAGAAAATATATCATTTAAGTACAAAAGCATTCAATATTTAAGCACAAATTATCAATTTCTTGTATGAAAAGCATAGAAAAATAGGTATATGATGACATGTCATCACAACACCAAACTTAAACCTTGCTTGTCCCCAAGCAAGAAAAGAATCATGCAATAAAGATTGACAATCCAAGGTAAGAAGAATAGCAATTCAATGTTCATGGTAAGCTAGTTTTCTATGCATGCTTCAATCACAAAAGAAATGTAAATGATTGATGCTTCCATTTAGCTCAATTTATGAAATCTTTTTCTTATAATTCTTCCTTGAAACAAGCTTTTGATTTTTTTTTTAGCTTCTCCTTTTGGGTGCTTTGCCCCATGAGTTAATAACAAAGCTACGACTTCTAAATGCTTTGTTTTCAAGTATTACCACTTGATACATAAGCACCACAAGCATTTAATTAGAGGACTTCATTAAGCTCATTTTTCTTTTCTTTTCTTGACTCTCTAATCATTGATGCTCAGAGCCTTGAGCTTTGAGGGAGTTCTTTTGCACTTGAGCCTAGCCTTGACTTCTAAGTGTTTTGTTTTCAAGCATTTGGCTTGATACATAAACACCACAAGCACTTAGCAAATAAATTGCCATTGGTACTCAGAGCCTTCAGCTTTCTCATTCCTTCCCTTTTTCTTTTCTTGCTTTAATTGTATTTGCTTCTTCAAGGTTTTCATGATTTCAAAAGATTTCACAAAATGTACTAGATGAAAAACTTCAATTAAATAAAATCCAATGCAATTGAGCAACAATCAATTAGACTAGCTTTCCAATACTTGTATGCACATGCTAAGTTCTTCTTTAATGCCTTGTTTGTTTATGATCATGATACTTTATTGCTTTTGAACTCACAGGATTCAAGTTGGTAGTCATAATGGTATAGCACCATATTATAATTCAAAATTCAAGCTATGCTTTATTCATACACATGTGTAAGCAGAAAAGATGAAGACAATCATGCAATTTAAGTGCCGGAAACAAAGGAGAGGAAAAGGAACTTTACAACCTTGTAGTTCATCTTCATTATTGTTGTCCTTTTTCTCCAATTCTTCCGTTTCCCTTGCCAACTTAGAGTGCTTGCTCATCCTCAAGCAATAATTAGAACAATGGCTATGGGGCTTAAGATGGATCATGAATGTCTTACACAATGCAATGTTAGTAGCACATGTGTTTTAAGCAAGCAAAATGAAAGATAACAATCAAGGCACAAGAGACATAGACATTTTGATTGCATAGATAAGAAGGTGTGCACAATACATTGCATAAAAGATAAGTGGCACACCAAACTTAGTGTGACACTTTCACTTGGAATTAATGCAAGTGTCTTGTAAGAATTAGAATAAAATTTTGTTGCATAGCAACACCAAACTTAGAATGCAACCATATGTCAATTTATTTGAACTAAAACTAAACAAAAGAAACTGTTATTTGTTGAATACAATCACCAAGTGAAGAATCTATCATGAGTAAGGATGTTTGGGTGATGTATTAACAAACACAGTTAATAAAAGAAAGCATAAAAAACAAGGAAATGACTAAAACAATCAAGAAAACTAAAATTGTCTAACTAAAAAAAATAACACTGCAGCGGCATTATGATTATGTAAACAAGTGGTGTTGCTTGAATGAATTGCATAGAAAAATAAGTGGCACACCAAACTTAGAATCTTGGTGCGTCACTTTCATTTTTGATTTGATGCAATCATCCAAAAAGATTGAAAACAATGTGTTGCATGGCAACACCAAACTTAGAATGTAACCATATGCCAATTTATTGAATTTAAACAAAGCATAGAAAGAAATGTACCTACGGTTGGGTTACCTCCCAACAAGTGCTCTTTTAGTGTCATTAGCTTGACATGTTGTTCTTCACTTTCTTCCTCTTCTTCCAGTTTGTTAAGAGGAATGACTTCAAGGGGGGAGAAGTTTCAGCTCTTGTCCCCTTTCTTGGTTTCCTCTCAGCAAGCTTTCTTTTGAAATTGGCTTGGTTAAGCTTGCTTGCTGACTTAGGGGGAGGATTGTTTGCAGTTGACCTTCTCTTGAATGTTGTCCTTGGTATCTTGGTCACAATCCTCTTCTTGGTGCTTTTGTTAATTGCCTTCACTTCTTGGATGTCAAGACATGGTTGCTGTGTGATTATTGGAGTGATTTCTTCATTAAGAGCCTCTTCAATTGGTGGTTCCATGAATCCTTCTTCTATGCAACTCTCTGCTTCAATTGAGGGTGACTTCTCTTGAGTGTCTTCCTCACTTTCTTGATCCTCCACTTCTTCCCTTATCACCTCAAGTGCAGTTTCATTTTCAACCACCTCATTCTTCATTGAAAGTTCACTTGATGCAGTGGCCTCCTTATCTTGCTCTTCCACTTTCTCCTTCACATCCATCAATTGGCCTTCATTTTCCTTGCTCAGTGGTTCTACGCTCCTCCTTGTTTGCTCTAAGGGGTCATTCATCTTCTTGAAGATGATTTCTTTCCAGGATTGGGGTTGTGTGTATCTTTCCACGAGTTTTTTATGTATTTCAATGGCTTGAAGGTAATCCTCATCAGGTGGTTCAAGAGATGAAGGTTGAGAGTAATAATAATCAAGTGATGAAGAACTTTCAAATGAGAAACTGGGATGTGAGGGTGGATGCTCTTCCATTCTTTGGTGATACTTCCATCCACCATGAGGATAATGATATGAATCATTTTGTGGTGGTGGTTGGTATCCCATATGATTTTCTTGCTCATCTTGTGTCTCTGAAGCAAATCTCCATGAATTGGAGTGCTCAGAATGTGTATTCTCTTGGTGATATTCCCAGCCACCATTAGAGATTGGTGATGGTGGGTAATATCCCATAAAATTTGTTTGATCGTAAGATGAGTTGAACCCCATTTGAATTTTGTAAAACACAATACCACGGAAAATTGAAATTCATATCTCAGAGATGATTTTCTTAGTGAGGCAATAACTCAAACACCTTGGTTTCAACTTAGAACAGAGAACAAAAATAAAAAAAATGCTTGATCTAGACTTCTCACCCACTTAATCATTGTTGATCTAATCAATCCCCGGCAACGGCGCCAAAAACTTGATGTGTGGAAAGCGATCCAACACAAAACTCACCGGCAAGTGTACCGGGTCGCATCAAGTAATAATAACTCACATGAGTGAGGTCGATCCCACAGGGATTGAAGGATTGAGCAATTTTAGTTTAGTGGGTGATTTAGTCAAGCGAATCAAGTTTTGGTTGAGCGATTTGTGTTCAACAGGAAGTAAATGACAGTAAATGTAAAGGGGGAAGGGAAAAGTGCAGTAAATTGAAGAACAGAATTGTAAATTTGCAGAATCTTAAAGAGCAAGAAAGTAAATGACTGAAACTTAAAGTGCAAGTAACTTAAATTGCAGTAACTTAAATGGCAAGAAAGATAAATGACTTGAATATAAAAGGGAATTGAGGAATGGGATTGCAAGATCTAAACAAAGAAGAAGTAAATTGCAGCAATTGATTGAGCAGAATTTAAATCAGAAGCAAATAGCATTCAAACAGAAAGAAAATAAAATGCAGCAAAGGTTCACAGAAGAACCAAAAGTGAATTATGATCTCAGGATCCCAAGGGCTTAGGTAGCAGAGCCTAAAACCCAATTTCCTTCCCAGATCTGAATTAACTAAGCAATTGACAGAAAATTAAAGAAGAAGTAATAGAAGAACAGAATTGGAATTGAATTATGCAGAAAACAAGGTGCAAAGAGCTTGAATGGGAATTGGGACAGAATTTCCCCAATTTCGCACACCCAAAACTCAGAAAAAGAAGAGTAGAATTGCCCAAGGGAAATGAGGAAGGAGATCAGTCAAGTCTCCCTAGATCCTCTTAGTTCTCGGACAAGTCTCTCAAGAAAGCTTAAAGAAAATGAAATTCAAAAGCTCCCAAAATAAAAGTAAAAATTCAAAGCTCAAAGTAAAGGTCCTAATTACATCAAACTAACTCCTATTTATACACTTTCTATTCTTGGATAATGGGATTTGGATGGGCTTTTGAATTGGTGAAGAAATGAATTCAAATGAATTTTTAATCTGAATTTTGGCCCAAAAAGTCACTCCCAGGAGGCTGCCCTGCCCTTGTGGAGGGCAGGGCAGAAAAATGAAGCTTGGTGCGTGGATTTGGTGCGGCCATGTGCGAGTTGGTGCGAGTCTGGTGCGGCCATGGTGCGCCAGAGGCTGCCCTACCCGCGCCAAGGGCAGGGCAGAAAAGTTGATGCGCCAGCTTTGAGGAGTGCGCGCGTTGGTGCTGCCATAGGAGGAAATTGGTGCGCCAGGGAGAAACTTGGTGCGACGAGATGCTGCCCTGCCCGCGCCAAGGGCAGGGCAGAAATTTGTGGTGCTGCCAGGGGACGTTGGTGCGTGCGGTTGGTGCTGCCAGGGGACATTGGTGCGTGCGGTTGGTGCTGCCAGGAACAAAGCTTGGTGCGCCACTTCAAATGCTGCCCTGCCCGCGCCAAGGGCAGGGCAGAGTTGCCATATTGCACGCCCGTGTTCGAACCTGGGCGGACACACACGCTTCATTAATTTTCTTGATTTCTTGGCACGGCAATGGGTCTTAGAGCTTGGCTTCCTCATGGTTCTTTGTTCGAACCTTGTGGCATGCATAGTTGATATTTTTCACTTGAATTTTCTCCTTAGAGAGCCCGATCCTGCCCTCCACAAGGGCAGGGCAATGTTCTCCTTCTCTTGGCTCCAAGGCACCATTTTGTGCTCTGCCCTTGGAGTGGGCAGGGCAGAATTGCCTTTCTTTGCTTGGTCACCTAATGTTGCTCTCCTAGAGGGCATTCTGCCCTTGTGGAGGGCAAGGTTGCTTCCCCCATTAGTTGCGGCACGCTTCTCCTCTTTCTGGCCACGCTTTCCTTTTCTTGTGTTACGCTTCTTAGGCCACGCTTTTCATTTTCTTTTCTTTTCTTCACCTACAATAAACCAAACAACCACTCAAAGTATCACTAAATTCAAGAGGCTTATAAATCAATTAAAATGCAATTAAAATTAGCTTAAACCTCATGATTTAACATTAATTTCATGGTGGTTGCTTGATTCAGAGAAGTTATGCATTTTCACTCCAAATCACTTACTTAGGATGCAAGAAAGTACATAAATGCTAGCAAAACAAGTGAAATTAGCTTGAAAAATGGGTATATGATGACTTGTCATCACCAAGTACTTCTTATTCTTTTGCAATTAGGCACATTTTTCATTCAAGAGAGGTGAAGGATTCATGGAATTATTCGTAGCTTTAAGACATAGACACTAGACACTAATGATCATGTAGTGAAGATACAAACATAGATAACACATAAAGTATCAAATTCGAAAAACAAAAAAATAAGAACAAGAAAATCATAGAATGGGTCCACCTTAGTGATGGCGGCTAGTTCATCCTCTTGAAGATCTTATGGAGTGCTTGAGCTTTTCTATGTCTCTTCCTTGCCTTTGTTGCTCCTCCCTCAAAGCTCTTTGATCTTCTCTAATCTCATGGAGAATGATGGAGTGCTCTTGGTGCTCCACCCTTAGTTGGTCTATGTTGTAACTCAAGCCTTCTAAAGAGGTGTTGAGTTGCTCCCAATAGTTGTGTGGAGAAAAATGCATCCCTTGAGGCATCTCAGGGATTCCTTGATGAGGAACTTCCTCATGCTCTTGTTGAGGTCCATGAGTGGGCTCTCTTGTTTGCTCCATCCTTTTCTTAGTGATGGGCTTGTCCTCTTCAATGAGGATGTCTCCTTCTATGTCAATCCAAACCGAATTGCATAGGTGACAAATGAGATGAGGAAAGGCTAACCTAGCCAAAGTGGAGGACTTGTCAGCCACCTTATAGAATTCTAGAGGTATGATCTCATGAACTTCCACTTCCTCCCCAATCATGATACTATGGATCATGATGGCCCGATCCACAGTTACTTCGGATCGGTTGCTAGTGGGAATGATGGAGCGTTGGATGAACTCCAACCATCCTCTAGCCACGGGCTTAAGGTCCGGTCTTCTCAATTGAACCAGCTTGTCTCTTGAGTCGTTTTTCCATTGAGCTCCTTCCACACATATGTCCATGAGGACTTGGTCCAACCTTTGATCAAAGTTGACCCTTCTAGTGTAGGGGCGTGCGTTTTCTTGCATCATTGGCAAGTTGAACGCCAACCTTACATTTTTTGGACTAAAATCTAAGTATTTTCCCCGAACCATTGCAAGCCAATTTTTTGGATTCGGGTTCAAACTTTGATCATGGTTCCTAGTGATCCATGCATTGGCATAGAACTCTTGAACCATTGAGATTTCGACTTCTTGAATGGTGTTGGTGAGAACTTCCCAACCTCGTCTTTGAATATCATGTCGGATCTCCGGATACTCATTCTTCTTGAGCATGAAAGGAACCTCAGGGATCACTTTCTTCTTGGCCACAACTTCATAGAAGTGGTCTTGATGGACATTTGAGATGAATCTCTCCATGTCCCATGACTCGGAGGTGGAAGCTTTTGCCTTCCCTTTCCTCTTACTAGAGGTTTCTCCGGCTTTAGGTGCCATAAATGGTTATGGAAAATAAAAATAATACTTTTAGCACACCAAACTTAAAAGGTTTGTTCGTCCTCGAGCAAAAGAAGAAAGAAAGAAGGGGAAGAAGAAGAAAATAGAGGAGATTGAGGGAGAGATAGGTTCAGCCAAGGGGTAGGAGATTGGTTGTGATGTGTGAAAATAAAGGAGTGAAGAGGGGTATTTATAGGAAAGAGAGGGAATGTGGCCGAATAGAATTGGGTGCGTTTGGGAGGGAAAAGGGTTTGAATTTGAAAAGTGAGGTATGTGGGGTTTTTTGGGGAAGATGGATGGAGGTGATTGGTGAAGATAATATAGGGAAGAGAATAGGATTTGATAGGTGAGTAGTGTTTTAGGTAGAGTGTTATAGAGATGTGTGAGGGGGAGAGAGAGAGAGGTGGGGTAGGTGGGGATCCTGTGGGGTCCACAAATCCTGAGGGGTCAAGGACTTCTCATCCCTGCTCCATTTAGGCGTGCAAAAATGCCCTTAGAGTGTAATTCTGGCATTTAACGCCAAACTGCTGCCTGTTTCTGGCGTTAAACGCCAGCTTTTATACATTTCCTGGCATTTAACGCCAAGCTGTTGCTTGTTTCTGGCGTTTAACGCCAGCTTAATGCGCTGTTCTGGTGTTAAACGCCAGTATGGTGCCCATTTCTGGTGTTAAATGCCCAGAATGGTGCCAGGCTGGGCGTTTAACGCCCATTCTGCTACTCTTACTAGCGTTTAAACGCTAGAAAGCTTATCCTCCAAGGTGTGCTATTTTTAATGCTATTTTTGAATTTGCTTTGATTTTTGTAGTTATTTTTGTGACTCCACATGATAATCAACCTAAAGAAAACATAAAATAACATAGATAAATAAAATTGGGTTGCCTCCCAATAAGCGCTTCTTTAATGTCAATAGCTTGACAGTGGGCTCTCATGGAGCCTCACAGATAATCAGAGCATGGTTGTGGCCTCTCAACACCAAACTTAGAGTTTGGTTGTGGCCTCCCAACACCAAACTTAGAGTTTGAATGTGGGGGCTTTGTTTGACTCTGTATTGAGAAAAGCTTTTCATGCTTCCTCTCCATGTGTACAGAAGGAGAACCTTGAGTCTTGAATACAAGGTAGTCCTCATTCAATTGAAGGACCAACTCTCCTCTGTTAACGTCAATCACAGCTTTTGCTGTGGCTAGGAAGGGTCTGCCAAGGATGATGGATTCATCCTCCTCCTTCCCAGTGTCTAGGATTATGAAATCAGCAGGGATGTAAAGGCCTTCAACCTTTACTAGCACATCCTCTACTAGTCCATAAGCCTGTTTCACTGATTTGTCTGCCATCTCTAGTAAGATTCTTGCAGCTTGTACCTCAAAGATTCCTAGTTTCTCCATTACAGAGAGTGGCATGAGGTTTATGTCTGACCCCTGGTCACACAGAGCCTTCTTAAAGGTCATGGTGCCTATGGTACAAGGTATTAAGAACCTTCCGGGATCCTCTTTCTTTTGAGGTAATGTCTGCCTAATCAATTTATTCAATTTATTGGTGAGCAAGGGAGGTTTATCCACCCAAGTCTCATTAACAAATAACTTGGCATTCAGCTTCATGATTGCTCCAGGGTACTTAGCAACTTGCTCTTCAGTAATATCTTTATCCTCTTCAGAGGAGGAATAGTCATCAGAGCTCATGAATGGCAGAAGTAGGTTCAATGAAATCTCTATGGTCTCTAGATGAGCCTCAGATTCCTTAGGTTCCTCAATTGGGAACTCCTTTTTGTCCAGAGGACGTCCCATGAGGTCTTCCTCATTGGGATTCACGTCCTTCTCCTCCTTTCTAGGTTCGGCCACACCAAGTAAGGTTATGGCCTTGCACGCTCATTTTGGATTCTCTTCTTATTGCTTGGAAGAGTAGTAGGAGGAGTTTCAGTGACTCTTTTACTCAGCTGGCCCACTTGTGCCTCCAAATTTCTAATGGAGGACCTTGTTTTATTCATGAAACTCAGAGTGGCCTTAGATAGATCAGAGACTATGTTTGTGATGAGCGGATAATTTGTATGCTTTTTGGCATTGTTTTTAGTATGTTTTTAGTATGATTTAGTTAGTTTTTAGTATATTTTTATTAGTTTTTAGCTAAAATTCACTTTTCTGGACTTTACTATGAGTTTGTGTGTTTTTCTGTGATTTCAGGTATTTTCTGGCTGAAATTGAGGGTTCTGAGCAAAAATCTGATTTAGAGACTGAAAAGGACTGCAGATGCTGTTGGATTCTGACCTCCCTGCACTCGAAGTGGATTTTCTGGAGCTACAGAAGCCCAATTGGCGCGTTCTCAACGGCGTTGGAAAGTAGACATCCTGGGCTTTCCAGCAATATATGATAGTCCATACTTTGCCCAAGATTTGATGGCCCAAACCGGCGTGGAAAATCAGCCTCAGAAATTCCAGCGTTTAACGCTGGAACTGGCATGAAACTTGGAGTTAAACGCCCAAACTGGCATGAAAGCTGGCGTTTAACTCCAGAAAAGGTCTCTACACGAAATTGTCTCATTGCTCAACCCAAGCACACACCAAGTGGGCCCGGAAGTGGATTTTTAAGTCATTTACTCATCTCTGTACACCCTAGGTTACTAGTTTACTATTAATAGGATCTTTTGACATTGTATCAGGACCTGATGACACTTTACACTTTTTCTTGGTGTACTTTCCACGGCATGAGTCTCTAAACCCCATGGTTGGGGGTGAGGAGCTCTGCTGTGTCTTGATGGATTAATGCAATTACTACTGTTTCTCATTCAATCATGCTTGCTTCCATTCCAAGATAATACTTGTTCTTAACCCGGATGAATGTGATGATCCGTGACAATCATCATCATTCTCAACTATGAACGTGTGCCTGACAACCACCTCCGTTCTACCTTAGATTAAGTAGATATCTCTTGGATTCTTTAACCGGAATCTTCGTGGTATAAGCTAGAACTGATGGCGGCATTCAAGAGAATCCGGAAGGTCTAAACCTTGTCTGTGGTATTTTGAGTAGGATTCAATGATTGAATGACTGTGACGTGCTTCAAACTCCTAGTAGGCGGGGCGTTAGTGACAGACGCAAAAGAATCACTGGATTCTCTTCCGGCCTGACCGAGAACCGACAGCTGAATTCCACGTGCTGTGACAGAGCATATGCAATCGTTTTCACTGAGAGGATGGGAGGTAGCCATTGACAACGGTGAAACCCTACATACAGCTTGCCATGGAAGGAGCCTTGCGTGTCTGAAGAAGAAGACAGTAGGAAAGCAGAGATTCAGAAGATGGAGCATCTCCAAAACCTCAACCTATTCTCTATTACTGCAAAACAAGTAACCATTTCATGTTCTTTTGCTTTTCACAATCAATCCTGATAATTTCTGATATCCTGACTAAGATTTACAAGATAACCATAGCTTGCTTCAAGCCGACAATCTCTGTGGGATCGACCCTTGCTCACGCAAGGTATTACTTGGACGACCCAGTACACTTGCTGGTTAGTTGTGCGGAGTTGCAAAAGTGTGATTGCAATTTCGTGCACCAAGTTTTTGGCGCCGTTGCCGGGGATTGTTGAGTTTGGACAACTGACGGCTTATCTTGTTGCTTAGATTAGGATTTTTTTATTTTGTTGGTTTAGAGTCTTTTAATTGTGCGGAGTTGCAAAAGTGTGATTGCAATTTCGTGCACCAGTTTGCTAAGCTGGAGGGGCTCTGCTCAGAATTTTTTGTCTGTTGCTGAGAGGATGATGGAAAAGGCTTGCTGTTACTAAACCTGTTTCTTCCACCATTATTAAAGCCTTGTTGAGGCTTTTGTTGATCCTTCCATGAGAAATTCGGATGATTTCTCCGTGAGGGGTTATAGGTGTTTCTATAGGCTTCACCCATGTAATTCACCTCTGCCATTGTAGGGTTCTCAGGATCATAAGCTTCTTCTTCAGAAGATGCTTCTTTAGTACTGTTGGATGCATTTTGCAATCCATTCAAACTCTGAGAAATCATATTGGCTTGTTGAGTCAACATTTTGTTCTGAGCTAATATGGCATTCACAACATAATTTTCAAGAACTCACTTTCTCTGAGGCACCCCGTTACTCACAGGATTCCTTTCAGAGGTGTACATGAACTGGTTATTTGCAACCATTTCAATGAGTTCCTGAGATTCTGCAGGCATTTTCTTCAAGTGAATAGATCCACTTGCAGAATAATCCAATGACATCTTGGACAATTCAGAGGGGCATTTTCTTAGCATACCTCTGTACCTCTCTCAAGCATTATAAAGAGATTCATTATCATCTTGTTTAAAGCCTTGGATGTCCAGCCTTAGCTGTGTCATCCTTTTTGGAGGGTAAAATTGATTCAGGAATTTGTCTGATAACTGTCTCCATATTTTTATGCTTGCTGTGGGTTGGTTATTCAACCACCTCTTAGCTTGATCTTTTACAGCAAATGAAAACAGTAATAATCGGTAGACATCCTGATCCACCTCTTTATCACGTACTGTGTCAGCAATTTGTAAGAACTGTGCCAGAAACTCAGTAGATTCTTCCTGTGGAAGACTGGAATACTGGCAATTTTGCTGCACCATGATAATGAGTTGAGGGTTTAGCTCAATTTTGGAGGTATACAGATGCTACTCCCATATGCATCTGTAATGGGGTTAGCATATGACCCCAGAGTCCTTCTGGACTGCTCAACTCCACTTAGGTCCATGAGGGAGAAACGGAGATGATATGGATTGCAAGTAAAGTAAAAAAAAATTTTCGTTTTTAATTAAAGATGACCGAAAATAATAAAATAAATGGGAGAGAAAATAGAATAAAATTTCGAAAACTAAAAGAAAATAAAATCGAAGCCAATTGAAAACTAAATCAATTAATTAATTAAAAAGACTTTGGAATTAGCAATTAAGAAGATATGAATGAAAATTATTTTGAAAAAGATTTGTTTTTGAAATGAGGAGAGAGAAAAACAACAAGATGACACCAAACTTAAAATTTGTAGAAAATCAAACACAAATTTTCGAAAATTTTAAAGGAAAACACAAAGAAGACACCAAACTTAGAACCTTTAAAGATCAAGAAAAGACTAAGAACATTCAAATTCGAAAAATTAAAAGAAAACAAAAACATGCAATTGACACCAAACATAAAATACGAAACTAAACTCAAATAAAAGACTCTAAACCCACAAAAATAAAACAGTCCTAATCTAAGCAACAAGATAAATCGTCAGTTGTCCAAACTCGAACAATCCCCGGCAACGGCGCCAAAAACTTGCGGCACGAAATTGCAATCACACTTTTGTAATTCCGCACAACTAACCAGCAAGTGCACTGGGTCGTCCAAGTAATACCTTACGTGAGTAAGGGTCGATCCCACGGAGATTGTTGGCTTGAAGCAAGCTATGGTTATCTTGTAACTCTTAGTCAGGATATCGATAATTCTCAGGTTTAATTATGAAAAGTAAAAGAACATGAAATAAATACTTGTTTTGCAGTAATGGAGAACAGGTTGAGGTTTTGGAGATGCTCTATCTTCTGAATCTCTGCTTTTCTACTGTCTTCTTCTTCAGGCATGCAAGGCTCCTTCCGTGGCAAGCTGTATGTAGGGTTTCATTGTTGTCAATGGCTACCTCCCATCCTCTCAGTGAAAATGTTCAACGCGCTCTGTCACAGCACGGCTAATCATCTGTCGGTTCTCAATCAGGTTGGAATAGAATCCAGTGATTCTTTTGCGTCTGTCACTAACGCCCATCCCTCAGGAGTTTGAAGCTCATCACAGTTATTCAATCCTTGAATCCTACTCAGAATACCATAGACAAGGTTTAGACCTTCCGGATTCTCTTGAATGCCGCCATCAATTCTAGCTTATACCACGAAGATTCTGATTAAGGAATCCAAGAGATATTCACTCAATCTAAAGTAAAATGGAGGTGGTTGTCAGGCACACGTTCATAGGTGAGAATGATGATGAGTGTCACGGAACATCACATTCATCAAGTTGAGGAACAAGTGATATCTTAGAATAGAAGCAAGCGTGATTGAATGAAAAGCAGTAGTAATTGCATTAATCCATCAAGACACAGCAGAGCTCCTCACCCCAAACCACGGGGTTTTGAGACTCATGCCATAGACGATACAATAAGAAACATGTAATGTGTCATAAGATCCAGATACAATGTCAAAATATCCTATTTATAGTGAACTAGTAACCTACGCTATACAGAAATGAGTAAATGACGTAAAAATCCACTTCCGGGGTCCACTTGGTGTGTGCTTGGGCTGAGCATTGAAGCTTTCATGTGTAGAGACTTTTCTTGGAGTTAAACGCCAGCTTCAGTTTGGGCGTTTAACTCCAATTTTTGTGCTAGTTCCGGCGTTAAACGCCGGGAATTCTGAAGCTGATTTGCAACGCCGGTTTGGGCCATCAAATCTCGGGCAAAGTATGGACTATTATACATTGCTGGAAAGCCCAGGATGTCTACTTTCTAACGCAATTGAGAGCGCGCTAATTGGGCTTCTTTATATCCAGAAAATCCACTTCGAGTGCAGGGAGGTCAGAATCCAACAGCATCTGCAGTCCTTTTTCAGCCTCTGAATCAGATTTTTGCTCAGGTCCCTCAATTTCAGCCAGAAATTACCTAAAATCACAGAAAAACACACAAACTCATAGTAAAGCCCAGAAAAGTGAATTTTAAATGAAAACTAATAAAAACATACTAAAAACTAACTAAAATGTACTAAAAACATACTAAAAATAGTGCCAAAAAGCGTATAAATTATCCGCTCATCAGAGAGGCCAACGTCAGAGCCAACGTTGGCCCATAATTTTCAAGAACTCACTTTCTCTGAGGCACCCCGTTACTCACAGGATTCCTTTCAGAGGTGTACATGAACTGGTTATTTGCAACCATTTCAATGAGTTCTTGAGATTCTGCAGGCATTTTCTTCAAGTGAATAGATCCACTTGCAGAATAATCCAATGACATCTTAGACAATTCAGACAGACCATCATAGAATATGTCCAGGATGGTCTATTCTGAGATCATGTCAGAAGGACACTTTTTGATCAGTTGCTTGTATCTTTCCCAAGCTTCATAGAGGGATTCACCTTCTTTCTGCCTGAAGGTTTGAACATCCACTCCAAGCTTGCTCAGCTTTTGAAGAAAAAAGAACTTGGCTAAGAAAGCCGTGACCAGCTTATCCCAAGAGTTCAGGCTATCTCTAGGTTGAGAGTCTAACCATATTCTAGCTCTGTCTCTTACAGTAAAAGGGAAAAGCATAAGCTTGTAGACCTCGGGATCAACTCCATTGGTCTTAACAGTATCACAGATCTGCAAGAATTCAGTTAAGAACTGAAAAGGATCTTCTTATGGAAGTCCATGAAACTTGCAATTCTGTTGCATCAGAGAAACTAATTGAGGCTTTAGCTCAAAATTGTTTACTCCAATGGCAGGGATTGAGATGCTTCTTCCATGGAAGTTGGAATTTGGTGTAGTAAAGTCACCAAGCATCTTCCTTGCATTGTTATTGTTGTTGGGTTCGGCCATTACTTCTTCTTCGAGATTCTCTGTAAGATTTTCTCTGGATTGTTGTGCTTTAGCTTCTCTTAGCTTCTTCTTCAGAGTCCTTTCAGGTTCAGGATCTGCTTCAACAAGAATGTTCTTGTCCTTGCTCCTGCTCATATGAAAAAGAAGAGGAATCCTCTATGTCATAGTATAGTGATTCCTTTATGTGAGTAGAAGAAGAAAAGAATAAGAATGAAGAAGGAAAAATTTGAACACACACACAGAGAGAGAGAGAGGGATCGAATTATAAGAAGAAGAGAAGAGTGTTAGTGATTAAATAAATAAATAGAAGAAGATGAGAGAGAGAGTTTTTGAAAATAATTAAAAAGAAAATATTTTTGTTTTTATTTTAAAATTTTAGTTAGAATTCGAAAATTAAGAGAAGAAATAAAATAAAAATTAAAATTTGAAACAATTAGTTAATTAAAAGAATTTGAAAAAGGGTGAAGATGATTTTTGAAAATTAAAGAGAGAAAATTAGTTAGGCGGTTTTGAAAAAGATAAGAAATAGTAAAACAAACAAAGAGTCAATTAGTTAATTGAAAAAGATTTGAAAATAAATTTTGAAAGGATAAGAAATTAGAAAAGATTTTGAAATTAAAGTTTGAAAAAGATATGATTTGAAAAAGATTTGATTAAAAAATATATGATTTGAAAAAGATATGATTAAAAAGATATGATTGAAATTTATTTAAAAAAGATTTGAAAAAGAAATTTAGAAAGATTTGATTTTGAAAATTAAAGTTAATGACTTGACTAACAAAAAACTAAAAGATATGATTCTAGAATTTAAAAGCTGAACCTTTCTTAACAAGAAAGTAACAAACTTGAAATTTTTGAATCAGTTACATTAATTGTTAGTAAGGTTTTTGAAAATTTGAAATGAAATTAAGAAAAAGATTTTGAAAAACAGTTTTTAAAATTTTCGAAAAACATGAAAGAAAAGATGAAAAAGGTTTGATTTTTTAAAAAGTTTTGAAAAGATAGGATTTTTGAAATTGAAATCTTGACTTGACTAACAAGAAACAACTTATTTTAAAAATTTTTGACTAAGTCAACCCAAAGATTTCGAAATTTATGAGAGAAATAAGGTAAAGATATTTTTTTATTTTTGAATTTTTAATGAGGAGAGAGAAAATCATAAAAATGACTCAAAACATGAAAATTTTGAATCAAAACCAATTATGCATGCAAGAACACTATAAATGTCAAGATGAACACCAAGAACACTTTGAAGATCATGATGAACATCAAGAACTTATTTTTGAAAAATTTTCAAGAAAAGAAAAACATGCAAGACACCAAACTTAGAAATTTTTTATATTCAGACTCTAAGAGTTCAAGAATGTAAAGATCAAACAAGAAGACTTACCAAGAACAATGATGAGCAGATATTTTATACGCTTTTTGGGGGGTATTTTCATATAATTTTTAGTAGGATCTAGCCACTTTTTAGTATATTTCTATTAGTTTTTATGCAAAATTCACATTCCTGGACTTTACTATGAGTTTGTGTGTTTTTCTGTGATTTCATGTATTTTCTGACTGAAATTGAGGGACCTGAGCAAAAATCTGATTCAGAGGCTCAAAAAGGACTGCAGATGTTGTTGGATTCTGACCTCCCTGCACTCGAAGTGGATTTTCTGGAGCTACAGAACTCCAAATGGAGCGCTCTCAATTGCGTTGGAAAGTCGACATCTAGGGCTTTCCATCAATATATAATAGTTCATACTATGCGCAAGTTTTGATGACGTAAAATGGCGTCAAAACGCCAGCTCTCTCCCCTTTTCTAGCGTCAAAACGCCAAAACTGACATAAAAGTTAGAGTTAAAGCCCAAACTGGCACCAACACTAGCGTTTAAAAACAACCTATCTTAGTTTACTCATTTTCTGTAAACCTAGGTTACTAGTTGAGTATAAAAACTACTTTTAGAGATTTATTTTGTACCTCATGACATTTTACATATTTTATCTTGTATTTCTGACGGCATGAGTCTTTAAATTCCATGGTTGGGGGTGAGGAACTCTGCTGTGTTTCGATGAATTAATGCAATTACTATAGCTTTCTATTCAATCACGCTTGTCTCTATTCTATGATATTCACTCACACTTCATCCTGATGAATGTGATGATCTGTGACACTCATCACCATTCTCAACCTATGAACACATGCGTGACAACCACTTCCGTTCTACCATAGATTGAGTGTATATCTCTTAGCCTTTTGGTTCATGATTAGAGTTTTCGTGGTATAGGCTAGGACTATTGGCGGCCATTCCTGAGATTTGGAAAGTCTAAACCTTGTTTGTGGTATTCCGAGTAGGATCTGGGCGGGGATGACTGTGACGAGCTTCAATCTCGCGAGTGTTAGGCGTATTGACAGACGCAAAAGAATCAATGGATTATATTCCAACATGGGCGAGAACCGACAGATGATTAGCTGTGCGGTGACAGTGCATTTGGACCATTTTCACTAAGAGGATGGATGGTAGCCATTGACAACGGTGATCCACCAACACACAGCTTGCCATGGAAGGAGCTTTGCGTGCGTGAAGAAGAAGACAGTGGGAAAGCAGAGATCCAGAAGACGGAGCATCTCCAAAACCTCAACCCGTTCTCTATTACTGAATCACAAGTACCTTTTATTTCATGTTCTTCTATTTTATTGCAAACAAAACCCTTTTCATTGATAATCTCCTGACTAAGAGTTACAAGATAACCATACCTTGCTTTAAGCCGACAATCTCTGCGGGATCGACCCTTACTCACGTAAGGTATTACTTGGACGACCCAGTGCACTTGCTGGTTAGTTGTGCGGAATCGCAAGTGTGATTTCAATTTCGTGCACCAAGTTTTTGGCTCCGTTGCCAGGGATTGTTCGAGTTTGAACAATTGACGGTTTATCTTGTTACTTAGATTAGGAAAAATTTGTCTTTTTGGTTTAGAGTCACTAGGATTGCATCTTTTATTATTCCTTTTTTTTTAAAAAAATCTTTCAAAAATATTATTTTTCTTTATTAATTTTTAATTTTTCTTGGAGTCTTTTATTAGAGTTTAGTTTCATATTTTAAGTTTGGTGTCAATTGCATGTTTTTAGTTTCCTTTAAAAATACCTTTTTAAAACACGTTAAATTTATAGCTCAGTTGGCTAAAGCATTGTGCTTGTGTTCTTGGTAATTGAGTATCTTCCTTTTAAAAACTTTTTCAAAAATAATTTTTCTTTGATTAAATCTTGTGCCAAACTTTAAGTTTGGTGTTCTCTTGTTAATTTTTCTTTAGTTTTCGAAAATTTTATTTTGGTTTTCTAAAAAATTTTAAGTTTGGTGTTCTTTCTTTTGTTCTTGTTGTTCTTGTGAGTCTTCAAGGTGTTCTTGAGTCTTTTTTGTGTTTTGATCTTAAAATTTTTAAGTTTGGTGTGCCTTGGTGTTTTCCCTCCAAAATTTTCAAAAAACAAGGAGCATTGGATCTAAAAATTTTAAGTCTTGTGTCTTTTATGTGTTTTTCTCTTTCATATTAAAATTCAAAAATAAAAAAATATCTTTTCCTTTAATTGCTCATAATTTTCGAATCCCTTGGGTTGACTTGGTCAAAATTTTTCAAATCATATCCTTTTAAGATTTTTTTTTTAAAATCATATCTTTCTCAAAACTCCCTAACCACTTTCTCTCCCCTCGCTTTTCGAAAATCTTCATAAAAAAATTCAAATCTTTTTTATTTTTTAATTATTTTAGTCTCCATTTTTTATTATTATTATTATTTCAAAAAAATAAATATAAATAAATAAATAAATATAATAAAATAAATCCACATCATCTCCCTTTCTCCATCATGGAACTAAGTGGAAATGAACAGTCCAGAAGGACTCTGGGGTCATATGCTAATCCCGCTGCTGCTTCATATGGGAGTAGTATCTGTATACCCTCTATCGGAGTCAGTAGTTTTGAGTTGAATCCTCAGCTCATTATCATGGTGCAGCAAAATTGCCAGTATTCCGGTCTTCCACAGGAAGAACCTACTGAATTTCTTGCACAGTTCTTACAAATTGCTGACACAGTACATGAGAAAAAAGTAGACCATGATGTCTATAGATTATTACTATTTCCATTTGCTGTAAAAGACCAAGCTAAGAGGTGTTTAAATAACCAACCTAAGGCCAGCATAAAGACATGGAAATAGCTGTCAGAAAAATTTCTGAATCAATATTTCCCTCCTAAGAGGATGACATAGCTAAGGCTGGACATCCAAGGCTTTAAACAAGAGGATAATGAATCCCTTTATAATACCTGGGAGAGGTACATAGAGATGCTGAGGAAATGCCCCTCTAAAATGATTTCAGAATGGGTGCAGTTAGATATCTTCTACTATGGGCTTATAGAAAAAGCTCAGATATCTCTAGACCACTCAGCTGGTGGATCTATACACATGAGAAAGACAATTGAAGAAGCTCAAGAGCTTATAGATACAGTTGCTCGAAATCAGCATCTGTACTTGAGCAGTGAGTCCTCCATGAAGGAAGAGGCTAAAGTAGTATCTCTTGACCTTAGTCCTCCAGAAAAAGTTGCAGAAATCAACCAGCAATTACTTACTCTGACAAAACAGTTAGCAGAAATTAAAGAAATGTTACAAGATACTCAAGATGCTAATAAAAATATGGAAGCACAACTTGACCAGACAAGACAACAGTTATCTAAACAAATAACAGAAGAATGTCAAGCTGTTCAATTAAGGAGTGGAAAAACATTAAATACATCAACTCAAAGCAGCAGAAAGCCAAGGAAAGAACAGCTGACAGAGGACGAATAGTATGCTACCCAAAATCCCTCTGAGGACATTAAGAGCCCAAAGAGGAATGATTCTGGCATTCAAACACCAGAAAAGGGTGACAAACTAGCGTTAAACGCCCAGTGGATGCCCAATTCTAGCATTCAAACGCCAGAAAAGGGTGAAAAGTTGGCATCAAACGCCAATTCCATGTTCAATTCTGGCGTTCAAATGCCAGAACAGGGTAGGAATCTGGCGTTAAACGCCAATCCAGCACCCAATCCTGGCGTTCAAACGCCAGTAAGGGATCAGACACCTGCAAGTGCTAATAATAACTCCCTCAAGAAGGCATCTCAGCCTGCTTCTATTGGAAATAAACCTGCAGCAACCAAGGTTGAAGAATATAAAGCCAAAATACCTTATCCTCAGAAACTCCACCAAGCGGAACAGGATAAGCAATTTGCCCGCTTTACAGACTATCTCAGGACTCTTGAAATAAAGATTCCGTTTGCAGAAGCACTTGAGCAAATACCTTCCTATGCTAAGTTCATGAAAGAGATCTTAAGCCATAAGAAGGATTGGAGAGAAACTGAAAAAGTTTTTTTTATTGAGGAATGCAGTGCAGTCATTCTAAATAGCTTACCAGAAAAGCTTAAGGACCCCGGAAGCTTTATGATACCATGCACATTAGAGGGAATTTGTACCAAGACAGCTCTATGTGATCTTGGGGCAAGTATCAACCTAATCCCTGTATCCACTATCAGAAAGCTTGGTTTGACAGAAGAGATCAAACCAACCTAGATTTGTCTTCAACTTGCTGATGGCTCTATTAAATACCCATCAAGCATAATTGAAGACATGATTGTCAAGGTTGGGCCATTTTCCTTCCCCACTGACTTTGTAGTGCTGGAAATGGAGGAGCACAAGAGTGTAACTCTCATTCTAAGAAGACCTTTCCTAGCAACTGGCCGAACTCTCATTGATGTTCAAAAAGGGAAAGTGACCCTGAGAGTCAATGAGGATGAGTTTAAGTTGAATCCTATCAAAGTTATGCAACATCCAGACACACCAAAAGACTGCATGAAAGTTGATCTTATTGACTCTTGGTAGAAGAATTCAATATGGCTGAAAGTCTCAAATTAGAGTTAGAGGACATATTTAAAGATGTTCAGCCTGATCTGGAGGAGCCAGAGGAAATAGAAGAACCTCTAAAAACTCCTCAACTAGAGGAAAAGCCCACCCCAAACCAGAGCTCAAACCACTACCATCATCCCTGAAATATGCATTTCTGGGATAAGACAACACTTTTTCTGTGATCATAAGCTCTACCTTAAAGCCACAAGAAGAGAAAGCACTGATTCAAGTGCTAAGGACACACAAGACAGCTCTTGGGTGGTCCATAAGTGATCTTAAGGGAATTAGCCCAGCCAGAAGCATGCACAAGATTCCCTTGGAGGATAATGCTAAGCTAGTGGTTCAACCACAAAGGCGGCTAAATCTAGCCATGAAGGAAGTGGTGTAGAAATATGTCACTAAATTACCAGAGGCTGAGATTATTTATCCAATTTCTGATAGCCCCTGGGTGAGCCCTGTCCAAGTCGTCCCCAAGAAGGGAGGCATGACAGTAGTTCATAATGAGAAAAATGAACTGGTTCCCACAATAACAGTTACAGGGTGGCGCATGTGTATTGACTACAGAAGACTCAATACAGCCACCAGAAAGGATCATTTTCCTTTACCATTCATAGACCAGATGCTAGAAAGACTAGCAGGTCACGATTTTTACTGCTTTTTGGATGGCTATTCAGGCTACAACCAAATTATAGTAGATCCCGAGGATCAAGAGAAAACAACATTCACATGTCCATCTGGAGCATTTACCTACAGAAGGATGCCATTTGGGCTATGTAATGCACCTGCAACCTTTCAGAGATGCATGCTCTCTATTTTCTCTGATATAGTGGAAATATTTTGGGAAGTCTTCATGGATGACTTCTCAGTATATGGAGACTCATTCAGCTCCTGTCTTGATCACCTGACACTTGTTCTGCAAAGGTGCCAAGAGACTAACCTGGTGTTAAACTGGGAAAAATGTCACTTTATGGTGATGGTGCACGAAATTGTGATCATTAACAATGGCGCCAAAGACTTGGAACTCTCAAACGTGAATCACACTTTGTCACAACTTCGCACAACTAACCAGCAAGTGCACTGGGTCATCCAAGTAGTAAACCTTACGTGAGTAAGGGTCGATCCCACGGAGATTGTTGGTATGAAGCAAGCTATGGTCATCTTGTAAATCTCAGTTAGGCGGATTCAAATGGTTATAATGGTTTTCGAAAATAAAGATAAATAAATCATAAAATAGAGATAGAGATACTTATCTAAATCATTGGTGGGAATTTAAAATAATTGTATGGAGATGCTTTGTTCCTTCTGAATCTCTGCTTCCCCACTGCTTCCATCTAATCATTCTTACTCCCTTCCATGGCAAGCTGTCTGTTGGGTTTCATCGTTGTCAATAGCTACCTCACGTCCTCTCGGTGAAAATGGTCCAAATCAAACGTGCAGAGCTTGAGCTTGAGCTGAGCTTAAGCTTTACACGTGCAGAGGCTTCTCTTGGAGTTAAACGCCAAGTTGTAACGTGTTTTTGGCGTTTAACTCTGGTTTGTGACATGTTTCTGGTGTTTTACTCCAGAATGCAGCATGGAACTGGTGTTGAATGCCAGTTTGCATTATCTAAACTCGAATAAAGAATGGACTATTATATATTGTGGGAAATCCTTGGATGTCTACTTTCCAACGCAATTGAGAGCGCACCATTTGGAGTTTTGGAGCTCCAGAAAATCCATTTCGAGTGTAGGGAGCTCAGAATCCAACAACATCAGCAGTCCTTTTTCAGCCTAAATCAGATTTTTGCTTAGGTCCCTCAATTTCGGCCAGAAAATACCTAAAATCACAGAAAGACACAAAAACTCATAGTAAAGTCCAGAAATGGGAATTTTGCATAAAAACTAATAAAAACATCCCTAAAAGTAGCTAGATCCTACTAAAAACAACCTAAAAACAATGCCAAAAAGCTATAAATTATCCGCTCATCACAACACCAAACTTAAATTGTTGCTTGTCCCCAAGCAACTGAAAATCAAATAGGATAAAAAGAAGAGAATATACTATAAATCTTAAAATATCAATGAATATTAGTTTTAATTAGATGAGCGGGACTTGTAGCTTTTTGCTTCTGAACAGTTTTGGCATCTCACTTTATCCTTTGAAGTTTAGAATGATTGGCATCCATAGGAACTAAGAGTTCAGATAGTGTTATTGATTCTCCTTGTTAAGTATGTTGATTCTTGAACACAGCTACTTTTATGAGTCTTGGTCGTGGCCCTAAGCACTTTGTTTTCCAATATTACCACCGGATACATAAATGCCACAGACACATGACTGGGTGAACCTTTTCAGATTGTGACTCAGCTGTGCTAAAGTCCTCAGTTAGAGGTGTCCAGAGATCTTAAGCACACTCTTTTTGCTTTGGATCACGACTTTAACCACTCAGTCTCAAGCTTTTCACTTGGACCTTCATGCCACAAGCACATGGTTAAGGACAGCTTGATTTAGCCGCTTAGGCCTGGATTTCATTTCCTTGGGCCCTCCTATCCATTGATGCTCAAAGCCTTGGATCCTTTTTACCCTTGCGTTTTGGTTTTAAAGGCTATTGGCTTTTTCTGCTTGCTTTTTCTTTCTCTTTCTCTTTTTTTTTTCGCAAGCTTCTTCTTTTTCACTGCTTTTTCTTGCTTCAAGAATCAATTTCATGATTTTTCAAATTATCAATAACATTTCTCTTTGTTCATCATTCTTTCAAGAGCCAACAATTTTAACATTCATAAACAACAAGATCAAAAATATGCACTGTTCAAGCATTCGTTCAGAAAACAAAAAGTATTATCACCACATCAATATAATTAAACTAATTTTCAAGGATGAATTCGAAACTCATGTACTTCTTATTCTTTTGTATTAGAAACATTTTTCGTTTAAGAAAGGTGAAAGATTTAAGGAATTATTCATAGCCTTAAGACATAGTTATTAGATACCAATGATCATGCAGTAAAGACTCAAAACATAGACAAACATATAGCATAAAACTGAAAAAAAAACAGAGAGATAAGAATGAGGAAGTTAAGGAATGAGTCCACCTTAGTGATGGTGGCGCCTTCTTCTTAAAGGACCAATAGTGTCCTTGAGCTCCTCTATGTCTCTTCCTTGCCTTTGTTGCTTCATCCCTAGTGATTTTGGTGCTCCTATCCTTAGTTGCTCCCAATAGTTGTGTGGAGGAAAATGTATCCCTTGAGGCATCTCATGGATTTCTTGATGAGGGAATTCCTCATGCTCTTGTTGAGGTCCATGAGTGGGCTCTCTTGTTGTGCAGTCAAATACTCTATTACTGAGCTATGGACCTTTGAGATGAACTTCTCCATCTCCCATGACTTGGAGGTGGAAGCTTTTGTTTTCCCTTTCCACTTTCTTGAGGTTTCTCTGGCCTTAGGTGCCATCAATGGTTATGGAAAAACAAAAAAAAAAAGCTATGCTTTTACCACACCAAACTTAGAATGTTGCTCGCCCTCGAGCAAAAGATGAAAGAATAGATGAAGAAGAAGAAGATATGAAGGAGAGGGAGAGAGGTGTGTATTTGGCCAAGGGGGAGAAGAGAGAGTTGTGTTGTGTGAAAATGAAGAAGGATGGAGGGGATTATATAGTGGAGGAAGAGAGAGAAAGATGTGGGTGAATGGTATAGTGTTATTGGATTGTGTGAAGAAGAAATAAGGTAGGTGGGGATCCTGTAGGGTCCACAGATCCTGAGGTGTCAAGGATTTCTCATCCCTGCACCCTTTAGGTGTGTAAAATGCCCTCTATATGCAATCTTGGCGTTTAACGCCAGACTGATGCTTATTTCTGGCGTTAAACGCCCAATGTAGCTTGTTTCTGGCGTTTAATACCAGCCTGATGCTTGTTTCTAGCGTTAAACGCCAACTTGGTGCTTGTTTCTGGCGTTAAACGCCAGCTTGGTGCTTGTTTCTGGCGTTAAACGCCAGACAGATGCTTGTTTCTAGCGTTTAAACGCCAGACAGCTCTTTCTACAGGGTGTGCTTTTTCTTCTGCTATTTTTGATTCTGTTTTTAATTTTTGCAATTATTTTGTGACTCCACATGATCATACACCTAATAAAACATAAAAGAACAATAGAAATATAGATAAATAAAATTAGGTTGCCTCCCAATAAGCGCTTCTTTAATGTCAATAGCTGGACAATGAGCCCTCATGGAGCTTCACAGATGTTCAGAGCATTGTTGGGACCTCCCAACACCAAACTTAGAGTTTGAATGTGGGGGTTCAACACCAAACTTAGAGTTTGGTTGTGGCCTCCCAACACCAAACTTAGAGTTTGATTGTGGGGGCTTTGTTTGACTCTATATTGAGAGAAGCTTATCGTGCCTCTTTTCCATGGTTGCAGAGGAAGATCCTTGAGCTTTAAACACAAGGTAGTCCCCATTCAATTGAAGGACTAGCTCTCCTCTGTCAACATTAATCACAGCTCCTGCTGTGGCTAGGAAAGGTCTTCCAAGGATGATGCATTTATCCTCATCATTTCCAGTGTCTAAGATTATGAAATGAGCAGGGATGTAAAAGCCTTTAACCTTCACTAACACGTCCTCTACCAATCCATAAGCTTGTTTTATTGACTTCTCTGCCATCTCTAATGAGATTCTTGCAGCTTGTACCTCAAAAATCCCAGTTTCTCTATTATAGAGAATGGCATAAGATTTATACCTGACCCCAGGTCACATAGAGCCATCTCAAAGATCATGGTGCCTATGGTATAGGATATTAAGAATTTACCAGGATCTTTTTTTTTTTGAGGTAGAGTTTGCTGAACCCATGTATTTAGTTCACTAATGAGCAAGGGAGGTTCACCTTCCCAAGTCTCATTACCAAACAACTTGGCATTTAGCTTCATGATGGCTCTTAGATATTGAGCAACTTGATCTTCAGTTACATCTTCATCCTCTTCAGAGGAAGAGTAGTTCTCAGAGCTCATGAATGGCAAAAGGAAGTTTAATGGAATCTCTATGGTCTCTATATGAGCCTCAGATTCCTTTAGGTCCTCAATAGGAAACTCCTTTCTGTCTGGAGGACATCCCATGAGGTCTTCCTCATTGGGATTCACGTCCTCCCCTTCCTCTTTGGATTCGGCCATTTTGATTATATCAATGGCCTTGCACTCTCTTTTTGGATTATCTTCTGTATTTGCTTGGGAGAGTACTATGAGGAGTTTCAATGATTTTCTTACTTAGCTGACCCACTTGTGCCTCCAAGTTTCTAATGGAGGACCTTGTTTCATTCATGAAACTTAAAGTGGCCTTAGATAGACCAGAGACTATGTTTGCTAAGCTAGAGGGGCTCTACTCAGAATTCTCTGTCTGTTGCTGAGAAGATGATGGAAAAGGCTTGCTATTGCTAAACCTGTTTCTTCCACCATTATTAAAGCCTTGTTAAGGATTTTGTTGATCCTTCCATGAGAAATTTGGATGATTTCTCCATGAGGGATTATAGGTGTTTCCATAGGCTTCACCCATGTAATTCACCTCTGCCATTGCAGGGTTCTCAGGATCATAAGCTTCTTCTTCAGAAGATGCCTCTTTAGTACTGTTGGATGCATTTTACCATCCATTCAGACTCTGAGAAATCATGTTGACTTGCTGAGTCAACATTTTGTTCTGAGCCAATATGGCATTCAGAGTATTAATTTCAAGAATTGCCCTTTTCTGAGGCATCTCATTACTCACAGGATTCCTCTCAGAGGTGTACATGAATTGGTTATTTGCAACCATGTCAATGAGTTCTTGAGCTTCTGTAGGTGTTTTCTTTAGGTGAATGGATCCACCTGTAGAATGGTCCAATGACATCTTGGAGAGCTCAGATAGACCATCAGAGAATATATCCAAAATAGTCCATTCTGAAAGCATGCCAGAAGGACATTTTTTGGTCAACTGCTTGTATCTTTTCCAAGCTTCATAGAGGGATTCACCATCTTTTTACTTGAAGGTCTGAACATCCACTCTGATCTTGCTCAACTTTTGAGGAGGAAAGAACTTGGCCAAGAAGGCCGTGACCAGTTTATCCCAAGAGTCCAGGCTATCTTTAGGTTGTGAGTCCAACCATGTTCTAGCTCTGTCTCTTACAGCAAAGGGGAAAAGCATGAGCCTGTAGACTTCAGGATCTACTCCATTAGTCTTAACAGTATCACAGATCTACAAGAATTCAGTTAAAAACTGATAGGGATCTTCTGATGGAAGTCCATGAAACTTGCAGTTCTGTTGCATTAGAGCAACTAGTTGAGGCTTCAGCTCAACATTGTTTGCTCCAATGGCAGGGATTGAGATGCTTCTTCCATAAAAATTGGAAGTAGGTGTAGTATAATCACCAAGCATCCTTCTTGTGCCTCCACCATTGTTATTGGGTTCGGCCATGTCTCTTTCCTTTTCGAGATTCTCTGTAAGGTTTTCTCTGATTTATTGTGCTTTAGCTTCTCTTAGTTTCTTCTTTAGAGTCCTTTCAGGTTTAGGATATGCTTCAACAAGAATGTCCTTGTCCTTGCTCCTGTTCATATGAAAAAGAAGAGAACAGAAAAGGAAGAGAAATCCTCTATGTCACAGTATAGAGATTCCTTTATGTGAGTAGAAGAAGAAAAGAATAGAAGAAGGAGGAGAAAAATTCGAACACAGAGGAGAAGAGAGGGCTCAAATTTTTAGATGAAAAGAAGTGGTAGTAATTAAATAAATAAATAGAAGAAGGTGAGAGAGAGGAGTTTTTGAAAATTAATTTTTGAAAAATTGGTTAGTGAATTTCGAAAATTAAGAGAAGAAATAAAATTAAAATTAAAATTTGAAACAATTAGTTAATTAAAAAGAATTTTGAAAAAGGGTGAGGGATTTTCGAAAATTAGAGAGAGAAAAGTAGTTAGGTGGTTTTGAAAAAGATAAGAAACAAACAAAAAGTCAATTAGTAAATTGAAAAAGATTTGAAAATCAAAAAGATAGGAAGTTAGAAAAGATTTTTGAAATTGATTTTGAAAAAGATATGATTTGAAAAAGATATGTTTGACAAGATATGATTGAAATTTACTTTGAAAAAGATTTGAAAAGGAAATTAAAAAGATTTAATTTTTAAAATTAAAATTGATTACTTGACTAACAAGAAACTAAAAGATATGATTCTAGAATTTAAAGATTGAACCTTTCTTAACAAGAAAGTAACAAACTTCAAATTTTTTAATCAATCACATTAATTGTTAGTAAAGTTTTCGAAAATTATGAAATAAAATTGAGAAAAAGATTTTGAAAATCAATTTTAAAAATATTTTCGAAAATATAAAAGAAAAATAAAAAAGATTTGATTTTCGAAAAAAATTTTGAAAAGTTAAGACTTTTAAAATTGAAATCTTGACTTGACTAACAAGAAATAACATATTTTAAAAATTTTTGACTAAGTCAACCCAAAGATTTCAAAATTTATGAGAGAAATAAGAAAAAAGATATTTTTTTATTTTTGAATTTTTAATGATGAGAGAGAAAAATACAAATATGACCCAAAACATAAAAATTATGGATCAAAACACATGATGCATGCAAGAACACTATGAATGTCAAGATGAACACCAAGAACACTTTGAAGATCAAGATAAACATCAAGACTTATTTTTGAAAAATTTTCAAGGAAAAACATGCAAGACACCAAACTTAGAAATTTTTAATGCTTAGACACTATGAATGCAAAAATGCATATGAAAAACAACAAAAGACACAAAACAAGAAAATATGAAGATCAAATAAGAAGACTTATCAAGAACAACTTGAAGATCATGAAGAACACCATGCATGAAATTTTTGAAAAATGCATAAATTTTTAAAACATGCAATTGACACCAAACTTAAAATTTGACACTAGACTCAAACAAGAAACACAAAATATTTTTGGTTTTTATGATTTTATTAATTTTTAGGGATTTTTCGAAAATAATTTTTAGAAAAAAATGAAAAAAGAAGAAAAAAAATTTTTGAAAAGATTTTGAAAACTTTCTGAAAAGAAAATTACCTAATCTGAGCAACAAGATGAACCGTCAGTTGTCCAAACTTAAACAATCCCCAGCAACCGCGCCAAAAACTTGGTGCACGAAATTGTGATCATCAACAATGGCGCCAAAGACTTGGAGCTCTCAAACGTGAATCACACTTTGTCACAACTTCGCACAATTAACTAGCAAGTGCACTGTGTCGTCCAAGTAGTAAACCTTACGTGAGTAAGGGTCGATCCCACGGAGATTGTTGGTATGGAGCAAGCTATGGTCATCTTGTAAATCTCAGTTAGGCAGATTCAAATGGTTATAATGGTTTTCAAAAATAAAGATAAATAAAGCATAAAATAGAGATAGATATACTATGGAGATGCTTTGTTCCTTCTGAATCTCTCCTTTCCTACTGCTTCCATCCAATCATTCTTACTCCCTTCCATGGCAAGCTGTTTGTTGGGTTTCACCGTTGTCAATGGCTACCTCCCGTCCTCTCAGTGAAAATGGTCCAAATGCTCTGTCACAGCACGGCTAATCATCTGTCGGTTCTCGATGATGTCGGAATAGAATCCAATGATTATTTTGCGTCTGTCACTACGCCCAACACTCGCGAGTTTGAAGCTCGTCACAGTCATCCCATCTCAGATCTTACTCGGAATACCATAGACAAGGTTTAGACTTTCCGGATCTTAGGAATGGCTGCCAATAATTCTAGCTTATACCACGAAGACTCCGATCTTTCGGAATGGAGACTAAGAGATATGCGCTCGATCTAAGGTAGAACAGGAGTGGTTGTCAGGCACGCGTTCATAGGTGAGAATGATAATGAGTGTCACAGATCATCACATTCATCATGTTGAAGTGCAACGAATATCTTAGAATAAGAATAAGCTGAATTGAATACAAGAATAATAGTAATTGCATTAATACCCGAGGAACAACAGAGCTCCACACCTTAATCTATGGTGTGTAGAAACTCCACCGTTTAAAATACATAAGTGATAAAGGTCCAGGCATGGCCGTTAGGCCAGCACCCAATGGCATATGAATTCAAAAATAGGGAAAAGGACCCCTAGTACAATAGTAAAAAGTTCTATTTATACTAAACTAGCTACTAGGGTTTACAGAAATAAGTCTAAGTGCAGAAATCCACTTCTGGGGCCCACTTTGGTGTGTGCTTGGGCTGAGCTTGAGCTTTACACGTGCAGAGGCTTCTCTTGGAGTTGAACACCAAGTTGTAACGTGTTTTTGGCGTTTAACTCTGGTTTGTGACGTGTTTCTGGCGTTTTACTCCAGAATGCAGCATGGAACTGGTGTTGAATGTCAGTTTGCAATATCTAAACTCGAATAAAGTATGAACTATTATATATTGCAGGAAAGCCCTAGGTGTCTAATTTCCAACGCAATTGAGATCGCGCCGTTTGAAGTTTTGTAGCTCCAGAAAATTCATTTCGAGTGCAGGGAGGTCAGAATCCAACAACATCAGCAGTCCTTTTTCAGCCTGAATCAGATTTTTGCTCAGGTCCCTCAATTTCAGCCAGAAAATACCTGAAATCATAGAAAAACAAACAAACTCATAGTAAAGTCCAGAAATGTGAATTTTGCATAAAAACTAATAAAAACATCCCTAAAAGAAGCTAGATCCTACTAAAAACTACCTAAAAGCAATGCCAAAAAGCATATAAATTATCCGCTCATCAGGTGACTGAAGGGATCGTCCTTGGGCACAAGATTTCGAACAAGGAAATAGAGGTAGATCAACCTAAGATAGAGGTAATGGAAAAATTACCACCACCTGCCAATGTTAAGGCAATCAGAAGCTTTCTGGGGCATGCAGGATTCTATAGGAGGTTTATAAAGGATTTTTCAAAAATCACGAAACCTCTAAGTAATCTACTAGCTGCTGACATGCCATTTATATTTGACACAGAGTGTCTGTAGGCATTTGAGACCCTGAAAGCCAAGCTGGTTACAACACTAGTCATTTCTGCACCAAACTGGACATTACCATTCGAACTGATGTGTGATGCTAGTGACCATGCAATTAGTGCAGTATTGGGATAGAGGTGTGACAAACTTCTGCATGTCATCTACTATGATAGCCGTGTTCTAAATGATGCATAGAAGAATTACACAACCACAGAAAAGGAATTGCTTGCAATGGTTTATGCTATTGACAAGTTCAGATCCTATTTAGTAGGATCAAAGGTGATTGTGTACACTGACCATGCTGCTCTTAAATATCTACTCACAAAGCAAGATTCAAAACCCAAGCTTATAAGGTGGGTATTGCTTCTGCAAGAGTTTGATATAGAAATAAGAGACAGAAAAGGGACAGAAAACCAGGTAGCAGATCACCTATCCCGGATAGAACCAGTAGAAGGGGCATCCCTCCCCATTACTGAGATCTCTGAAACCTTTCCTAATGAGCAACTATTTACCATTCAAGAAGTACCATGGTTTGCAGATATTGCAAACTATAAGGATGCAAGGTTCATACCCAAGGAGTATAGCAGGGAACAAACAAAAAAACTAATTTTTGATGCAAAGTAGTACTTGTGGGATGAACCATATCTCTTTAAGAGATGCGCAGACGGAATAATCCGTAGATGTGTGCCTAGAGAAGAAGCACAGAGGATCCTTTGCATTGCCATGGATCAGAGTATGGAGGACATTTCAGAAGTGAGCGAACAGCCACAAAAGTCCTCCAATGCGGCTTCTACTGGCCTACTCTCTATAAAGACTCCCGAGAGTTTATACGGAACTTTGATAGCTGCCAGAGAGCTGGTAATCTGCCTCATGGTTATGCCATGACTCAACAAGGGATCTTAGACATTGAATTGTTTGACGTATGGGGTATTGACTTCATAGGACTGTTCCCACCTTCATACTCAAACACTTATATTCTGGTGGCAGTGGACTATGTATCTAAATGGGTAGAGGCAATTGCAACACCCACTAATGATACTAAAACAGTGATAAAGTTCCTCTAGAAACACATCTTCAGTAGATTTGGTGTCCCTAGAGTATTAATCAGCGATGGAGGCACTCATTTATACAATAAACAGCTTTACTCTGCTATGATCCGGTATGGAATTAGCCACAAGGTGGCAACTCTGTATCATCCACAGACAAATGGGCAAGCTAAGGTCTCTAATAAAAAACTAAAAAGAATCCTGGAACAGACTGTAATGGCCCGTAGAAAGGATTGGGCAAAAAGCTTGGATGATGCTCTGCGGACATACAGAACAGCATTCAAGACTCCTATAAGAACTTCTCCATACCAACTTGTGTATGGCAAGGCCAGTCATTTGCCCATGGAACTGAAACACAAGGCCTACTGGGCAACCAAATTCCTAAACCTTGATGCTAAATTAGCTGGAGAGAAAACATTGCTCCAGTTGAATGAGCTAGAGGAGTTCAGGCTCAATGCTTTCGAAAATGCAAAAATTTACAAGGAGAAAGCAAAAAGATGGCATGACAAGAAATTGTCATCCAAAGTCTTTGAACCAGGACAAAAGGTCCTGCTATTCAACTCTAGACTCAGATTATTCCCTAGGAAATTAAAATCCCGGTGGAGGGGACCATATGTGATTACAAGTGTGTCACCATATGGATATGTGGAGCTTTAGGATACTGACTCTGATAAAATATTCATTGTTAATGGACAAAGAGTCAAACACTATCTTGAAAGCAATATTGAGCAAGAATGCTCAGTACTGAGACTAGAATAATGCTCAGTAAGGTCCAGCTAAAGACAATGAAGAAGCGCTTGCTGGGAGGCAACCCAGCCATTGGTCAAGTATATTTATATTTTAAATAATAATTTTTGGAGTTTGATATAAAATTTATCTTCAATTACAGGAGTTCACAGAGTTACAGAAGGATTCAGAGCAGAAAATAGAGAAAAGGAGCTCACTGGTAGAGAAACGCCACTAAGGAGCGTTTTTGGGCGTTAAACGCCAGAATGGGTATCATTCTGGGCGTTTAACGCCAGTAAGAAGCACCTTCTGGGTGTTAAACGCCAGAATGGGTGCCATTCTGGACGTTTAACGCTAGACTTGTAGCATCCTGGGTGTTTACAAAAATGCCCAGTAACAAAGGAAATTTGGCGTTTAAACGCCAGCCAGGGTACCTGGCTGGGCGTTTAAATGCCCAAAACATGCTACTCCTGGGTGTTTAACGCCAGGAACATGGAGGGAAGGAGGTTTTTGTTCCCAACTCAAATTTTTTTAATCTTCATATTTCCATCCACATTTCTTGCATGAACATGTTACAAATCCTCATCTTCCAAATTCTATTTCAAAAAATTCTTTATCCTAAAAATCTTTTTCAATTTCTTTCAAAATATTTTTCCAAACTCATATATCTTTTTAATTTCTTTTCAAATCTTTTCCAAACACTCATCTATCTTTTTAAATTCGTTTCAAATCTTTTTCAACCCATCACACTATCTTTTCAAAATTAGATTTATCTTTTTCAAATTTCTCTCTTATCTTTTCAATTTTAAAAATACATCTTTTTCATATCATAACTATCCTTTTACAAATCATATCTTTTATCATATCTTTTTCAAAATTTTCGAACCCACCCCTCTCCCTTTTAAATTGACATTCGGCAATCCCCTCTCCTCCACCATTCGAAATTGTCTCTCCTTCTCTTCCTCTCCTTTCCTTTCTTTTGCTCGAGGACAAGCAAACCTCTAAGTTTGGTGTGATTTTCGTGATCACTGAGCCAGAGACTCACCAAGATCATGGTTCCTAAGGGAAAATAAACCACCACAAGAGGCAAGAAAGAGAATATTCCAAAACTACATTGGAATCAAGAGAGGTTCTTAACCAAAGAACATGCAGACCATTATTATAAAATAATGGGTCTGAGGTCAGTGATCCCAGAAGTTAAATTTGATCTGAAAAAAGATGAATATCCGGAGATCCAAGAGCAGATTCAAAACAGAGGCTGAGAAATTCTAGCTAATTCTGAGACAAAGGTGGGAAGAAACATGGTTCAGGAGTTCTACTCAAATCTGTGGCAAACAGATAAACAGAGAATGTCTAGAACTGCCTTCTATACCTTCTGAACTATGGTCAGAGGGAGGATTATCTACTTCCACCATGATAGCATAAGAGAGATCTTCATGCTGCCTCAACTACAAGATGACCCAGAATCCTTTAATAGGAGAATTGTGAATCAAGATAAGCGCTTAGACCATGTTCTAGAGGACATATACATCCCTGGACCCAAGTGGGTAACCAACACAAAGAATGTCCCAATTCAACTTAAGAGAGGGATCTCAAACCCATTGCTAGAGGCTGGCTGGATTTTATTGGGCGTTCCATACTACCCACCAGCAACCGCTCTGAGGTCACTGTTAAAAGAGCAGTGATGATCCATTGCAATATGATGGGAAACAAAGTGGAAGTTCATCATTTGATTGCTTGTGGCTTTATACAATTGCAAACAAGAACACCACTGAGGCCAAATTAGCCTACCCAAACTTGATTTCTCTGCTATGTAAAAATGCTGGAGTAAGAATGGGAGTAGATAAGTATATCTCAGTTGATCTCCCAATCACAAAAAAGTCAATGGAAAGGCAACAAGTGCAAGACATTCCCATCAAAAGGAGGGCACAAGAATTTCTCCCAAAAATTCCATAGATTGACTACTGGAACCGCTTAGAAGCATCTATTACCAAGCTGCAAGAAGCTATGGATCAAATGAAAGAAGAACAGCAAAATCAAAATAGTATGCCCTGCAAGCTGCTTAAGGAACAGGAGAAGCAAGGGCGTGAACTGCATTAGCTGAAGCACCAGAAGCTACCTCTTGAAGGGCCAGACACCCCCACAGAATGAAGGAGCCTCCACCTCCCAAAATAAAGGTTGTTTGAGTCCTAATCTTAACTTTGTGATAACTCTGCTATTAGAAATCTATTTTTAGAGTCATATGAATAGTAGTAATTAGTGTCTTTATTTTTTGTTTTTAATTTTATCCCCAAGTAAGCTATAATTTATTTTTCTCATCATCATTAAACATGAATAAAATAGCAGATTTTTAGAATAAGGAAGCAATTTTATTTTTGAGTTCTTAATAAGAAAAAAATTCAAATTATTTATATTTGGTGACAATACTTTTTGTTCTCTGAATGAATGCTTGAACAGTGCATAAATTTTTATAGTGAAGTTTATAAATGTTAAAATTGTTGGCTCTTGAAAGAATAATGAAAAAAGAGAAATATTGTTGATAATCTGAAAAATCATAGAATTGATTCTTGAAGCATGAGAAAACAGTGAAGAACAAAGCTTGAAAAAAATGAAAAATAAAAGAAAGAAAAAGAAGAAAGGAAGCAAAAAAAGCCAATAGCCCTTTTAACCAAAAGGCAAGGGTGAAGAGGATCCAAGGCTTTGAGCATCAATGGATAGGAGGGCCTACAGGCATAAAATCCTGGCCTAAGCGGCTGAATCAAGCTGTCCCTAACCATGTGCTTGTGGCATGCAAGTCTAAGTGAAGAACTTTAGACTGAGTGGTTAAAGTCGTGATCCAATGCAAAAAGAGTGTGCTTAAGAACTCTATACACCTCTAACTGGGGACATTAGCAAGGCTGAGTCACAATCTGAAAAGGTTCACTCAGTTATGTGTCTGTGGCATTTATGTATCCGGTGATAATACTGGAAAACATAATGCTTAGGGCTACAGCCAAGACTCATAAAGTAGCTGTGTTCAAGAATCAACATGCTAAACTAGGAGAATCAATAAAACTATTTGAACTCTGAGTTCCTATAGATGCCAGTCATTCAGAACTTCAAAGGATAAATGGAGATGCCAAAACTATTCAGAAACAAAAAGCTACTAGTCCCGATCATCTAATTAGAATTTGAGCTTCATGTAAACTCTGAGATGCTATTGCCTCTTGATTTTTTTTATCCTATTTCATTCATCTAGTTACTTGAGGACAAGTAACAGTTTAAGTTTGGTGTTGTGATGAGCGGATATCTTGTACGCTTTTTGGGGGTATTTTCATATAGTTTTTAGTAGGATCTAGCCACTTTTTAGTATATTTCTATTAGTTTTTATGCAAAATTCACATTCCTGGACTTTACTATAAGTTTGTGTGTTTTTCTGTGATTTCATGTATTTTCTGGCTGAAATTGAGGGACCTGAGCAAAAATCTGATTCAGAGCCTAAAAAAGGACTGTAGATGCCGTTGGATTCTAACCTCCCTGCACTCGAAGTGGAATTTCTGGAGCTACAGAACTCTAAATGATGCACTCTTAATTTCTAGCGATATATAATAGTCTATAATTTGCATGACTTCTGATGATGTAAAATGGCATCAAAACGCCAGCTCTCTCCCCTTTTCTGGCGTCAAAACGCCAGAACTGGCATAAAAGTTGGAGTTAAAAGTCTAAACTGGCACCAAAGCTGGTGTTTAACTCCAGGAATAACCTATGCACGTGAAAGCTCCAATGCTCAGCCCCAGCACATACCAAGTGGGCCCCAGATGTGGATTTCTGCACTACCTATCTTAGTTTACTCATTTTCTGTAAACCTAGGTTACTAGTTGAGTATAAAAACTACTTTTACAGATTTATTTTTTACCTCATGACATTTTACATGTTTTATCTTGTATTTCTGATGGCATGAGTCTCTAAACTCCATGGTTCAGGGTGAGGAGCTCTGCTGTGTTTTGATGAATTAATGCAATTAAGACAGTTTTCTATTCAATCACGCTTGTCTCTATTCTAAGATATTCACTCGCACTTCATCCTGATGAATGTGATGATCCGTGACACTCATCTCCATTCTCAACCTATGAACGCGTGCCTGACAACCACTTCCGTTCTACCTTAGATTGAGTGTATATCTCTTAGCCTCTTGGTTCATGATCAGAGTCTTCATGGTATAGGCTAGGACTATTGGCAGCCATTCCTGAGATCCAGAAAGTCTAAACCTTGTCTGTGGTATTCCGAGTAAGATCTAGGAGGGGATGACTATGACGAGCTTCAAACTCGCGAGTGCTGGGCGTAGTGACAGACACAAAAGAATCAATGGATTCTATTCCAACATGGGCGAGAACCGACAGATGATTAGCTGTGCGGTGACAGCGCATTTGGACCATTTTCACTGAGAGGACGGATGGTAGCTGTTCCGAGGGTTACCTAAAACTGTAGGTCAATCTCGGATGCGATATTCCGTGTTGGTCGGAACGGTTGTATCCGATTTGTTGGACTTGATGGTGGTGCTGATTCCTTCATCCCCAGAGGGTGGGGGGTACCTGCAAGGGACTCCGATGCTTAAGTTAGCAAGGGTATTAAGCAGGTATTGAGTAGAATCAGAGTATGAGTTATACCTGGGTGCTCCAGTGTATTTATAATGGTGTAGAGAGACCTTCCTTAGATAAGATAAGTTAGTTATCTTATCTTATCTTTATCTTTGAGTGAAGCCATCTTATCTTTAAGGGAACCGCCTTTATCTCTATAGGCTTGGGCTGCCCTTGGATTCGGGATATGTTCCACTGTTTGGGCCCTTTATTGGGCTTTCCTGGTAGTTTGGCCGAGCTCTTTGAGAAGAGGTCGGATTGTCCTGACCTGAAGAGGTCGGTCGCTTTGTCGGTAGAACATCCCGGGTCGGACAGCTCGACCCCAGGTATGAACAGTGCCCCTGCTCGAGCTCGATCTTCCTTTTTGAGGTCGAGTCTTTAGTTTTAGGACTTAACCGAACTCGAGCATTTCGTCGATTTTATCTTTGTAGAGTTCCTTTTTGAATGCGAAACGTTTCTGTTCCATTTCCTCTGAAAAGCGCGCGCTTTTGCATTAGTGTCCTGGCCTTGGAAATGCGTGACGATTTTTACTGCCCTCATTAATTGGTTTTTGATGCTCCGTTTCTTTTGGCTTTTATTTTGAATTTCACTTCTCAAGGAACATTTTTCTTTTTCTCTTGCTTTTTGCTGTAGCTTCCCCTTTTTTCTTCTCTCCTTCTGTTTTCATCTGAAAACTTACGTTTCTTGGCGTTTCTTCTTGCAACATTGTTTGGCGATCATGAGTTCTTTCGATGGCAATTTCTGGTCTCTTCGTCTTCAACCTTCTTCTGCATTCTTCTCCTTTTTCAGGTTGGTTTTGCTTTCTCTTTCGTCGTCTATTTTTGCTGCTCTGTATTTGATTTTGAAGTTTTTGATTTTGACTGAGTGCATGTTGGAAAGCTTGAATCTTTGTATATTATCACGCTCGATTTATCACTGTGATGCACGCTTTCTGGTTTTCCTTTTGACCTTATGTATGCTTCTTGGGGGTATTCTCCTAGTTTGGCTCTTTAGGGCTTCGTATGCTTACTGCTGATTTCTGAACTGTTGTTTTTTGAGGAAGGTTGCTCCTTTGATGGCTTTTGTTCTGTTGACTGCTTTTCTTTGATGGAGATTGCTTCGTAAAAGAAATTTTTCTTTTGGCGGTTTGTTTGATCTTCTTCCCATTTGTTTTTCTTTTTGGGATGTTGCTTTCTGAGAAAGGGTTTCTCTTTGTTCTTGCTGTGAGGTTTTGTTGGGTCGTTAGCCTTGTAGATTTTCCTAAATCTTTGTTCCCTAATTACCTCCAAAGGATGCTCCTGGGCCTTCTTGGTGTGGGTCCTGGGGTTTCATTTTGCTTGTTTGTGCCGTGTTTAGACTGTACTGGTTGAGTTGTTTTGATTTCGTCCGAGATATTTTTAGTAATCCACTTTCCTTTTCTTGTTTGTAGGACTAGTTGGCTATGTCTTCTCGCAAAAATATTGTAGAGACGTCTTCTAAGGTTCCTGAGGGTATGTCCAATTGGCTGGACTCCCTTATTTTGATGTGTGTTTCTGTGGTCAATACTGAATTCAGTGTGGAGCTTAGGAAATATCACCGTCTCTATAAGAGTAGGGATCAGGAGAAGAATTATGAGTTGGTGGCACCTGACTTCGAGGAGAAGGTTTCCTTCCCTGTCCTGACCCAGGGGGAGCGCCTTTTCTTTTACGCTTATGACTATTTCTTCAGCCAGTTGGACATCACCTTTCCCTTTACCTTGTTTGAGACCGATTTGTTGTGGTCGTGTAATGTAGCTCCATCCCAGCTTCATCCAAACTCCTGGGGCTTTATTAAGATTTTTCAACATCTTTGTCAAGAACTGAATGTTATCCCTTCTCAAACTCTTTTTCTTTATTTGTTTGTTTTAACTAAGCCCGAAATTTCTTCAAAAAAGAAAGCCTCGTGGGTTTCTTTTAGATCTGAACAAGGACATACGTTTTTTACCATGTATGACGAGTCTTTTAGGGACTTCAAGAATTATTTTTCAAGGTTTGAGCTGTTGAGGGAGCTTGATAAACCACTATTTCATGATAAATCTTGTGCTTAAATTGAATTATTTTTTCAACCCTTCACCTACTTATTCATATGAATTTGCATGGTTTTACAATTTCTTCCTTAGGATATGACATATGAGAAAACATGTTTCCTATGCTTTAAAATAATCAAACTTATTTATCCTTTATTACCATTCGATGCCGTGATTTGTGTGTTGAGTACTTTCAGGTTTTATAGGGCAGGAATGACTTAAAGGATGGAAAGGAAACATACAAAAAGGGAAGGAAAGCACAAATCGGAGTTTTGGAGAAACTAGCAGCGACGCGTCCGCGTGGACGACGCGAACGAGTGCTTTGTAGAAATTAGCATTGACGCGAGCGCATAGACGACGCGAACGCGTGACGTGCGAAACACAATTGACGCAGATGCATGACTGACGCGACCACATGGAAGAGCAAAACTCCAAATGACGCGACCGCGTGACCCACGCGGACGCGTGACGTGCGCGATCTGCATAATTTGCAGAAGTCGGTCCCAGTGACTTCAAGGACCTTTTTGGCCCAGATCCAAGCCCCGAAAACACAGATTAAAGTATTATAAATGGAGAGATCCATCCATTCATGGAGATATAGAGGATACCGGATACTTTATACAACAGACATTCATAGATAGTTTTAGATGTAGCTTTTAGAGAGAGAAGTTCTCTCCTCTATCTTAGGATTAGGATTTAGGACTTAGAATTTCTTTTAACCTTAGGATTATCTCATCTTCATATCAGGTTCAATATTCCTTTATTTTCACTTCTCTTATTTGTTAATTTTATATGTTGCCAAATTGGCTTATGGACCATTCATGTTATGATTTTCTTAATTAATACACATTGAGGTATTTCAGACTTATGATTGCTTCTCTTTCTTTATATAAATAATTTAGATTTTTACTATTGGCTTTGGTTGATTAATTGGTGACTCTTGAATTGTCAAACTCATCATGAGTGATAATTATTATTCTTGCTGATTAATTTAGATTCCTATAACTCTAGTCTTTCCTTAAGGAGTTGACTAGGACTTTAGGTGTTAAATTTATTTTTCCACTTAACTGACCTTTATAGTTAGAGGTTGACTTAGTGGGAGCAAAAGTACAATTCTCATCACCATTGATAAGGATAACTAGGATAGGACTTCCAGTTTTTATATCTTGCCAAGAGATTTCTTCATTATTAATTTATTAATTTCTGCAAACCATTTCTCTTGTTCAAAACCTTTTCAAACCCAAACACTATTTTCCATAACCAATAATAAAACACACCTCCCTGCAATTCTTTGAGAAGATGACCCGAGATTTGAATACTTCGGTTTATAAATTTTATTGGGTTTGTAACGTTTGTACGAAAGGATTTTCTGTTGGTTTAGAAGCTATACTTACAACGTGACTATTTTTATAAAATTCTTTACTAGCAAAAATCCCAACGTCAAAATGGTGCCGTTGCCGGGGAATTGCAAACGTGTGCCTTATTATTGGTTATTGTAAATATTTTTCTTTTACTTGTTTATTTGTTTTTGTTTTCCCTTCTTATTCCTGATAGTTACTATGAGTTATCACCCCTCTTGCTTTGAGTTTGGTTCTAATTTTGTTGAAAGAAATAGAAGCTATAACAGGAATATGCATCACGGCCTAAGTAATCAAAGATGGATGGAGCCAAGAGGGTATGATCAACCCTTAAGGCAACAACACCTTCCAAGATATCATGGACAATGACTATTCTACAATGCATACCAAGCTGATAGATATGGTGAACCACCATACTCACAAGCTTCTTTTCACCAGTCGCCACCATATGATCCTTATCCACCACAACGCCAATCCAATTACTCCTAAGAACCACCACTCCCCTATGCACCATGTCCATATCCATCAAGCCAAGAATCACAGGTTTGCTTCGAAGAATTAGTAGACCAATTTCATACAATCCTTCATCAACTGGAGCAGGCAATAAATCAATTATCTTCCAAACGTTCGGACACTCAACAGACCCCCATTGCTTCATATTGTGAATCTAATGAAGAACGTAGCACGAAGGAGACACTAGAAAATCCAGTAGACAGTATAGAGCATAACCTCGTACTAGAACAAGTAGAGGAAGCTGTCACTATAGAAAAAGAAGAGTTGGTTGAAGATTTAAGAGATGCCGAACCTCCACCAGAATCCAGAGTTGTGAAGAATTCCATCGAAGACGTTAAAATTGATGCTAAGGAGGATAGTGCACAACCCCCAAAGCAGGTATCCTATGAGGAATTGGACGGAGTAACCCAAGACGAATGTCTCCTTGGTGATGATAATCACAAGTCAAGTCCTCTTAGTAATGAACTTGCATCCGCAAGTGAAGTCTTTGAGATAGAATAATCTTCTCCAAGTGAATACGAAGATGATGCAGAGGTAGACTATTCTCAACCTCCCAATTATGACTCAAGTGATGAGGAAGGTATCGATGACTTTGATCAAGACATGGTTGAAATGGAAGAAATTTGCAAAGAAGTAGAGGAACTCACAGAAGACTACAAGGGAGTAGTGCTTGCAGAACCACTAGAAACACCTATCCCAAGGCCGTTACCACCCAACACAAACTTCAAGTGGGTAAAATCCTTGACCTTTCTCTTCACTTTTCCACTTGAATATGGTTTGCTTGAAACAGATGGCCAGCTTAGAGCTCTTTGCGGCTTTAAGAGAAAAAGGGGAATGACTCGCACTCAGCGCTGGTATGCAAGATTCAATGAGGTTCCACACTTCAATTTGAGGTGCAAGAATTGGTGTCAAACTCAATTGAAGGGATCTCAGAAGCTGTTTGGTCACTGCAGTAAGAATTCAGATTACTCACCACCTGACTGGAAAAATACAGATCAAGACAAAGATGGGTGTAAAAGTAGAGTTTGGGATCCTGGAATCTATTCCAACATTCAACACCCCGGGAGCCTGGAAACCTGTTTGAGACTACTTAAGGGTTTTACGTACCTTGTTTGGGACCCTGGAGGATGCTGGCATTCCAAACACTGGTGGAGATTTCTGGACGAATTCAAGCACAAGCCACCATAACAGGAAGCTCATCAAATGTCCAACGTAAGGACTTTAACTAAAAGTGCTAGGTGCGAGACAACCGACCATGGTATGATCGTTCCTTCTCCATTCTACTCTGTTTTTTAATTTTGTTTGAACCTGGAATTTTTGCATGACATTCATTGCATTTTACATTCTGCATACTGCATAAAAAAAAGAGAAAGCACACGACGCGATAGCCTCACTGACGTGTCCGCGTCACAAGTACATTAGGAAGAAAGAGAAAGTGCACAGAAAGTCACGCGAAAGCATGGCTGGAGGCGTGCCTTTGGCACAAATTGTTCCACGCGACCGCGTGCCCTACGCGCTCACGTCATTTGCAAAAAATGCCTCCCACGCATCCGCGTCACTCACGCGAACGAGTGATTTGATATCGGCGTAAAGATCCAACGCCCAGAAATTTGGGTTGGAATCGTGCGGCTGGTGTGCGTTTAGCACAAAATGACCCACGCGTGTGCGTCCCTGACGTGACCACATCACTACACAACAACCACACCACACGAAAGCGTGAGCGACGCAATCATGTCGCGTAGATATTTTGGCCCCCTAAATAGAGACAGAGAGTTGCGCTGAAACGACGCTGGAAGCGTGCGTCTAGCACAAATTCCAGCGATGTGGCCGCGTTCCTCACGTGTCCACGTCACCCATCTTTTACCCAAACCACGCGATTGCGTCGACCACGCATCTGCGTCAACCCTATTTCACCCTACTCACGCGATCGCGTCCTCTACACGTTTGCGTGGATTTGCGATCATTAACCCCAAATCACGCGAACCCTAACCCGTCTCGAACCCCAAATCCCAACCCCCCTCTCCCTACTCCTCTGCATCTCTCTCTCCCTCAGCCACCCCCAGCCACCAACAACAACCACCCCCAGTCGCCTAGACCACCGTGCCACCACCGCCACACCCCTTTCCCCCTCTTCTTTCTTCCATTCTTCTCTTCTCTCCCCTCTGCCACTGCCCCCACCACGGCCAGCCTCAGACCGCCGCAGCACATCCCCTCCAATCCCGACATTCCCTCCGAGCCCGACACGCCCTCCGACACATCTGAGGAGGAGGTGAGCGATCATGAGGAGGAGGCACCTTCCCAGGCTGAGCAGGGAGGACCCGAGCACACTGAACCACATCATGAGGAGCACCACCAGCTACATACCGCTGATCCGAATATTCTTCTACAGACAGAGCCTCCGCTTCAGTAGAATGCTCATCCTACACTCATAGAGACTGCTGACCCTCAGCTTACCACCGAGACACCGGCAGCCCATCCTTCCAGAGATGACACTTCCTCACATCCAGTTTTAGTGAGCATCGAGGACGATGCTATTATTTAAGTGTGGAGAGATCGCCATCTCTGGCATATATTTCTTTTGGTGAACCACTACAGACTCTTATCTTAATTTGTTCATTTTCTGTATTTTATTTGCACATTTTTTCTCTTTTGCTTTTGTTGTACTTTCGCATTATACACTATGGGCTGTATATATCTTGGATATTTTAGCTTAATCTGCACCTTAGTTTACTAGTTATATATTAAGTGGATTAATTAGTATAGTTTACCTTTTTCTATGATAGTTGATTTAATTGAAAAAAAAATAAAAAGAGTAAGCTAGAAACCATAGTATATTAAAACAATCCACACACCTTGTATATATAGCATTACATGTTAGTTTGTTAACAACATTTCTTCAAGGAGAAACACTAAGATTTTAAGGGGCACCTTAAAAAATTTACATTGAGTTGAATGGAAACTCTTAATTTCTACTTGTATGACATACATAACTGATATATGATTTATGAGCTTGAGAACACACAGCCTGTGAGTTTTGAGCTTAATTGTATGGTTGCATTCAAACCGTAAATTTCATTTCTGTGTGTTTTGCCCTTCTTTTTTATTCTGGTATTTTTTACTTTGTTTTAATCTATATGTCCAATTATAGAATATAGATGCATACCAAGAGATTATTGAGGCCATTATTTGTATTTATACCCACTTGTCCCAAATAAACCTACCTTTTATGCCATCCTTGTTAGCCCCCTTGAGCTTCTTAGTCCCCCTTCATTTTATAACCACATTACTAGCCTTGAGCCAAAAAACAAAATAAAAACCCCAAGTTGAATCCTTGGTTAGCTTAAGATAGATATTTTGTATAATTTAAGTGTGGAAAATTTTATGGGAACATGGGATGATAGGAAAATTAGGGAATTAAAATTGAATAAGTTATTTGAAAATTTGGGAAGCATGCTCATGTGAAATCAAAACAATTAAGTTACCATGTACATTTAAATATATATATATATTATTTAAATAAAGGGATACAAAAAAATTATCCCGAATACTATTACACAAATATCAATGCACATGGGACAAAAGTTAAAATAAAATGCATGAGCATGTAACACAAAAGGGGAAAGATTTGGGAAGTTAGGTGAAGAATTATGAAATTATATGTTAGGTGAGATCTTAGACTAGTCAAGGATTCACTTATTAGCTCACTTAGCCTTATACATATACCCTTATCTTTACCTTGGCCCCATTACACCCTTGAAAAGACCTCATGATTTTTGTATGTCTATATTCCATATTTGTTGATTGGTTAGATAAAGAACAAAGTTATAGAAAGTAAGGATAGAAATAAGAATAGAGCAATTAACCCAAATAAACACTGAGTGACTAGAGAGTAAACACAAAAAAACCAGTGAGGGTTCAATAGCTCATTCTCATATGTCCATGTTTAATTATTGATTGTCTTGCAAGTTGTGAACTATCTTATCTCAACTCAATTGTAATTGTGCTTTAATATGATTTGGCCCTAGTTGTACAATACATGATTCTTTGAAGATATGAATTAATTTGATAGGTGAATAATAACTAGATTTGCATGACTCATTTAGGTAGTTTCATTTAGAATAGATTACATTGCACATGATTCCACCATTACACCTTTACTCTTTTCACTTGGATTTAGCATGAGGACATGCTATTGTTTAAGTGTGGGGAGGTTGATAAACTACTATTTCATGATAAATATTGTGCTTAAATTGAATGATTTTTTCAACTCTTCACCTACATATTCATATGAATTTGCATGGTTTTACAATTTCTTTCTTAGGATATGACATATGAGAAAACATGTTTCCTATGCTTTAAAATAATAAAATTTAATTATCCTTTATTACCATTCGATGCCGTGATTTGTGTGTTGAGTCTTTCAGGTTTTATAGGGCAGGAATGACTTAAAGGATGGAAAGGAAACATACAAACAGGGAAGTAAAGCACAAATCGGAGTTTTGGAGAAACTGGCAGCGACGCTTCCGCGTGGACGACGCGAACGCGTGCTTTGCATAAATTAGCATCGACGCGAGCGCATGGACGACGCGAACGTGTGACGTGCAAAACACAACTGACGCGGACGCATGACTGATGGAACCGCGTGGAAGAGCAAAACTCCAAATGACGCGACCGCGTGACCCACGCGGACGCGTGACGTGCGCGATCTGCAGAATTTGCAAAAGTCGGCCCCAGCGACTTCTGGGCCCTTTTTGGCCCAGATCCAAGCCCAGAAAACACAGATTAAAGGATTATAAATGGAGGGATCTATCCATTCATGGAGATATATAGGATACCGGATACTTCATACAACACACATTCATAGATAGTTTTAGATGTAGGTTTCAGAGAGAGAGGTTCTCTCCTCTCTCTTAGGATTAGAATTTAGGACTTATAATTTCTTTTAACCTTAGGATTATCTCATCTTCATATCAGGTTCAATATTCCTTTATTTTGACTTCTCTTATTTGTTAATTTTATATGTTGCCAAATTGGCTTATGGACCATTCATGTTATGATTTTCTTAATTAATACACATTGAGGTATTTCAGACTTATGATTGCTTCCCTTTCTTTATATAAATAATTTAGATTTTTACTATTGGCTTTGGTTGATTAATTGGTGACTCTTGAGTTGTCAAACTCATCGTGATTGATAATTATTATTGTTGCTGATTAATTTAGATTCCTATAACTCTAGTCTTTCCTTAAGGAGTTGACTAGGACTTTAGGTGTTAAATTTATTTGTCCACTTAACTGACCTTCATAGTTAGAGGTTGATTTAGTGGGAGCAAAAGTACAATTCTCATCACCATTGATAAGGATAACTAGGATAGGACTTCCAGTTTTCATATCTTGCCATGAGATTTCTTCATTATTAATTTATTAATTTCTGCAAACCATTTCTCTTGTTCAAAATCTTTTTCAAACCCAAACACCGTTTTCCATAACCAATAATAAAACACACCTCCCTGCAATTCCTTGAGAAGAGACCCGAGGTTTGAATACTTCGATTTATAAATTTTATTGGGTTTGTTACTTGTGACAATCAAACGTTTGTACGAAAGGATTTTCTGTTGGTTTAGAAGCTATACTTACAACGCAACTATTTTTATAAAATTCTTTACTAGCAAAAATCCGATCGTCAGAGCTCGTTCCTTTTTTCTGGAAGTGAATGGGGAGCCATCCTTTCCTTTACATTGGCAGCAGAATGTAGTAGTATCCCGTTATACGTGGGAGATGCTTGATGAGGTCGAACATGCTTTTGTGACGGTTTTGGAGGATCTTTGGATGGAACCTTCTAATTTAGATACCAAAAAATGTTTGGGAGACCCCTCCCTCGTCCGAGATATATTGGGTATTACTTGATGTATACTATTTCTTGTTTTTTGCTTTTCTCCTTTCTTCCCAGTATGTAAAACTGTTGTTTTTCATTTTTCAGAGATGGCCAAGAATAATGATGCAATGAAGGCTTTCAAAAAGGCGAGGAAAGCCACTGCAGCTCAAAACACCTCGGCCCAGGTAGATAGGGAAGGGTCCTCTCAGGTCCCATTGAAGTTGTCTGTGCCGAGTTCTCCTGGCCCGAGGAGAATGATCCCTACTCCTCGGGTTCGTTTAGTGGATCCCCCACAATCTTCTACTACTGCCATGGTTTCTTCTTCGGCCATTCCTCCTCCTAAAAGACCTCAAACTGTTGAACCTTTCAATCTGGATGCCCCGGATTTTGACCCCATTAGCTTTGTTGACCAGCAGATCGCCCCTTATGGTGCCCTCTCTATGGATGATGTTTCTCTGCTTCATCACTTAGATTTTATAACTCGAAGCAGTGTTAAGATGGCTCATATGGGAGCTGCTCTGTATCGAACTGCTCAAAATCTTCCTCTTCATGCTACCAAAGCCTTTATGGAGGAAGCTAAGCGAGAGTTCAATCGAATGAAGGGTCTGAAGGAGGAGCTCGAAGCGGAGGTGACTAAATTGAAGAAGGAGCTGGAAGGGGAGAAAGCCAACTCTCTTACCTTGGCGGCCTCTGTGCGGTTGGCTGAGGATGTGGCATTAAAGCACAAAGACAGTTATGTCACGACTTACCGAGAAATGATGCGTCTCAGAGGGGAGTTAGAGTCGGTCCGGGTTGATTATTCTGAGCTCCAGGGTCACCTTGTGGGCAGCGTAACTGCTGCTTATGAGAACCTGAAGGAGCAGGTTCGGGTTATTACCCCGGAGGCCGACCTTGCTTTATTTAGTTTGGATAATGTTGTGAAGGATGGTAAGATCGTCCCCAGTGATCCTGATGATGACGACGTTGAGCCTCCTTCTGAGTCTGTTGCCAAATCTTCTGTTGTGTCAGTTTCTTCAGCTTCTGTTCGTCCCGAATTAGATCCTGATTGCCAGATTTTGAATCGGGACAATGGGACAGTGGACGCAGTGCCTCTCCAGACTCGCCCTCCTTCACCCCGTACTGATGCTGCCGAGAAGCCTTCGGGTGTTTAATTGTTTTCTGTAATTACTTGTGTAGATAGCCCGGTTTGTGGGCTTTTAAACTCTTTATTTTGCTAACTTTTGACACTTTTTTTAGTTGCTGGTTTAGCAACTTTATTTTGATAAACAAAGTAGTTTCCAGGCTTTGTGGGCTGAACTTGATGGCCTCTGAAGCTGGCTATTATTATAACTTCGTGTTTTTATATCATGTCTGTCTGCACTTGTATTGGTATCTTCGTAGACTTTGGGAGTGTTGGAACTCTGTCTGACATGATCGGCTTGATTCCTTTACCTGATACTGTTTTCAGCAATTTATTTTGTTTGAACTTTTTTCAGGTCTTCATTAGGAATTATAATGCTGAGGTAGCCGATTTCTTCAACTTGGGTTGAGTTGCTTGTTTGTAACCCTCTTTTTTGGACTTTATTTAGGTCTCTTTCAGGGGTAGCATTATCATGTCGGATCCTGTCGAGTTACTTGGTAATCCTCTTTCTTGGACCTTATTCAAGTCTCTTTCAAGGATTACCTTTGTAACTTTATATTTTTGGGCCGACTTCGCCATATCGGTCCCTGTCGAGTTACTTGGTAATCTTCTTTCTTGGACCTTGTTCAGATCTCTTTCAGGGATTACCTTTGTAACTTTATATTTTTGGGCCGACTTCGCCATATCGGTCCCTGTCGAGTTACTTGGTAATCCTCTTTCTTGGACCTTGTTCAGGTCTCTTTCAGGGATTACCTTTGTAACTTTATATTTTTGGGCCGACTTCGTCATGTCGGGTCCTGTCGAGTTACTTGGTAATCCTCTTTCTTGGACTTTGTCCAGGTCTCTTTCAGGGATTTCCTTTGTAACTTTATATTTTTGGGCCGACTTCGTCATGTCGGGCCCTGTCGGGTCACTTGGTAATCTTCTTTCTTGGACCTTGTTCAGGTCTCTTTCAGGGATTACCTTTGTAACTTTATATTTTTGGGCCGACTTCGCCATATCGGTCCCTGTCGAGTTACTTGGTAATCCTCTTTCTTGGACCTTGTTCAGGTCTCTTTCAGGGATTACCTTTGTAACTTTATATTTTTGGGCCGACTTCGTCATGTTGGGCCCTGTCGAGTTACTTGGTAATCTTCTTTCTTGGACCTTGTTCAGATCTCTTTCAGGGATTACCTTTGTAACTTTATATTTTTGGGCCGACTTCGCCATATCGGTCCCTGTCGAGTTACTTGGTAATCATCTTTCTTGGACCTTGTTCAGGTCTCTTTCAGGGATTACCTTTGTAACTTTATATTTTTGGGCCGACTTCGTCATGTCGGGTCCTGTCGAGTTACTTGGTAATCCTCTTTCTTGGACTTTGTCCAGGTCTCTTTCAGGGATTACCTTTGTAACTTTATATTTTTGGGCCGACTTCGTCATGTCGGGCCCTGTCGGGATACTTGGTAATCTTCTTTCTTGGACCTTGTTCAGGTCTCTTTCAGGGATTACCTTTGTAACTTTATATTTTTGGGCCGACTTTGCCATATCGGTCCCTGTCGAGTTACTTGGTAATCCTCTTTCTTGGACCTTGTTCAGGTCTCTTTCAGGGATTACCTTTGTAACTTTATATTTTTGGGCCGACTTCGTCATGTCGGGTCTTGTCGAGTTACTTGGTAATCCTCTTTCTTGGACGTTGTCCAGGTCTCTTTCAGGGATTACCTTTGTAACTTTATATTTTTGGGCCGACTTCGTCCTGTCGGGCCCTGTCGAGTTACTTGGTAATCTTCTTTCTTGGACCTTGTTCAGGTCTCTTTCAGGGATTACCTTTGTAACTTTATATTTTTGGGCCGACTTCGTCATGTCGGGCCCTGTCGAGTTACTTGGTAATCCTCTTTCTTGGACCTTGTTCAGGTCTCTTTCAGAGATTACTTTTGTAACTTTTTCGTAGGTGTCCGACTTCATCATGTTGGGCTCTTCTAAGTTATAGTAATCCTCTTTTATAGGGTTGACCAGACCTCTTTCTAGGGCTTTACTTATAACTTGGGTTGTTTGTGGCTGGTCCGATTTTTTTATGCCGGCCAGTCTTTCAAGTTATTTTATAGCAATCCATTTTATTAAGACCTCGTCAGGTCCTTTCTATGGTACACTTTCTATATCTTCTTGCATTATTCTGCTTTCATCTTTGTCGATTTTGTAAAGTTTGGGTTTTAACCCTCGTTTGGTCGACCTTTTAATGAATTTGGTTTTCATCTTTGGTCTTTATCGCGATCGCGCAGTGAATTTGATTTTCACTTTCCTTCGATCTGTAGCTTTATAATCGGACGATAAATGTTTCGGAATAATGTGGCTTGAGCGTTTGTAGAAAATCTGAACAGATTTTATTAAAAGAAAATGCAAATATATACATGTGGGGGTTAATTTCCTAAGTCAGGTGATTCGTAGGTCTTGGCTTGTCGCCTCGTTAAAAAACCTTTTCAGGAAAAAGAGTGCGCCTTGTCCAAGGTCCTTTATCATCCCTAGCTATATTACCTTCTTAGGTTGCAGGCGTGCCATGACCTAGGAAGCTCTCACCCGTCGAGTTCGGAAAGCCTATAGTAGCCCTTTCCCAACACTTCTATGACTTGTTAGGGTCCTTTCCAGTTTGCTGCTAGCTTTTCTTCTCCAGGTCGAGTTGTTCCGATGTCGTTTCAGATTAGGATGAGGTCGTCCTCCGCAAAGGCCCGCTATATTACCTTTTGATTGTATCTGCAAGCCATTCGTCGTTTCAATGCCTCTTCCCTTATCCGAGCTCTTTCTTGGATTTTCGAAAGTAGGTCGAGCTCCTCCCTTTGAAGTTGGGAGTTGGCTTCTTCACTGTAGTGGATCACTCTGGGTGATCCTTCTTCAACCTCCACTGGGATCATTGCCTCCATTCCATAAGCTAATCGGAAAGGTGACTCCTTTGTGGTGGAATGTGGAGTTGTTCGATATGCCCATAGGACTTGCGGGAGCTTTTCAGCCCAGGCTCCCTTTGCATCTTGTAATCTTCGTTTTAACCTGGCTAATATGACTTTGTTGGCAGCTTCAGCTTGTCCATTGGCTTGGGGGTGTTCAACAGTGGTGAATTGTTGTTTTATATTCAAGTCGGCCGCTAGCTTTCTGAAGCCTACATCTGTGAACTGAGTACCATTGTCTGTAGTGATGGAGTATGGAACCCCAAACCTTGTGACGATGTTTCTATATAGGAATTTTTGACTTTTCTGAGCAGTGGCATTAGCTAAGGGTTCTGCCTCAATCCATTTTGTGAAGTAGTATATTCCCACTATGAGGAATTTGACTTGTCCCGATCCTTGAGGAAAGGGTCCGAGAAGATCGAGTCCCCATTTTGCGAATGGCCAAGGTGAGGTCACGTTGATGAGTTCTTCTGGCGGGGCGATGTGAAAGTTGGCATGTTTCTGACATGATGAACATGTCTTTACAAATTCTATGGCTTCTTTTTGTAGAGTTGGCCAATAAAATCCTGCCCGAAGTACTTTTTTGGTAAGTGCCTGTGCTCCGAGGTGATTGCCACAAATGCCACTGTGTATTTCTTCTAGGACTTCCTTTGTATTGGAAGTCGGAACACATTTTAGTAGTGGTATTGAAATCCCTCTTTTGTATAGAGTATTATTGATGATAGTGTTGTATTGTGCCTCCCGTTTCAACCTATTTGCCTCCTTTTCTTCTGTGGGTAGTGCTTCTATTTTGAGGTTGTTTATTATGGGAGTCATCCATCCTTGATCCTGTCCTGTTATAGTCATGACTTTTTCTTATTCTGAGAATTTCTTGGATGAGGCTTCTATTGTTGTCCCCTGGTTTGGTGCTGGCTAGTTTTGAGAGTGCGTCAGCTCGGGTATTCTGTTCTCGGGGTATGTGACGGATCTCATATTCTCTAAGCTGTCCGAGCTGTTCCTTGGTTTTGTCCAAGTATTTTTTCATAGTGGGGTCTTTGGCTTGGTAGCTTCCTGCTATTTGTGAAGTAACTACCTGTGAGTCGCTGAATATGATAAGTTTTTGAGCTCCAACCTCCCTGGCCAGCTTCAAACCAGCTAGTAGTGCCTCATATTCCACTTGATTGTTTGAGGCAGGGAACCCGAATTTGAGGGAGAGTTCAATTTGGGTTCCCTGGTCACTTTCAATTATCACACCCGTGCCGCTTCCCATTTTATTTGAGGAACCATCCACATAGAGATTCCATTCTGTGGGGATTTTCGGTGTGTCTGTGAATCTGCAATGAAGTCGGCCAGATATTGCAATTTGATGGCCGTCCGAGCTTCGTATTAAAGATCAAATTCGGACAACTCGACTGCCCATTACAAGATTCTACCCGCCAACTCTATTTTTGTAAGATTCCTTTTATGGGCTGATTGGTCTGAACTTTAATGGTGTGGGCTTGAAAGTATGGGCGAAGTTGTCGTGATGTTAGTATGAGAGCATAAGCAAATTTTTCTATTTTCTGATAGTTCAGCTCAGATCCTTGTAATGCTTTGCTGATGAAGTATACGGGCTGTTGCACACTGTCGTCTTCTTGGACTAGTGCTGAGGCTACCGTTCGACTTCCTACTGTGAGGTATAATATGAGTGGTTCTCCTTCCCGGGACCGAGTTAGGATAGGTGGCTGTCCCAGGAACCTTTTGAAATCTTGGAAGGCCTGCTCACACTCCGTTGTCCATTCGAACATTTTTCCTTTTCCTAGAGTAGCGTAGAAGGGAAGAGATCTTATTGCCGATCCGGCTAGGAATTTGGACAAGGCTGCTATCCTCCCATTGAGTTGTTGTACCTCTTTGACACAAGTTGGATTCTTCATGACAAGTATGGCGCGGCACTTATCCGGATTTGCTTCAATTCCTCTCTGTGTGAGCATAAAACCTAGGAATTTGCCAGCTTCTACTGCGAAGGTGCATTTTACGGGAGTGAGTCGCATGCCATGTCGTCCTATAGTGTCGAATACCTGGGTCAGGTCGGATAATAGCACTTCTTCATTTTGTGTCTTTATTAGCCTGTCGTCTACGTAGACTTCCATAATTTTTCTGATGTGATCCGAAAAGACCTTGTTCATTAATCTCTGATAAGTAGCTCCCGAATATTTAAGACCGAAAGGCATGACGATGTAGCAGTAGTTTGCTTTTGGGTTTAAGAAGGAAGTTTTTTCTTGGTTAGGTGGATACATTGGGATTTGGTTGTATCCCGAATATGCGTCCATGAACGAGAGGTATTTATATCCAGAGGAGGCATCGACTAGTGCGTCGATACTTAGGAGTGGATAAAGATCTTTTAGGTGGGCTTTGTTGAGGTCAGTGTAGTCGGTGCAAATTCGCCACTTCCCGTTTGATTTTTTCACCAAGACGAAGTTAGCAAGCCACAGTGGGTATTTGACTTCTCTTATGAAACCTGCCTCCAGTAGAGCTTGTACCTGCTCTTCCACAGCTTGAGAGCATTCTGGTCCCAGCTTTCTACACCTCTGTTGTACCGGCCGAGACCTTGGGTAGACTGCTAGCTTGTGGCACATTAGCTTGGGATCTATGCCTGGCATGTCTGCGGCCTTCCACGCAAAGAGATCGACGTTATCTCGTAGAAACTGTATGAGTGTTTCTTTTACAGCTCCTTTTGGGAGTGTGCCGATATTGGTCGTTTGGTCCGGGGTATCCCCGATCTGGATTTTCTCTATTTCACCTTCAGGTTGTGGGCGGAGTTCTTCTCGCCTTTGAACTCCACCGAGCTCGATTGTGTGGACTTCTTTTCCTCCACTTCTGAGGTCTAGACTTTCATTGTAACAGCGGCGTGCCATCTTCTGATATGCTTTTATTAAAGCTATCCCTTTTGGGGTTGGGAATTTTATGCATAAATGTGGAGTTGAAACTATTGCACCGAGCTGATTTAATGTTGTCCGGCCTATTAAGGCGTTATAGACTGAGCCAACGTCGACCACGATGTAATCTATCTTGAGTGTTCTTGACTGGATTCCCTTTCCAAAGGTTGCGTGCAATGAGATGTATCCCAGCGGTTGAACCGGGGCGTCTCCTAGTCCGAACAGGCTGTTTGGATATGCTCTGAGTTCTTTTTCTTTTAAGCCGAGTTTATCGAATGTGGCTTTGAACAAGATGTCAGCGGAACTCCCTTGGTCTATCAATGTGCGATGGAGGTTTGCATTCGCCAGTATAACAGTGATGACCCTTGGGGGGAATGTCGGGTGCTTCCTCCTTTCCTTCGGCATGATATACCTTTTTAAGATATCTTTTGCGAGATGATTTGGAGACTCCTCCTCCCACAAATCCTCCGTGTATCATGTGGACGTGTCTTTCTGGTGTACGGGGTGACTTCTCGATTTGTCCGATATCTTCTTCCCTTCTTCTTTTTCTTTGTTCATCTTCCCAGGTGGCCAGAAACCGATCTAGCTTCCCCTCTCTTACTAGTTTTCGATGACGTTTTTTAAGTCAAAACATTCATTGGTGAAATGTCCACGGATTCGATGGTATTCATAATATTCTGCCCGATTTCCTCCTCCTTTTTTGCCTTTGGGTGGTCGAGCTGGGGGTATTCTTTCAGTGTTGCATACTTCTCTGTAGACGTCCACGAGAGACACCCGAAGGGGGTGTAATTGTGATATTTTTTATTTTTTTCCATGTCAATCTTCCTTCTTTTTGGATTCTTTGTCTTTATCCCAAGAGGTGAGTCCAAATTTTGAGGTCTCTCCTAGTCGAGAGTTTTCCTCCATGTTGATATATTTTTCTGCTCGTTCTTGTACTTCGTTCAGAGATGTGGGGTGCTTTTTTGATATAGATTGGCTAAAAGGTCCCTCTCGCAACCCGTTGATGAGGCCCATGATGGCAGTCTCTATTGGCAGGTTCTGTATGTCTAAGCATGTTTTGTTGAATCTTTCCATGTAATTACGGAGAGTTTCCCGTTCTCCTTGCCTGATTCCCAATAGACTTGGAGCGTGCTTATCATTATCTTTTTGGATGGAAAATCTGGCCAAAAACTTCTTAGCTAAGTTGTCAAAACTTGAGATGGACCTAGGAGGTAGATTGTCGAACCATCGAATTGTCGTCTTTGTTAAAGTGGTTGGAAAGGCTTTGCAACGAACTGCATCTGAGGCGTCAGTTAGGTACATTCTACTTCTGAAGTTGCTGAGGTGATGGTCAGGATCCGTAGTGCCATCGTATAGTGTCATATCTGCAGCTTTAAAGTCTTTAGTGATTTTGGTCTTCATAATCTCCCTGGTGAATGGATCATATTCCTTGTGGGAGCTGTCCTCGTGAGGGGATCGGTTGGCTTTGGTCTTGAGATCGGCTTCAAGTTTTAGGAATTTGTCCTCCAATTCCCAGCGTTGCCTTATTTCCTTCTGTAAGTCTTTTTCAGCTTCACGTTGACGTAGAGCGTCTTCCTCAAGTTTTTTTAGACGGTCTTGAAGTATCTCCATGGCTCCCAAGTTTGAATTTTTTTTCTTGTTAAGCTGAGGAGTATTCTCTGGGGTAATGTCTGCATTTTTATGTGGTGTTCTTTCCTCCAGGTCTGAATTATGGTCGTTGTCATGGTTGTCCGCCATGGTGATGGGATGACTTCCAGGTACCCCGGCAACGACGACAATGTTTCGAGGGTTACCTGAAACTGTAGGTCGATCTCGGATGAGATCTTCCGTGCTAGTCAGAACGGTTGTATCCGATTTGTTGGACTTGATGGTGGTGCTGATTCCTTCATCCCCGGAGGGTGGGGGGTACCTGCATGGGACTCCGATGCTTAAGTTAGCAAGGGTATTAAGCAGGTATTGAGTAGAATCAGAGTATGAGTTATACCTGGGTGCTCCAGTGTATTTATAATGGTGTAGAGAGACCTTCCTTAGATAAGATAAGTTAGTTATCTTATCTTATCTTTATCTTCGAGTGAGGCCATCTTATCTTTAAGGGAACTGCCTTTATCTCTATAGGCTTGGGTTGCCCTTGGATTCGGGTTGTGTTCCTCTGTTTGGGCCTTTTATTGGGCTTTCCTGGTAGTTTGGCTGAGCTCTTTGAGAAGAGGTCGGATTGTCCTCACCTGAAGAGGTCGGTCGCTTTGTCGGTAGAACATCCCGGGTCGGACAGCTCGACCCAAGGTATGAACAGTAGCCATTGACAACGGTGATCCACCAACACACAGCTTGTCATGGAAGGAGCCTTGCGTGCATGAAGAAGAAGACAGTGGGAAAGCAGAGATTCAGAAGACGGAGCATCTCCAAAACCTCAACCTGTTCTCCATTACTGAATCACAAGTACCTTTTATTTCATGTTCTTTTATTTTATTGCAAACAAAACCCTTTTCATTGATAATCTCCTGACTAAGAGTTACAAGATAACCATAGCTTGCTTCAAGCTGACAATTTCCGTGGGATCGACCCTTACTCACGTAAGGTATTACTTGGACGACCCAGTGCACTTGCTGGTTAGTTGTGCAGAATTGCAAGTGTGATTGCAATTTTGTGCACCAAACAACTTGAAGCTCATGAAGAACAGCATGCATGAGTTTTCGAAAATTTTTAGAAAAATTAAAGCATGGAATTGACACCAAACTCAAAACTTGACTCAAGACTCAAACAAGAAACACGAAAAATATTTTGATTTTATGATTTTATTATTTTTTGTATTTTTCAAAAATTATTTTGGAAAAACGAGAGAAAAATTCTTTTTTGAAAGATTTTTGAAAACTTTTGAAAATAAAATAAAGGTTGAAATAAGAAGAAAATTACCTAATCTAAGCAACAAGATGAACCGTCAGTTGTCCAAACTCGAACAATCCCCGGCAACGGTGCCAAAAACTTAGTGCACGAAATTGTGATCTCAATGGCGCCAACAACTTGGTACGCACAATTGTAATCTCAACTCTTTTTCACAACTTCGCACAACTAACCAGCAAGTGCACTGGGTCATCCAAGTAATAAACCTTACGTGTAAATCTCAGTCAAGCGGATTCAAATGGTTATGGAGTTTTGATAATTAAAATATAAAATAAACATAAAATAAAGATAGAGATACTTATGTAATTCATTGGTGGGAATTTCAGATAAGCGTATGGAGATGCGTTATTCCTTCTGAATCTCTGCTTTCCTACCGTCTTCATTCGATCATTCATACTCCTTTCCATGGCAAGCTGTATGTAGGGGGATCACCGTTGTCAATGGCTACCGTCCATCCTCTCAGTGAAAATCGTCCAGCTACGGGTTACGTAGGGCTAATCATCTGTCAGTTCTCACTTGTGTTGGAATAGGATCCAATAATCCTTTTGCGTCTATCACTACGTCCAACAGTCATGAGTTTGAAGCTTGCCACAATCATCCCATCCCAGATCCTACTCAGAATACCACAGACAAGGTTTAGACTTTCCAAATCTCAGGAATGCTGCCAATTAGTTCTAGCTTATACCACGAAGACTCTGATCTGATGGAATGGAAGGCTCTGTTGTCAGGAGAGGCAATGACGTTAGGATTTTTGCCAGTAAAAAATGTCATAAAAACAGTTGCGTTGTAGATATAGTCTCTAAACTGACAAAAATCCCTTCGTACAAACGTTTTGGTTGTCACAAGTAACAAACCCCTTTAAAATTGATAACCGAGTATTTAAACCTCGGGTCGTCTTCTCAAGGAATTGCAGGGAGGTATGTTCTTATTATTGGTTATGAGTTGTAAATTGGGGTTTAGGAGGTAATGGGGCAGTATGTTGCACAAAAAAATAATAAGAAAAATAAATAAATAACTATAAAATAAACTCTTGGCAAGGTATGGGAACTAGAGGTCCTATCCTGGTTATCCTTATCAATTGTAATGAGAATTGGATTTTTCTTCCACTTTGTTAACCTCTAACTATGAAGGTAAGTTAAGTGGGTGAATTAATTCCAATTCTCAACTAACAATGAGTTTGATAACTCTAGAGTCACCAATTAAGCACCACAGCCAAGAATGTAAAAAGCTAAATTAAAATTATAAATATCTGAAATACCTTCTGTTCATACCCTGACCGAGCTCCTCCAAACTCGGCAAAATCCATGAAAGGTCCGACCTCGTCCCAAAGGCCCACGCCTGAGGTCGGACCTCGGACAACAAAGCTAAGAAGGCCCATCAGAAGGAACGCAGCCCAAAACCTAAAGGCCGAAAAGGCCTAGGAAAGGCGGTTCCACGAAGATAGGGATAAAACTCCCAAAAGATAAGATAAGATAAGAATATCTTATCCAGGGAAGATCACGGCCAACTATTATAAATACACTGGAGCACCCAGGTATAACTCACACTCTAATTCCACTCAAATATCTGCTTGGACCCATGCTAACTTAAGCATCGGAGTGTCATTGCAGGTACAACCGCCAACCACTCTGCACATCAAGCTCGGGTCATCAATCCCCCACCTCGGACCTCTCTAAGACGACCGAGTTGCACGTTTCAGGTAACCCCCGGAACATTGGCGCCGTTGCCGGGGACCTGGAAGTCATCCCTCTACCATGGCGGACGACCCCTCCAACAATGACCGCGCGGCATCAGAACAAGAGGAGGAAGTTGACACCGGAGAACGACCGGACAGCCCTCTATCACCACGCACTCCAGGAGGAAACAAACAGAATCGCCCAAAGACATCACTCCCAAACAAAGATCCACAAAATCCCGAAAAAAAAAGAGCTCGGAAATTCTAGAAGCAGTCCGGGCACAACAAAACCGACTGAAACAACTCGAAGAGGATATAAAGAAGCAAAAGGAAACTGAACAAGATCTGAGAAGGGAGGCTCGCAAGCGCAGAGAATTAGAAGAAAAACTGCGGAAAATAGAGGCCAACCTGAAAGATCGGACAGAACGCGGCCCCACCCCCGAAGACAACCATGATCCCTTCACGCAAGAGATCATGAAGGAGAAGGTACCGCGAAACTTCAAACCACCCGATATGGATCTCTACGACGGCACCACCGATCCAAGTCACCACCTCAGCAACTTCAGAAGCAGAATGTACCTAGTCACGCCTCCGACGCGATTCGATGCAAAGCCTTCCCCACCACTCTCACCAAGTCGGCCATGAAGTGGTTCGACAACCTGCCACCAAGATCAATCACCAGCTTCGAAGACCTAACCAAAAAATTCCTGACAAGGTTCTCTATTCAAAAGGACAAAACGAAACATGCCCCCAGTCTACTCGGAATCAAACAAGGTAACCAAGAAACCCTCCGAGAGTACATGGAGCGATTCAACAGAGCCTGCCTGGACATACAACACTTGCCCACTGAAGCAGCCATCATGGGACTAGCAAACGGCCTAAAGGAGGGACCGTTTAGCCAATCCCTATCCAAACGATACCCGACCTCCCTATACGAGGTGCAGGAGCGAGCAGAAAAATATATCAACATGGAAACATCCCAGTTAAGAGACTCTTCTAGGAAGGAATCAACCTACCCACTCCGAGATCGAGATCGGGAACAGAGGAAGAAGGAAGAAACCAACTCGGACAAGCCACGGAGTACCACAGTTACACCCCCCTCCGAGTCTCCTTGGTAGACATCTACAGAGAAGTATGCCACACCGAAAAGATCCCACCACCTCGACCACTAAAACACAAGAGAGCAGGGAGAGATCGGTCCGAATACTGTGAATATCACAAGCTCTACGGTCATTCTACTAACGACTGCACGACCTAAAGAATGTTATAGAAAAGCTAGCCAGAGAAGGAAAACTCGACAGATACATAGCAGAGAAA